>NC_079135.1:32667892-32984264 GCF_945859705.1 Episyrphus balteatus
TCTACCAATTATACAAGAGCTATCTGACTCTTGATGCGTATCTGGGGCTATACACCAGATTAAAAAAAGAAAAAAATTTTTTTGAAAAAAAAGTGCAAGTGAAAAAAAAAAAGAAAAAAATAAAAAATTTGTGTTTGTGAATTTGTGTTTGTGTTAGAAGACCTGCAATCGTAAGACCTTGCTAGCTTTAGAGCGAAAGCATTTGGCCAACGGCAGGCAGTGAAAAAAGACCCAGGGATATACAACTTTAGGGCGCGAAGCCTACTGGGCAGTATACAACATCAAACAGGAATAACAACACCAATTGGAGCAACACTATCAACAACAATATCAACAACAATACCAACAACAATATCAACAACAATATCAACAACAATATCAACAACAATATCAACAACAATACCAACAACAATGTCAACAACAAAACCAACAGAAGTAAGCTTTATTTAAACTTATATAAAACAAAAAAAAAAAAAAAAAAAAAACAAAAAAAAAAAAAATTTTATTTTTCTTATATACATATACAATACATACACAAAATTTTTTATATATATATATCACTTGGACAATTTAAAAAATTATTTTTGCTCTTATCATTCCCTTGCTTTTTGAGTAGGAACGCCTACATTCGATTGTTTTTATTTTCAATATTCTGTTTAATTATTTGCCAAAATTACTACTCGTAATCAATCTCAAAAGGTTTCGTTATTTAAGGAATTACCTTTTCATTCACATATAGAAGTAAATATGACTACAGAGTATAAAATCAGTTTAAACGATATAATCGCGATAGTGCCGGTATTTAACGGGAAACCGGGAGATTTACCCAAGTTTTTAGCATGCGGAGACATTTTATTCAAATCCGTTAAAACGGAGGCTGAGCATAAAATGTTCTTGAGTATAGTCAAGACTAGGCTCGAAGGTCCCGCTTTTGAACTTATCCAATTTAAAACTGTAGAAAAGTGGGACGATTTACAGTCAACTCTTAAGAAGGAATATACGGTAGTTAAGTCAAGATCTTCTGCACAGAATGAGCTTCTAGCTGCTCGCCAACGAGTGAAAGAATCCATAAAAGAGTTTGGCGACCGCATAAGCCAACTCCTAAATTCATTGAACTCCGCAACTTATTCCAGCTCCACGGAAGAGGCCGTTAGGGATTTTCTTTTTAAAGAAAATGACAAACTGGCTATCCAAACTTTCGAGGATGGCATAAGAAACCAAAACTTAAGGTTTATGGTTCAAGCGCATGGCGAAACAGATTTGAAAAAATCCATTGCTTATGCAGAAGAGCACTCCAATCGTTTAGAGCGAGTAGGACCTTCTACCAGTTCCAACCACACTCATCAATATTCAAATTATACACCTTCGACACGCCCCACTTGCCAATTCTGTAAAAAGATTGGTCACTCTAGTGAAAATTGTTTCACTAATCCAAATAGGAAAAACAGTTCACCAAACCCTATTCACATAAAGAAAGAGGTGCAGCGTCTCACCTGTGGTTATTGTAAAAAACCCAACCATCGAGAAGTTGACTGCAGACTTAAACGGTCAGAGGCTAACTCAAATCCACAAAACCCATTTAGGGATAACTCCCACAATAGATCTAATCAAAATCCAACGAATGTCCGGCAATACAATGTTAGGCCAGGACATACGAATTGGAGTTCTGGTGAAGATTTTTACCCCCAAAATTCGGGAAACGCATATGTTCGGGAGGAAGAGATGGGTCATCCATCCCGGATAGATCAGAATGCCGACCCGCAACAATAAAAACAAAAAGCATAACAGTTACGCTTTGCCCAGAATTCAACGAACCTGTCATACGAATTCAGTTTCAGCCCTCTGACAAGAAATATTCCACATTCCTAGTCGACACAGGAGCCGAAATCAGTTTGTTTAAATACAAACCAAAGGCAAACGCGAACCTGAACAATACCTGCTCTCTACCTCTATCAACAATTTCAGGTGATTCAATCTTCACCCTTGGAGAGATAGCTGGTAAAATAATAATTAACGAGATAGAAAATCTCTCACTTAAACACCCTTTCCATGTCCTAACGGAAAGAATCAACCTATCTTACGATGGTATATTAGGAAATGATTTCCTTAAGAAATATAAATGTAAGGTGAATTACAAACAAAGAGTTCTACAAATCAACGAGATGAGTTTAAGTGACGACTCTGTAGCCGAAAAAGGTATCCAAAAAGCTACCCCTCTCGAGGTGGTGTCTACGGGCTATGATTTGGTTTCAAAAGGGGATGTAAAGGCAGAGGAGAACAATTTTGTTTCGCACTCCAAAGCTTCCATCAACCTAGATTCCAATAAGCAAAAATTGGATGCTGATTTAAGCAGCAGAGAAGCATCACCATCTCCAATAAAAGAAGAAAATAGAAATAAGACTTTAGAAAACGACAGCCGAAAGAGCAAAGAAACTAAAGCAGCTAAGAATAAAAATAAGACTTTAGAAAACGACAGCCAAAAGAGCAAAGAAACTAAAGCAGCAAAGAATAAAAATAAGACTTTAGAAAACGACAGCCAAAAGAGCAAGGAAACTAAAGCAATTATTCATAAAGAAGTAGCAATCCATAAGACTACATCAAAAAATTATTCCAATTTCTATATAACTCTTAAACCTAGAAGTCATCAAATGGTTGAAATTCCATTCGACGTAGGAAATAACGAAATTAAAGATATCGTTATAGAAAAAAAAGAAATCTGTCCAGGAGTATATGTAGGCGAGTCAATAGTAAGACCTACAAAGAACAAAATCAAGGTTCTTACCATGAATACTCTGGAAACAGAAAAAGTAATAAAAATCAACAACCTAAATCTAAATTATGAAAATCTTGATCAATACGATGAGTCTGATACAAGAGATTTTAATAATAAAATCGAAAAACGACTGGAAAAGTTAGAATCCATGTTGGTATTAGACCATTGCAATAAAGAGGAAAAAGAATCCATTTTAAAAATTTGTAGGGAATATAACGATCTTTTCTACCTTGAGGGAGATCACCTCACCCATACGGATTCTATGACACACAAGATTGTCACTGACGAATTCAAACCTCCTCTCTATACCAAACCTTATCGACTTCCAGAAAGCCAAAAGGAAGAAATTCATAAACAGGTACAAGAAATGTTGGATGACGACATTGTTCGCCCAAGCTCGAGTCCCTGGAATTCACCCTTGCTACTCGTTCCAAAAAAGGCTGGAAGTGATGGAAGCAAACGTTGGAGGGTGGTTGTAGATTTCAGGAAACTGAATGACCTAACCGTGGGTGATGCTTATCCATTACCAAATATAAGCGACATCTTCGATCAATTAGGAAGATCAAAATATTTCAGCACTTTAGATTTAGCTAAAGGATTTCATCAAATTCTAATGGACGAGAAAGATCGATGCAAGACAGCATTTAGCACTCCCTTTGGTCATTACGAGTATAATCGAATGCCATTTGGTTTAAAAAATGCTCCTGCTACCTTTCAACGTCTTATGAATAACGTTTTAACTGGGTTGCAAGGTTTCGACTGTTTTGTCTACATGGATGATATAGTTCTTTATGGATATGATCTTAAAGATCATAACTCCAAACTAAGAAAAGTGCTTAACCAAATAAGTATGCACAAGCTTAAACTTCAGCCTGAAAAGTGCCATTTTCTGAAGCATGAACTGTTGTATCTAGGACACCTTATTTCTGAAGAGGGACTAAAACCTGATCCAGAAAAAATTAAGGCAGTCAAAACATACCCAACACCTAAAAATGTTAAAGGCATAAAATCATTTCTTGGTTTTGTAGGATACTATAGGAAATTCATCGAAAACTTTTCCACTATAGCAAAACCTCTAACTAAGTTGTTAAAGAAAAACTGTTTCTTTAAATGGGATGCCTTCTGCGATGAAGCTTTTAGAATTCTAAAAAATAAATTGATAAATCCTCCAATTTTAATTTACCCTAACTTTAAAGAGAAATTCATTGTTACCACAGATGCTAGCGATGTTGGAATAGGAGCTATTCTGTCGCAAGGTGAGATCGGACAAGACAAACCGATTTGTTTTGCAAGTAGGACGTTGAATGAGGCAGAAGCCAGATACAATACAACTGAAAAAGAATTACTCGCAATTGTTTATGGCATAACACAATTTCGCCCCTACCTTTACGGTAATCTTTTTATAATATGTACTGACCACAAACCTTTACAATGGTTATTTGCACGAACTGATCCTATGTCCAGACTAGCAAGATGGAAAATTCTATTATCTGAATACGAGTATCTAATTAAACATAAACCGGGTAAAATAAATTTAAACGCAGATGCCTTAAGCAGAAACATAGGTTCACAAGAAAATGGAGAAAATACAATAATGGTTGTAACTCGAGGTCAAAAGCAAAAACTGAACGAAGACAATAATCTAAGTAATACAGTCGCTATTAATGACTCGAGACCCAAATACAATGTTATTGAAAAATTTCAATCCATTTATACAAACAAAAATTCAAACACAAAAATTATAATTTTACCACTGATTGACTCAACAGATGAGCAAACTTTAATTAAGAAAATAGATAATTTTTCAAAACCCGCCATAGGCAAAATTCAAATTTACGATTCTATAATTGTTATAACATTACCCATACCATTCCGAACGGAAAAAGATGAAGAAACTGCTGAAAAAAGTCTTCAATTAATTAAAAAGCAAGTCAATATGGGAAACATTATTTCTGTGTCATTACCTATCCCAGATAATCAAGTCAAACATATATTCAAAAACATATTGAGTAAAGTTTTCGGGGATATGACATTAGATGTGTATTTACACATCGATGAAAGAATAACTCTAGACGATTCAGAAACTATAGCTAAAATTCTATCCGAGTACCATGATTCCCCTTTCGGAGGACATCAAGGTGTTGGAAGAATGTATAACCGGCTAAAGTCAAAATATTTCTGGCCCAACATGAGAACAGATGTACAAAATCATGTCAACAAATGTACATCCTGTCAACGGAATAAAAGTAGAAAAAATCCACCAGTTCCAATGAGAATCACTACTACTAGTGTTAGACCTTTTGAAAGAGTCGCCCTAGACATAGTAGGACCTCTCCCCGTGAGCTACAATGGAAACAAATACCTACTTACATTCCAGGATGATTTGACAAAGTTCTCAGAAGCGATGCCAATACAAAATGCCGAAGCCGCGACTGTAGCTAGGACATTTGTAGAAATCATAATCTGTCGCCACGGAATTCCCCATTCTCTCCTAACAGATCAAGGAACAAATTTCCTGAGTGATCTATTCAAAGAAATGTGTAGTGTGATGAAAATAAAAAAATTGAATACAACGCCTTACCATCCTCAAACAAATGGAGCGTTGGAGCGAAGTCACAGAACATTAGCAGAATATTTAAGGCATTATGTTAACAAAGATCCTTTATCATGGGATACTTGGATCCCTTACTCTATGTTTGTATATAATACAACACCACATAGTAGTACTGGATTTTCGCCTTATGAACTCCTGTACGGATTTCCTGCTAATATTCCAAGTGTTTTATCCCAAAAACCTAAGATATCTTATAACTACGACAACTACGTTAATGAACTTAGATCTAGATTGCAATGCGGTTATGAAACTGCAAACTCTATCCTAGTAAAGAGAAAGGAAAAGTCAAAAACTCTTTACGATAGAAATGCAAAATCTAAAACATTTAACGTAGGTGATAAGGTTCTAGTTAAAAATCAAACTAGACAAAATAAGCTTTCGACTCTATGGGATGGACCATATGAAGTCATAAGAATCCATTCGGATGAGAACACGGTAGTTAGGATCGGGAAAAAATCTAAGCTCATGCATAACAACAATTTACAACATTTCAACGAATAATCCATATTCTACTTCAACACACACAAGAAAATACATTAAAACAATTCACACACCAATTTCACACTTCAATATTTTAGAGTTCAATATTAAAGTTCAAAAATTTTCTGTTTCTAAAGATGGAATCCATCGACTACGAACCCGATTCATACTGGTTACTTTACAACACGGTGAATGATGTGGAAATTCCTCTTAGGAAAGGTAAAATTGAGATCGGTAGCGACAACTCCAACATGCTTTGTATTCCGACTGAACTTGTATCGAACATGCACGCTATGATTGAAATTAGCCCTGATGATACCAAAATAACGATAACCAATTTGGAAAATTCGAAAGGTACCTACATCAATGGAGAAAAAGTAGCCCATCAGCGTGCCTTGGATGTCAAGTTCGGGGATAACATTTGCTTCGGGATAGAAAAGGAGAACTTTGATCTCCCTATATGTCCAACATATGTTGCGAGGCGTCGACGAAGATATACAAATGAACCAAATCCTTGGAAAAGAAAACAGCCTTATTATGCATTTCCACCTTATTCAAAAGTCGTGTTACCAAAGAAACCAAAATTAGAAAATAAAGTATAAATATAAAAAAATAAATAAAATCTTTTAATCAATCAATACAAAAACACTCACATACACACACACACAAACTCAGAAATACAAATAAACCTAAACATTACTATAGGAAACCATCCATTTTCTTTGGTATTATAGGTCATGGGTCTCCTTATACTCATTTTTCTACCAGTTTTAACCAACGCAGCTCTAAAGATAAGCCAAATAGGAAATCACCCAGGCATCTACTTTGAAGAAATAGGTAAGGTCGAACTCTATACGACACAATGGAAACTAGTCGCATACTACGACTTAACATTGTTTAATGGAGCGCTAACACACGCGGAATTTTATGTTCATGAAATAAATATCCTGTGTAAGCAATTAGAAGGTAAACCAAATTTCGATCTTCTATGTAGTAGTGCAGTAGCAGAAGTATCGCACCTAATGGAAGACATAAAATTAAAGTTTAGCCTTATACAGTCAAAACCTAAACCTAAAGCTAGAAGTAAAAGGGCATTGGTAAATGTTGTCGGAACTATCAGCAAAACTTTATTCGGAACACTGGATGAAGATGATGCTAAGTTTTACGATAAACAAATTGAAAAATTGAGGTACAATGAGAATTATCTTTTAGACCTAGTAAAAAATCAGACAATAATAATAGAGACAACAACTAATATGTTTAATAAATCAGAAACAACTATTGAGTCTCAATTTAAAGCGATAAACTCAAAGATAGGAGAAGTGAAAGAAGCAGTTGACAGACTCGCCAATCAAACATCTGACCAATCTACTTTATTAAAAATAGAATCTCTTACCTCACTTCTAACTCTTTTGATTATAAGGTATCAAAATACCATTTCCGACATCTTAGACGTATTAATAAACGCAAAAAACGGCACACCCCATCCGACAATCATTACACCTGAACAACTTAAAAATGTTTTGTTAAAAATAAAACAAGAACTACCTGGTGACCTGCAGTTACCGTATTTGGGCAATACAAATGATATTTTACCTCTCTATGAAATAAGCAGCATGAGTGCAACAATTCGAAAAGAAAAAATTATTTACGAATTTAAAATCCCTCTACCTTTCAGAGAACATTTCCAACTATACAAAATCATCCCTTTACCAACTCGTTTAAATAACAAACTTGTATTCGTACAACCAACTTCCAAATTTGTTATAATTGATTTCAAAAAAGAACATTTCTATAACATAGAAAGTGAAGAAATGAACCATTGTAAAAATTTGGATAACAATTTTTTATGCGAAATGACACATCCATTATTCAACACAAATAACAATAACCCTCAATGTGAAATTCAACTTTTGCAAAGAGTCCAATCTTTTCCGGATTCTTGTGAAATAAAAGAATCTAACATTTCAACTGTTTTTATACAAGTATCACAGCCAAATACATGGTTATTTTCTTCTTTAGGGAAATACATCATAGACGAAATATGCCAAGACAAAATCATAACTCATTCTTTAGAAGGAACATCTATCCTAGAACTTACAGGAGATTGTTTCCTAAAGTCGAAAGATCTGACTATACGATCTAAAAACGAGAAATTGACTTATGTTTATAATTCGTTTATTCCTGCCTTGAATATTTCCGAAGTAAAGGTTAATTACTTGAAAAACGAAACTATACCAGAAGTCACATTCATCAAATACTCTAGTCGAGATGAACTAAAACTTCTATCCAAAAACATTAAATTTCAAAAAGCAAAAGAACTAACTCCCTTTTTAACAATAGACAAACATGATATTCATCACTATATAGTCATATATATAGTTTTCATAATTCTTTTAATATCGCTTTGTTACAAGCGTTACCAAATATATAAACTAAAACATTCGAAAAATAAGAGCATAGAGAAGGGTAAGATTGTCCAAGTAGATACAAATAGTAATGAAATGCCAATTTTTGTCCTATCACATTGAAAAAAAAAAAAAAAAATTTTAAATAAATAAAAACATTGTAAAATTAAGATATCAATGAAAAACCAATTTTTATTGTAAGTTACTCATAAGAATCAATAAATTCAAAATATATTAAATTTCAGTGACATATATATAAAAAAATACATATCTATATCATTTAATAAATGTAAATAAAAAAAAAATATATATAATAAATAAATGTACACATGTAGTTACATGTACGAATTCGATGATACAACGATATCCATAATGTATAAAAAAAAATTAATAATAATAACATTGAAAAATATCTGTCGTATAAACAAAAAAAAAAAAAATGCAAACTCCATGTTAATTATACCTACCATAAAAAAAAAAAATTTTTATGAATTGTAATTTTAGTACCTAAGCATAAAATTGTTCACACTATTTAAAAATAAGTATCACACATACAAACATACATAATCATTAATACAAATGTTAATTAATTTTTTTTACAGCTCTAACCTCTTCGCACTTGGTTCAACTCTACGCGTTTCTTTTTACGAAAATTCCTAACCTTTTTCGTTAGGCCATGAATTTTCTTTTTTCAAGAGGGGGAGGATGTTGTGACCCGCAGTCCCAACCAACCTCAATCCCATACAAAACCTCTTTTTGTGTACATTCCATTATAATCCATACGCGCATGAAACCACCCAGAAACCAGAAACACCTTGACCATGAATAATAATCCATACTCGTCATAATTATGTAAACAAAACAAATACTAATTTATAGAACATTGGTTTGCCTACACAACGTAAACAAAACAATGCGCTTCTTCAAAGTGCATTGTGTAATGTGACACCTGCGAACTGCGATCGATTATGACACACACCGAAGTACTTGAGTGGGTCACCATACGATCAGCAGAATTAATGCATTGAAGTATATGACACATTGTTTATGTTGCTATGACCAGTGCAATTTGGTATATTATGAATATTATGAAATATAGATCATGATGTGTGGCCTGGTTATGGTAAACAAAACGCATTGTTAAGTGACATAGTTCTTACTATGTCAAATGACATATGGATTGTAGGGCATGGTATTTAGAGGGAGGATAGATTCTAAATTGTATAAAAGAGGAACCAAATGCGAGGAAGGGCGGAGTTGATCTAACATAGTGTAGAGTAAAGGTTGCAGCCATAAGCATAGAGACAGCGGGCCTTTTACTTTAATAAAAAATAGCATTTTAAACTAAACACTTTGTTTTATTTTCAAAAGACAACTCTCCGTCGTCTGCTCTTCCATCTGAAGCACGGCAGAAACGAAACAATACAAAAAGTACTAATTGTGCTACAATTGAACGTTGAATTAAACAGAAGAGTGATTAAGATAGTGTAAGGTAGAACATAGGTGCAATTATCAAACATAAAAGGAAGAGTATCAAAACATCGAATCATGGGGCACGGTAGTGCCCAGCCAAGTTCTCTAGCAACTTTGGTACTACACCCTTATTTACAGGAAACAACTCAGGCCATTTTCGACCCCCCTCTAACTTCCACACCAACGATGCTACAAATGTCAAACTCGCTACATTTATTGAGCTTGTCAAAACCAAACTCCTCACAAAATTTCAGCCTTTTACGATGAGTAGTTTCTGAGATATAACGCATCAAACATCGCAAAAACCGTAACTGACTGACTATGATTACACGGTCAACGAAATCGGTCAACGCGTTGACTCTCTGACGTAAAAGACGTCACAATCTGTCCCAAGAGTGTCACATTGTGTGATCGTCAACGAAAATTGTTGTCATTGCGTTGACGGGTACGAGACACTCGCGTTGACACACATTTTTGGGTCAACGCATTGACTATTTTCGATGACCGTGTAATCTCTCTGTGAATGCCATTGGGACGCGTTGACAGGGTTTTAGGACTGGGTGTCATCGCAATGACCCTGTCCCAGCGTTGACGCGGCAGAATTTAATACCGTGTCATCGTTTTAGAATGACATTGTTGTATAGAAATGTGATGAAAGTTGGATTGGGAAAATTTTTTGTAGGACGATTATTGGAATGGTGTACCGCTTTGGAGGGAGGGGGGTTCTCATTTCACCTTTTTGTTTTTTTTTTTTTACAAAAAAGACTTTTTGGTATGTTAGATGCAAAAATTTTTTTTTTACAAAAAACCAAAAACCATTTGTATATTCTAAGCTACATTTTAAGACCATAACCATTAACATTTGGTGCTGCGTTCCTCTGCTATAAGCGTCTGAAGGTGGCCATGTTGATTTTTTTTCGATTTTTTTTAAAATCAAATGTCGAAACATTTTTTTTTTTTTCCAATTTTTCGACACAAATTTAGAAATTTTAAATTTGTATTCGTTCAAGTGCATTGCGTTTATCTCGAAATATTTACATTTCAATGCAACAATGTCAAAAATATTTCCCTTTAATTTTTCTATGAGAGCTTTTTTTAAATCTCATTTTATCCGCTTTTTTTTTTACAAATATTTTTGGAAAATTTAAATTTTTGATTTGTGTCAAACAGTGTGATCAACAAAGTTTTGCGAGTCAACGCGTTGACACTGCTAAGTAAACGTCACGTTGACACACCTGCGCGTCAACGTAATTTAGGACAACATTGACGCAATAGTGTCAATCGTGTGATAGTCAATGTTTTATGCATTGACACTGTGATCGTTGACGGTGAGATGACAGAGAGAATATGGATTTTTTCTTGACGTCAGAGAGTCAACGCGTTGACCGATTTCGTTGACCGTGTAATCATAGCTTAACTAACTCACACACTCACTCACTCACTGACAGATCATCAAAATTATGGAGAACTTCCCGTTAACGTAGAAACTTGAAATTTTACACGGTGATAGGACTTGTGGTGTATTCAAAGGGAAAAATCGAAAATTTGAGATTTTCAATTCAGGGGGCGTGGCATCCGCCCATTTCTGCTGAATTATCATCAAATATTATAGAGCACTTCTGATTATCATAGAATCTTGAAATTTGGTAGAATGGTAGAGATGGTAGTTTGTACAAAGGAAAAAATTTAAAATTTGAGAATTTCAGCCAGGGGGCGTGGCATCCGCCCATTTCCGCTGAATTTTCATTAAATATAATAAAGCACTTCTGATTATCGTAGAATCTTGAAATTAGGTAGAATGGTAGAGATGGTAGTTTATACAAAGGAAAAAATTTCAAATTTGAGAATTTCAGCCAGGGGGCGTGGCAACCGCCCATTTTCACTGAATTTTCATCAAATATAGAGATTTTCAATTCTACAGCCATACCTTGCAAAAAGTAGTGAAATCACAACAAGAACATTACTGTTAAAATAGGAGCCAAGTTCTCCTGTGTTGAAATTATGCTGGCACAAAAAGTACTGAGATGCAAAAGTGTACCAAGTTCTAAAGTTTGGGTTCAAATTCGTATCAATAAAATTTTGATTGTTTACTTGGCAATTTTTGAAATAACTTTAAAAATCGGTAATTAAAAGAAAAATTGTCAAGAGAACAATCAAAATTTCATTGATACGAATTTTAACCCAAACTTGAGAACTTGGTACACTTTTACATCTCAGTAATTTTTGTGCCAGCATAATTTCAACACAGACTCAACGAAGAGTTATACGGGCTGAAAGTTATGAAATCGATTTGTTTAAAAGTTGAAAATCCAGCGCAGCGGCTTAGACAGTGACTAGCCAGTCCGACGACTCGTTGTATTCGTATCCAACCCCAATGGGCAACGTAGTGAACTCAAGTATAAATAATACCAAGCAACATGATATGCGCAACTGAGACAGCTTACTAGAGACTGAGGTCATCGAGAAGCACTCTAGACTGTGAGTTTTTCGAAATTGTTTTTATGACGTTTTCCAAATGATTTTTAAAGTCAATTAAAGAAAAAGTTAAAAAATATCGAAAGCAATATCTATGATTCTTTTGTACGAAAAAAATATCGATTGACAAAAATGAATACAGCAAAAAATAAACTTGCAAAATATTTTTATTGAAAATAATGTTGAAACAATTTTTACATGCATATCGGAATATTGTTGCAATTCTTTTAATGAATTGTCAAATTCCTGCACATAATATAAGTGAACTTACTTCTCATATTGACAATATAAACGAAGTTCTGACATAGTACAAGGCTTCAAACAACACTCATATGCAATTCCATTATTATTATTATAATTTCTCTTCCTTCTTATTTTTGTCAATGAATCGATTGGAAATTTTGAGGAGAAAAGTAATTTTCCAATTCCATGTTTTAAATATTCGTCATTTATTGCGTCAGTGTCTTCGATGGGTTCAACTTAAAAAAAAAAAAAAAACAAAATTAATTAATTTAAAAAAAAAATTATTATACAATATTACACTCACTTGATCGTCTCAACTTGGTTCCAAATCCTGTTTTACAGATCATATTCAAAGTATAATTTAATTTTTGTCCACATAGTTTTTGAACACCATGACATGATGGAATCCGTAAGCAAAATATCAAAAGTAAACTTAAGAAAAACAGTGGAAATAAGGAGTTTTTAAACATTTTCCTTTAGACCGATTTAAGAGTGAGAGAGATTGTGCTTTTTAAATTAAATTTATTATTTCTTGCACAAATAAGTATTTCTGAAGATTAAGATCGTCGTCAACTGGACAGTTGTTGATGTCAAAATCCACTGAAGATTCAATATGGTTTATCCTTACGTAATCACCTGCGGTTCTTCATCTTGAAAACCACTAATTTTACAAAAGTAATTAGCGTAGGGGATGTTTTTTTTTTTAAATATTCAATTCTCCAGGTAAAAATTGTCCTGTTTTAATTGAGGGTTGTTCTATGAAAAGTACCTACTTATTTTGTGAGTGTATTGAAGCCATAACCATTTAATGATATTATGGTAAAATTATTTCAATTTAATTGTGATTTTAGTTTTTATCGTTTAAAAGTTGAAGATCGGTTGTCTGAACGAGACTGTTTTTCTACCTGTTTCCCAGAATTTCTGATATTGAATTTTTGTTATGTGGTTTTGTATTATTAGTAGACGACATCGAAATAATAACAATTTCGAATTAAAGGAAGAAGAAGCAGACAACAATTAAATGAATATTTTGTATTCTTAAAGAAGGACTCGACTTTTTAAGTGAAAAATTCGTAACGTGATGGAAAAGATTCGAAACAATAGCCAAGTCGAAGTAAATTACATACAAAGACAGTCCTCAAATGCCTGGTGAATTATTCTCACAAAATTGAATGTGTGTATGTAATTACCATCAAGCAGAAGATTATCTGCCCAGCCGGAGGAGGTCTGAAATGAAGTGCATTTTCTTGTGAAATATATTATACTTTATGAAACTCTCAACTCTCTACAAGAAGAATAACATCTTAAACTATAATGCACAATTGGGCAGTGCGAACCTACTCTTTACAGATCAAGTTGCTTACATTTTGTTTACCTATACACTTCTTATAATTAGTTTTTACCATTTGCACTAAAAAAATGTTTAGGTATTAAGTTCAATATTTTTTTTTTACTTGAAAATAATTTTTTTGGACATTTTTTGTGTTCATTAACTACATATTTCTTCAAAAGTAAAAAATGAAAAAAATTGTAAATTTAGTTTACGGGCGATAATTTTAAGTGATAACGTCAGAATAAAACAAGTTGGGTGCTTAAGATAAAAACATCATTTAAAATTTGTAAGCAAACACAAAAAAAAAAAAAAAAAAAACGAAAAAAAAGTATTGGTCTGTCGAATATTCGAATTCCAGACCTGGACGATTTAACACAACCAAAATACTTTGTTGTAGATTCCTGAGTAAAAATAATAATGAAATAAAAACAAATAAGATTATTTTTCAGATCAATCGGTTTTAGTTTCAAGTTAAATAGTCTATAGGTAATTTGACGCCAATAATAACACGGTGTTACAAAAATGAGGTTTTAAAATATACGCGGGGGGAGACCTATCACGTTTTGTATAGCTAGTCGCACTGATTACGAAATGGTATTTAAAAAGTTCCTAACATCCCCAAAATCTGGAGTTAGGAGCGAAAAAACGGTTTTTTTTACCTTCACCCATTGAAAAAAATCTAGCTTCGTCAAATTTTTTTCTGATAGAAGATAAATATACCTACCTTTTCAACAATGTATAAAACATGTAACTCGGTTAAACCGCCTAGAATTTATAAGCTGCCAAAGTTAAAAAATTCCATTTTTTTCGTCATTTACCCAACTTCGACATCAAATTAAAGTATTTATTTTCACAACATGCTGTTTTAAAAATATATTCTAAAATAATATTTATTTCCAAATCAAACGAGGTATTTTTTATGAAAATCAGTTTAAAATTGGCAAGTAGTAGGATAATCTGGGCGCCAGGATTTGATAACGGGTTTTTGTAGAGGAGTTCAATACAAACATTTTTTTCTTTAGGAGGGGGGTCTATCTCCCCCCGTTTAGGTGGGAGAGGCAGTTTTCTAAAAAAAAATTATTAAAAAATTATAATTTTATTATTTAGTTAGTTTTTTTTAAGTGATTTTATTACTTAGGGTATTTATTACATGAATATGTTTCTACCGGACGTGTGATATTTATTAAATTATCTTGTATCTAATTTCTTTTGAATTTAATAGTTTACAAGAAATTAAATACAAGGTTCATTGATTAATTTATTACTATTTTTTCTTATCCAACAAAATCAGATATCTCAAGTGGAATTTTTTTTAAAAATAAAGAAAAATATAAATCACATCAAAATCGATAGTACGATAAATTTGTTATTTTATTTTTAAATAATTTTTATGTCTAGCATGTTTATAAAGACTTTTCAGTTGAAAAATAAGCACTTAAGATATCTGCTTCCTGTTTACGAAAACATAATTTACTGAATTGTCCCCTATTCCGGGAGACATTTCAATTTTATTATTGTTTTGTACTTAAATATTTAACAAGTTAATATGAGACGATTAGATCATTGATTAACGTAAGTCTTAATATCAATCAGTCTAAACTTTTTTTTGAAATTTAATTACAAAAGAGATAAATTCAACAAATTAAACAATGAGCCGTTGAAATTTTTCTGATTCAAATTTTTTTTTTTTAAATTTGACTTTATCATTATTTCAATTTTGTGATAAATTAGAAACAAATATTCAATCATATATTTACATACATTTTTTTGTTTGTTGATAAAAAAAGAAGTATTATTTTTGATTCTTACCTTCAAGGGTATTTGCAAATCGCAAAAGCAATACACAACACGCACACCTTCTCACTCACAAATATGAGATAATATCAATTCCTCAAAGGTGACATCAGTCATCCGAATATAGGAACAGAAAACAGGCCCGCGGCATAATCAAAACATCAAAAATGTGTAAGACAACCAACAAATCGACTGTCATTGCTGATTTTTGAATTATTTGTCGATAGATTGGTTTTCGTTTTCATTCCACAAAATCTTTGTTGTTTTTATTGAATCAATCAAAATTGAAAAATTGAAAAAAAAAAATTATTTTGAAATGATTTGTGTCTTATAACAAATTTTTTGTTTTTTTTTTTTTACATATTTTTACAATTTCAATTTTAAGTTTTACACAAAATTTTTCATATATGTATGTACTTCAAATCAATTGTTTAAAATATGTTTCTAACAGCTTCTTTATTATTTATCAAACAAAATAAAAAATATTTTTGAATAACAATAAATAGAAAAAAAAAAAAACTAGAAAAGTTTTTGAAAAGTTCTTAAAAAATATATCCCGCAGTCATCCATACATCAATTCCTACTTCTTCTTGACAGGAAGAAAGAAAACTACAAAAAACTTCCTCCCCCGAAAAAAAAGTTTCCTAACTTAAAGATGCGACACAGTTTACAAGGACACACTGGTTAGTTCCAGAATACTGCATATACGTATAGGTACTTACATATATTATGAAAAATTCACACAATCCCCTTTTCTTTTACAAAAGAGAACTAAAAAAAAAAGCTGGAATCTTTTCTAGAAAGCGGGAAGTGGTGTCAATTTGACAGAAAATCACTAAGAAAACGTGCAAAGAATTTCAATACAATATTCACCAGAAAGTCACAGTATACGAATCGGGTTATATCTATCCAAGCCACAGAAGGAGAGGACCATCATCGCAAGAAAAGTAACCCTAAGTAGTTGCAAAAAGCGCGAAAACTGCAACTCGAATTCTGTCCTATACCCACAGTGACAACCATAAAATGTGTATATTTATATCTATTGGGTGCAATGCAGCATGCCAGAAATATTTACTACCACACTCAGAGTAAGGTCAAAGGAAATATAAAAAATGTTTTAAGGATTTCCTCAATTTTCCTTCGTTCCCCCAAAAAAAAAGAGGATGTTTATAGTGTGAAAAGTGCTTATTAAAATATTTTCCTATGGATTTCATCTTTATCATCTTCTTTCTGGTTCACATTGTTAAATGCAACAATGATCCTAGTGTCCTTTTAGCGTAAAAGGGTCAAAATCCATGAAGTAAAAATGTAGATAAAATTCGACTGATTTGCTTCCTTTTTTTTGGTGTATTGAGTCTGCCGAAGCGGAAGTGACAAAGATCTGAGCTTAAAATCGAACAAAAGGCATCCAAAAGAATAAGGACTTTGAATCCCTGTCCATAAGCCCTTAAGCAAAACCTGCTACATTTTTTTTTGTTTGTTCTTATCAATAGCAGCTAAAGATCGCTTAAGTGAATTTCATCAATCAGAACATGCCTAAGGCCTCACGTTGGGCGCCATTTTTTTTTTTTTTACTTTTCTTTTTAAAAAACGAAGAGAAGAGAGAAAAGAATTCAGAGAATCACGAAAGATATGAATGCGACCAGTTGAAAAAATAAGCTACAAGGACACGACCCAACAGACAGAAAACTTTTCCGATTAATTTCCCCAAGATGGAACTTAAAGCATCAACCGAACCGAACAGAACCAAGAATGAGGTTGACTTAGGAACTAAGGATTACCAAGACATAGAGCACAAGAATCGATTTGGAATTGATTATCATCGCCTAAAGGGGGTAATCAAGTAGAAATCAAAAGTTCTTCCGATTCTTCCAAGAGTGTGGCCTATGTAGCGAACGAGTGTAGGTATATTTCGCTGGCGGCAAACGGTGTGCTGAGGCACCTGTGGGTTGTTCGTATCTTTTGAACGATTGTTTCTGGTGGTTCTTTGATTTGTGTTTCTATCTGATTTTTTTTACTTTTTTTTCTTCTTTTTGAGTCTTTCTTTGGTTTGGGTTTATTTAGCTGGGATTTTTGTTATCAGAGGTAAACTTTGTGAACATACACAATATTGAAGGATTAATGGTGGGCGCTTTGTGTGTTTTTGTACTGCGTTAGGCTTAGTTTTTTGTTCTTGTTATTTTTTTTTTTTTTTTTCTTTTTTTTTCTATTTGATCATCAAAATGTAATGTATTCATTAATCCGGGATTTGGTATTCTTTTGGTTCTGAATTATTTTGAGGATTTTGGTAGATACAATTATGTGAACTGTGTTTAACCATTTGAGATTTGGATGAGTGGTACCATATATTTTCTTGAGAAATAGAAGATATCTTTAAGGCTTCCTGTACATCACACGTGGTAGAAGGATAATTAAAATATAATTAAAAACTAAAACCATAAACTGGATTCAAAATTATATTATAAAAGCAAGTAGAATAAACCATTATGTCTACTTATAAAAGTATAATAAGTTAGTTCGAAGGAATTAGCCGGGAAAACGGAGGTAAAATAAAATTTAAAAAAAATTAAATTATAAACTAAGATTATTTCTTTTATCAAAAATTTTAAGACAAACGTATGTATGTATAAATAGCTTAAATATAAATCAAAAACAAAATTTGAAAGAAATAAATGTTTGCGTTTTTGAAATAAAAAAATTTAGAAAATGGGTCATTAGATTTGGTGTTGATTTATATTTTCTTTAGTATGGCATACTTATTTTTATTTAGATTTATAAAAATTGGCGTCGATAGGAATCGAACATTGGCTCTGCAGCATTTGAGTCGAATAGTCATCGGATTGATGATTTTTACTTGCGATATAGGTACTATAGGGCAAGTTTAGGATTCGTAAAAAAAATCGTACTCGAGATAACAATTTTACCAGACATTACGATGGTGGAGAATGCCAAAAAAGTGGGTCCGGCAATTCTGTCTGTCTGTCTGTCCGTCTGTCTGTCTGTCTGTCTGTGTGTACCTCGAGCTACCGCCTAAACTAATAGGGCGATTTTCGTCAAACTTGGTAGTTAACAGTTTTGGGTGATTCCCTAGAGGACAAATTGAAATTTTTTTTTTAGGACCAAAACTAACGGTGCCTGTCATATAACGGAAATAGAAAAGTTAATTTTTTTCAAAAACGGCTCTAACGATTTTGATTAAAATTTTTGTGTGTAGTGTAACACATAAAAGCTTTCTTTAAAAATAAAAAAAATATTTTTTGTACCGTTATTAACGGTACCTGCCATAGAACGGTTTTTTTGATTTACGAATTCCTAGTAAACGACATAACAGATTTCGACCAAACTTTTTATACAGAAACGTTTTAATAATCAATATTTGAAAAAATTTAGAAATTTTCAAAAACCACGTTTTTGGATTTTTAAAAAATATTTCAAAATTTTTTTTTGAAAAATCAATTTTTTGAAAACGGGTTGGTGAAAAATTTTGAAATTCCGTTTTTATGTGTAAATTAATTTCTTCTTCAAAATGGCATACCAACATTTTTTTTGAAAAATGTTAGAAAATTTTTATATATAAAAAATTATTTAAAAAAAAAACGGCTCTAACGATTTTCGAAAATTTTTTTCTAAAAATTCCTTTTTATACAAGAAATAAAATGGCATACTTAGTTTTTTGTAAAAGTTCATTTAAAACGGTATTTAATTATTTATAAAAACTGATATTATTTTTTTTTTGCACCACTTATGAAATTCCGTAAAAATATCAAGTTTTAAATTTTCCCTTATTTTGCCCAATGAAAATCTTTAAAATTAGAGAAACTTTTACCATAAGAGCAAGTACGTGCGACCCCAGTCGTGCAATTTATTTTGTTCGAAATAGTGAAAAAATAAAATGCACGACTGGGTCGCACGAACTTGCTCTTAGAGTTAAAGTTGCTTAAATTTTTAAGACTTTTTATATAGAAATTTGGAAAAAAAAAAAATAAAATTCTCTTTTTAAAAAAAATAAAATAAAATCTGAAATCAAATTTCCCTCCAAAACAAGTATGCAGTTTTGATTCATATATTAAGATGCATTTTAAGACAAAAAATTTTCAAAATCGTTAGAGCCGCTTTTTAAAAAAACTAATTTTTTATAAATAATTTTTTGTAAAAAAAGTTTTAAAATAAAATTGGTATGCCATTTTGTACAAAAACATTGCCAAATAATTAGGAACAATTATTTAATCAAAATATTTTTTATTCCTTACACCATTTCGCTGCAAATTAACTAACAGTTTAAAGATTTATAAAAAATCAATTTCTAACTTTAATTTGAGAGCAACACCGCAAAAAAAAATTTGTACGGTGTGCGGATGGTTTATTATTTTAAAAAGTTGCCCTGTTATTGTAGTTTTCAAAAAAGTATAAAAGTTTCCAAAGTTGCAGTTAAATCGCTAAATATTACAATTTGAATTCAACAAAACAGGGTTTTTCAGAGAAAAAATACAAACAAAAATAGACGCTTTTGTTCAGAGAAAAATAAAAAAATAACAGTTCGAGAAAATGTGTTTATTTTTGGTTGTTTTTTGTTCTGAAAAACCCTGTTTCGTTGATTTCAAATTGTAATATTTTGCGATCTAATTGCAACTTTGGAAACTTTTATACATTTTTGAAAACTACAATAACAGGGCAACTTTTTAAAATAATAAACCATTCTCACACCCTACAAATATTTTTTGCGATGTTGCTCTCAAATAAAAGTTAGAAATTGAGTTGTAACTGTTAGTTAATTTGCAGCGAAATGACGTATGGAATAAAAAATATTTTGATCAATTAATTGTTTCTATTTATTTGACAATGTTTTTGTAAAAGAATTTAAAAAAAAAAACAAAAATCAATAAAGGGTGCAGGAAGCAATATACTGTTGCCAAGTAATGATTTTTCGAAATTTCACAAGAATTGCATTAAATCGAAAACCATAAGGATTTGTAATGAACAAGTTACCAAATTCTGAGAGCCCTTAAGTAGGCCTATCAGCATATTTCGTTTGATCCATTACTTTTGGGACACAATGTATTTAAATCATATAAATGCTTCTTCACAAAAAGTTTCGTTGAAATCGAATAAGTGGTTTCGGAGATAATCGGATTTGAAAAAAACGGTTATATGGCAGGTACCGTTAATAATGATTTTTTTTTTTACGAATGCATAACTTGATATATAGTACCTATATCGCAAGTAAAAATCAAGGGATATAAAATCCGATAAAAAATCTAGTCTCCAGAATATAAAAAACCATTTCAATTTCCAATAATAAAAAGTGTAGCTGGTAGCTATTTATGATGGCAAGATAAATACCAATGACGAAGAGGATTGGATTCTTTGCCAGCAGATTTATGTAGTAAACAAGTCACTTATACTGCTCGATTTCTAAAGAACAAAAATACTTACTAAACAAACTACTCACCCTTTATTTGGAGTAAAAGTACGATTTCGAGTCTTTTTCATATAGGGGAAGTGGGGGCAAGACCGCCTATCGGGGCAAGACGGTTTTTGTACTATGTTGTATGAAAAAATATTAAATTGGCAAGACTTTTAATATAATACAAATGGCTTCTGGTAAGATCGATTATGTCTGTAAGTATGAGCAAGTTTGGTTGAAATCCCAAAAAGTTATGGTAAATTTTGTGATTTTTCATCAAATCGTCATGTTTTGTGTGAAAAGAAATTTTAACTTTATTAAATGAAATATTTAAAAGTCTAAACTTATTCTTTTTTTTGTAATAAAGTGAGCAAGACGATTTTTTTTAGATGTTTTTTTTTCAAAACGTATTATCTTTTGTTCAGTATTTTTAATTTTTTTTTAATGATGAGATTTCCTACCAAAAACATTAAAGTTAATGAATAAACACTTTATTTTAATTAAAAGATGTTTTTTTATTGGTTTTTAAAAGTATAAAAGTAACAAAATTTATGTCAGTATGAACCATAAATGCAACTAATGTAAAGCCACTTCATCTAATATCACAAACGAAAAAAAAAAATATTCTATTTGACAGTTCCTAAAAACCAATCTTCGACCCGAATTGAGTTTGTTTTCAACATTATTTTCATGACATCGGCCTTAATTTTTTTGTCCACCACTATTTGCTTGTCATACTATGTGTGACCTACGTTTGTAGATATATGTATTTGGCACAAAAACTTCATACCAAATATATGTATCTGGTACCTGAATTGGAATTGGCAAACTGGCCAAAAATTGACGGTTGATTTTTGTAGCATTGCTATCGTTGACGACCAGAGAGAGAGAGAGCATTTCCAGGAACCCAGGATACGTGGAATATAGATCTATACATATAGTTAGCCCTATTCAAACTATATTTGTAGTAGCAAAAGTATCTATGGAATGCAAAACAATGTGGCGATCACACGCGGTAGAGATACCTGTCACTATTGTTCAACTTCTGTCCGCATGCAAATGAGAACTTGAACACTCTCTACACGCTGTTCCATTCTCCTCTAGCTGGTAGTAAGCCGTACTACATATTTATAGATAGATAGATAGGTGGCATGGGAACGGTTCAGTTTTTGGTAGGAAGGTATATCCTGGTGGCCGAACTAGCAAACCGAAATTTCATCAATTCTGTGTATATGTTGGCCATTTGTTTGCACTTCAGTTAGAGGTTGTGAAAACTGAAAACTGTGTTGGATTGCATCACTATTGAAACGACATAGCAGCGACGGACCTGCTGGATGATGCGATGCGATGGGGAGACTGGGTAAAGGTGTCGTATGTGTGTTTTTTTTTTGTATGTTATCGTTGTTTTTGTTTCTTGTTAGAGCCTTTTTGAAAGCCTTTGTGCCTACTTATGGCAGTGGTTGACACTTTTGTCATTGAAAAGGGACATCAATGCGGTTTAAACATACATATATAGACTTATAAAGTAGAATTCTATATATGTAGCGAGTATAGGTACACACACTTTATGTCGGACACATGTTTCCGTTGAGTAAATACGATTCGGGGCCAATGTTTTTAGTACCAACCTTCCTATTTCTACGGTGTTGGGGTAAAATCATTTAGCTCAAACCATGGAATCGGTTGGCTGATTTTTGGTTTGTTCGTGCTGCTTTTTCGATATGTTGCATTAGAGAATTGGATTTTCATTTGTCGCCAAGCTGGTTTTACAAATTTGTTTTTAGAACCAAAAGAACAAAAAAAAAAGAGAATTTTGATTGTGCGAGGAGGACAGGCAGTATGAAATAGGGCGGTTGGTGAAAGGACAAATTAAATAGCTTTTCGCTTTCTATGAATGTTTTGTTAAATTAGAGATAAAAGTAGAAAATTGGAGGTGATTTTCTGATTGGGTTTTTAGTTTAAATTGTGCCAAATATTGTTAGACGTGAATTTTTGTTTGCAAAGGTCGTCATCATTAACATTTGGATCTCCCATATCCAAAGCTTGCAGTTGGTAACAATTTGGATTGCATAAGGTCCATTTTCTCAGATTTGGCAAGCAAGAGTTTGTATAAATATACCAAGTTTAAGGATTGATTACGCAAGTCAATCATTTTGGAAAGAAAGATGTCTCCTTAAGACTTCCTAGAAGTGTTTACAGGAAAAGTAATGTAAATTTTAGTTAAAGAAGACATATTTGAACCTTTTTAAGGCAGATTTGTATTTTCGAGTGACAGAAGGTCTCTATAAGATCTTTTTTAAGAGGTGTTTTAAGTATGCAATGTTTTAACCTTGTAAGTACATATGCAATGTTTTTTCTTAAAAGTATGCAATATTTCTAGAGCTTTAAAAAAAATCATTGCAATTCAGTGTGTGGTATCAATTATCGTCCTATTTTTCACGCATCTTTAATGTTCGAGCATGATCTATTAGCAGAGTGCTGGGCTGGTATGCGAAGGTACGTGGGATTGATTCCTGGGCGGGCCATGTGAAAGTATAAAAATGTGTTATTTTTTAATTAAAACAAAATTATTTCCATTTCAGAACAACGATAAAGCAGTTAAGTGGTCAAAAAAAAGAAACAACAAAATAAAAAAAGGTTAAAAGAAAAAAAATTATAAAAGAAAATTCAATAAAATCATTTATTTTAATTCATAAATTCAACATCTTATAACAACCTTTATAAGGCCTTATTATAACATGTAATGCAAGTTATAGTTTCCTTTGTGAAGCTTTAGTCTCGCTTAAATGTTTCGTCATTTTGTAAAAAGGCCTCCATAAGGACGTTTTTCATTGTCCGTCACAAGCTATTAGGTAGCTTGTGGATTGCCTATGGAATAAGGTCTAATAAATTAATAAATCTTACCAGCGTGAACTTTAAGGTTATTGACATGGGAAACATGTAAGCGGTCTTAAATCATGTTATATTATTCAGAATTCTTGAAGATGTACGAAATTTCTTCGAATTGGTTTCATTACAATTTGTTTACATCAACATTATTTCTGAAGGATCAGATTTGCCTTTTCCAAATATATTCGCTGATGTAGGATATATCACAGCACCTTTTTCAAAATTCTAAGCCTCATTTCTTCTTCTTGACAATAATCCTCCTTAAATAAATAAATTCTAAATAGCTTAACTGTAGAAAGGTATCGATTTCTGAAAAACCACTTAGATAGGCGGTTTTATCCTACTCAAAAATACCTTAATTCTTTAACTCCTTTGTTCAAACAATCACCAAATTTAAGATTTTCCATCTGTTTTCAAAAATTATTCTCAAGACTTTTTTCAGCACCATTTCTGTCGGTCCCTAATTTTAAATATAGATTTCCCTATCCACTCCCTTGATTTTCCGACTATTTCCTTAACACTTCTATGAACCTTAAGAATATCTTCAAAAAAAACACAAATTCACAAATTCCAAATACAAAAAAAAAATCAAAACGAAACAAAAAAAAAATAAACTATAAATCTTTCAAAAAAGAATTCCATTGACTTATCATTCCATTAAGATGTTTCCCCCAAAGATATTTATAATGCATACAAAAAAAAAAGCACATCCTGTTATGTGTGTGTTGGGATTGCCAGTAGTTGCCACTACTGCTCCTGGCCCCTAGAAAAATCACCCATTTCAATCTCAGCCACAAATAAATGATAAAAATAAATAAATATGTGTATAAGAGAAAAAAGAAATCTTCAAAATCTCAGATATTTTTATTTGGAATCCTTTCCTAAGAATTCCTCATACGAAGCATGTCACGGTATTGGCTTCACATTGGCACGCCTACACCTATCTTTATACTCCTTGTCCCTGAAGCAGTTGAAAAAGCCATATATCCTGGCATCATACAAACTATAACCAAGTCCTACATTAATACATAAATGTATGTATGTAGGTACTATACACATCCCTGTAACAAGGATGTTTTTTCTTAACACATCTCAACCATAGAATACGATTTCAGCTTAGCTTGTTTCGATGGCGAGTGAAAATTTTATTTCATGCATAGATGAATAATTTTTAAAAGAATACCAAGAACCATCAGGATGAGGATCTATCTACTCGAAGGGACTCTGTTCTGCTGCATGCACTTCATTGGACCTTCAGAATTGTACCTTTTTTCAACTTTTCCTGTTGTTGTAAAAATAGATTCTAGAGAGGGCTGACAAATACTCGTAAAATAATATAAAATAAAAATGATCACTTTCCAACAATAGCATTTGAGCCCTCTTATAACGAATGAAAGACCATATCTATTTCGCTTATAGGAAAGAGTTTCGTCCTTGAGTGAGTACTGTTTTTATTTGTGATAAAGGTAACAAGTTTACTATAAGGCAAGTAGAGAATTCATAAACAAATAAGGAAGTCAATTTGTTTCTTTGATACTGGATACTGGATAATGGATTATAGATACTGGTTACTAGTTACTTGATACTGGATACTGGATAGTTAATAGTGGATGGTGGATAATGGATAATTGATAATGGATAATGGATAACGAATAATGGATAATGCATAATGGATAATGAATAATGGATAATGGATAGTGGATAATGGATAATGGATAGTGAATATAAGATAATGGATACTGGATACCGGATACTAGATACTGCATACGGGATAATGGATATGGGATAATGGATAGTGGATCATAGATAATGGATAATGTATTACGGATAAAATGGATACTGGACACTGAATAGTGGATACTGGATTTTGTAAATTGAATTCAGGATACTAAAAACTGGATACTGGATATTGAATCGTTTTTGCTATTTCCGATGAGTTTTCTTTAGTTTCTTAAAAGAGCCATTGCATCAAACCAATGTGTAATCCTTGTTATTTTTCGGTTACTCCATCTGGTTACCAGTCTTACCCAAATTATTCTTGATATGTGTATCTTGGCAGCTTTTTTGAGTTGTTTTCCCTACATTATTCCAAAAATAAAAATATATCCATGATTTTGTGGAGAAAGACGGTTGTTTATAGGTTTCCATAGAGGACGAAAGGACCAATATTATAAAATGTATATATAGAAAAGCAAGGTGTATCATTATTTCCACTTTCTACAAAGTCCTCTTCATATTCTCTCACCATCATGATGTGATGTTTGTGCACAATAAACCCAAACAATGAAGCAACAATCACGTCCCAAGGATATATTATGAGAAATTGTATTTCATTCTATAACCCCAAACCCACTCTCCTATTTTTCTTATATATTCCATCATACTCAATTTGCTATTCATCCCGATGCATTATTTGCGTCTTGAAATTTTGATATCAAAAAATTCCAATTCTATATAAATATCTTCTTCGTTTATACATATACCCACAGGAGGACACAGAATTGTGAGTTAGAAAAAAAAAATAAAAAAGGATCATTTTTCTTATAATATAGTTTTTATATTATAAAGAAATCCTTAGGGGTAATTGATGCTGAATGATTGAGATGACAGTGACGAACATGAACATACCACATATCATTTCATATACATATACAAACCACATAACGTGAATGTTTTTTTTTTTTTTTTCGATAATGATGTTTGGCATTATAAGTATAAACTGTACATTTTGTGTCAATGTTATGTTATAGAAAACTCATTCTAAGGATTTTATCCTTTTAGACGGTCCAATGACTTTACCTTAATGTTGGTTGGTGTACCTTTTACGTGCGTGATGATATACTAAAAGTTCACATCGAAAAGCCTCAATATAATTGAATTACAAATGTCGAATCCACATAAATAAATTCTCTGTCATACCTGGGATACCTGTCAATATGTCATATAAAAAGAAAATACCTTTGATTTTGATAATAGTCCAGTCAAGTTATACTTTTGCTGAGAAATAATTCGCAACTGCAATTCGTACCTAAAATATGAAAGTACACTAGTACAGGAACTAAACCCCCCATTTTCCGAACAAATGTCTGGACGACTTTGGCCGCCATTTTGTTTTGAACAGTTTTGCGACTATCGCTTGTAGTTCGGCTAGTTTTGGTGTTAGAGAAAAATGTTATGAGACAAACTTGTAGTAAATTTTATTTCCCACAAAATATATTTTATAACTTTTTACTCTAAAACCCACCATTTAGGAATTATAATGATTTTCGTAAAATGCTATGCTCACTTTTTTTTTATATGCACCATAACTTTTTATTTTAAACTTTTATCAAAAAATTGTTGTTATAAAAATTGAAGAACTATTAATTAACTATGTTTTTCTCATATAAGGTTTTTTTCTCCGACGTACCGTTCCCTCACTAGAACGAAAAATCAATAAAAAAAATTAGAAAAAACAGGGTGAGGGGAGAGCACGATAACTATGGCGCTGAGATTTGATAACTGTATTTTGTAGAAGGGTTCAATACAAGTATTTTTTACTTTGGGAGGGGGGGTCTATCTAACCCTGTTTAGGCGGGAGGGGAAATTTTCTAAAAAACAACCTAATATTTAAAAAAAATATTAAAAAACAACGGCAACACTAAGAGTTATGAAGGATATTTTTTTCAAAAGCCACAATTAAACGCTTTATTTTAATTTTTAAATAGTGTTTTTAAAATTAATAGTTTTTAAAAAAATCGATCTCAAAGTTAAAATTAGCGAGACAAATTAAAAAAAAACACATTCAATACTATTTTTGTCAGGACCATTAATTTCAATACAAATTAACTATTACAATAAAACTACCTTCGCTGATTTTCTAAGCCTTCTTGTTTTTAAGAAAATTGAAAAATGAAACAAAAAAAAAAAAACATATTAACAATTTTTTATTTTGTTTTGCTGTTTTGATAACTTTGGTACTAACAATATCATAAACAAAAAAGATCTTATGTATTTATTACATATAGAGTTAGTTGAGAGCTTTATGCGTTAAAAAAAAAAAACATTTTACGCTCACCACAGAGATTCTGAGAACTCGCAAAGCAGGGCAGGCAAGGTACTTTTAAGTTAAAAAACTGTTGACATTGGCGCCTACCTGACCACTTTTCGTACCCTTAGTGGAGCAGAAAATTGCCAACTTTTTTGTTGATGGCCAAAGTTATCAAAATAGCAAAAAAAAAAAAAATAAGTGAACATCTGATAAAAAAGTATTTTTTTTTTTAATTTTCTCAAAAACTAGAAGTCATGAAATATACGGTTTTCAGTGTTTGACAGAAAATCAGCCAAGGTAGTTTTATTGTACCTAATAGTAAATTTTGTATTGAAATTAATGGTCATGACAAAAATAGTATTGAATGTGTTTTTTTTTTTAATTTGTTTCGCTAATTTTAACTTTGAGATCGATTATTTCAAAAACTATTAATTTTAAAAACACTATTTAAAAATTAAAATAAAGCGTTTAATTGTGGCTTTTGAAAAAAATATCCTTCATAACTCTTAGTGTTGCCGTTAATTTTTAATATTTTTTTTAAATATTAGGTTGTTTTTTAGAAAATTTCCCCTCCCGCCTAAACAGGGTTAGATAGACCCCCCCCTCCCAAAGTAAAAAATACTTGTATTGAACCCTTCTACAAAATACAGTTATCAAATCTCAGCGCCATAGTTATCGTGCTCTCCCCTCACAATGTTTTTTCTAATTTTTTTTATTGATTTTTCGTTCTAGTGAGGGAACGGTACGTCGGAGAAAAAAACCTTATATGAGAAAAACATAGTTAATTAATAGTTCTTCAATTTTTATAACAACAATTTTTTGATAAAAGTTTAAAATAAAAAGTTATGGTGCATATAAAAAAAAAGTGAGCATAGCATTTTACGAAAATCATTATAATTCCTAAATGGTGGGTTTTAGAGTAAAAAGTTATAAAATATATTTTGTGGGAAATAAAATTTACTACAAGTTTGTCTCATAACATTTTTCTCTAACACCAAAACTAGCCGAACTACAAGCGATAGTCGCAAAACTGTTCAAAACAAAATGGCGGCCAAAGTCGTCCAGACATTTGTTCGGAAAATGGGGGGTTTAGTTCCTGTACTAGTGTACTTTCATATTTTAGGTACGAATTGCAGTTGCGAATTATTTCTCAGACCTCCATACAACCAAATATAATTTGACTGGACTAATAAGTAAATTGATAACTTTGCAGAATGATAAGTCGAAATTGTCGAATGCATTTTACCCGAAAATAATATGATAACGAATTTCTTGCTTTGGGGGAAGGAGTGTATTATTCAAGACCCACGTTATAATTGAACGTAATCGTGCATCAGTTTCTTTTCGGTAAGACACGTATAAAGAATTTTGTATAGAGGGTTTTATGGTATTCAATTTCATATTCATTTTCATATTCATCATAGCGAATTTTGTAGGAGTCAGTTAAACAGAAAAATCTTGATTTCTGAAAAATGTGACAACGCATGACAAACAATTCTCGACTGAAAAGGTAAAGTATCTTATGTCAATTTTGATGATTTTTCAGGAGAGCAAAAACAAACTTCAAAGCTGCCTCCCAAAAATTCTTTCAAGTGTAGACTTAATTGTATAAAACATTTAGATGTCAAATTTTATGATCTTTTTTTTTAAATTTATTTCAAAAAGATATTTTTAATATTTTTCCCGTTATAAGGAAAAATGTGACTTAAGATAATTTGGCTTTTCTTTAAATTTTATTTTATATTAATTTCTAAAATCTTAAGTTGAGATAAGATATTTTGTCTCGTGTTTTCAAAGGACGTTTTCAATTCTTATGTCCATTTAAGATGATTCGCGTATGCAAAAGTGGAAAAAAAGAGACTTAAGATGATATTTTCTGTTTTTTTATTTGAAAAACTTAAAGCCCTTCAAATTAAATAATCACATTTCTTGTTGAGATAAACTTTAAATAATAAAAACAAAAAACAAAAAAATTAAATAAAATTAATAGAAATTAAATACTTAAACCCAATTATAAATTCATTAGAAAAAAAAAACAAAGAATATAAAAAAAAAACTGAAACAAAAAACTTAATTTGATTTCATATAGCATTGTTAATGTGGTCTTAAAATTAAGAAAAAATAATAATAATTAATTCAAAAATTAGGTCCCGTATTCTGATTCATCCGGTTCTTCTGATTCATCTTATAAGTCTGGGTGAACATCTGGTTGATCATCGGAAAGCAGGTTAAGCAGAGCTTATTTGAATGGGTTCATCGTATGCAATTTTAACCATACTTGTAGTTACTTTGTTAATTCCTCTTTTTTTTATGTTCAAGATTTTAAAATCCTCGGATTCATCTAAACTAGTCTTATACTCTATTTGGCCAAACGTTTTTGTGTATCTAAGCAATCTTATGGAGCTCCATTTAAAAGCTTCTCCGCGATTGTTTTTTTGTTCTAGTTCATGATCAATATTCTCGCTTCCTTCCAGGCAAATACTGTTTTCAGAAGAATAATTTTGGCAGTCATTGTGGAAAGTGTCGCTTTTATCTTCTTCCTCAGAGAAAGGGCAGTAGTTAGGATCAGCTTCCTCATCATCAAAAATTTCATCTACCAGAAACTGAAGTTCACTATTTACACCGCTCGTTGCAGGAGTCTCTGGTGGACTTAACTGTTTGCCTATTTTTTTTTAATTTACCATTCGCAGAACATACATTATACCAATAAATCTAAAGAAAAGTATTTTAAAGAATTAATAAAATTTATGAACTATAAATTTGAAACAAGAAAGTTTTCTTGTAATTTTAAATTAATTTAACAATAAGTACCTATGTACATACCTTTTTTTGTTGTATGTCTTTAATTTGTTATAGTTAATTAGTCAATCCTGGTATAAAAAGCACTATTTCAAACACTAAATGAAAAAAAAAAACTGAATTATTAACTCACTTCACAAAAATAAAAACGTGGGCAAAAATGAGAATTCAGAGTCAAACTACGCAGAAAACATCTTATGTTCTTGTTCTTACGAGAATTTTTGTTGGTTTGCAAACGGTAAAATATCCTATGACTACTTAGGGAGAGAAAAATTTCAGTTTAAAATTCAAAAAATCATCTTATGCTGACATAAGATGATTTGCCTTTTCACACTTTTTTCGATTTTTTTAAAGTATTTTATCTTATGTCAACTTAAGGATGAATTTTGTTTCTGCTTGCACGCGTGAAAATATCTTAAGTCAACATAAGATAATTTAAGATTTCACAAGAATGAAAAAGTCTTAACCCAATATAATCTTAAGTCTACACAACACAAATTCATATGTGGACTTAAGATATTTTACCGCGTGTAAAGATGTGTCTTTTGAACATAAGATGAAATTGTTTTTGTGCATAAAAAAGCAAAGGAGTGAGATAGAAAGATGCTGATAAGACAGAACTGTAGGCTTTTAGAATGGCAATGAGGTTCAACAAAAAAACGCGAAACATCTTAAGTCGACTTAAGATACTTTACCTTTTCAGTCGAGAATTTTGTATCTTCAAAAACAACCTTTAAATTCGTTGTTTCGTACATAGTTGCTCGGGTGTCAAAAATAGTGGTATTCTACAATTTCTATCAAAAGTAGACCTCCTATCGAAAAAAATTTAAAACAAAAAATGTAGATAATAAAAATTTCTACAACTTTTACTCGAATAATTTTTTATATAACCTAAAAAAATAGTGAGAAAAATGAAAAAAATACGATTTTTTGGTTTTTTATTTTTATCTTTTACAAAATAAGTTGGATTTTTACAAAACTTGGTTAAAACTTCCTGTTATAGGTATGCTTTTTACCAATTTTTAATGAATCTACAATGAGAAATAGCCTATTTTTCATAAAAAAGAAATTTACGGAAAAATGTTTGATTTTCGAAAAGTTTAGGAGCCGTGTTTTGGAAATTTTTTCTAAAAAAAAAAATAACTTACAAATAAACGATTTTTTAAAAATGTTTTGATTCATTGGACAATTGTTTCTTGCTTATTTATTCTGCTATCAGGTACAGGTTCTTCTGTTCTGATTAGTCACTCAAGGTATGTTTGCAAAAAAACCTATCCACTAATATATTTTGTAATATGGGTTTCAAATTTTCAAAGTTGAAATCTACCTATACGAAAAGTTTAGCAGGATTTAGTGTTTTTTGGTTTTACTAACTAGAATCAAAAATCAATAACAATGGTCTTCAGATAAATCGGTCATCCAAATCAAGGCAACTAACAAAATTTGCACTTAAGAAACAAGGAAAGTATCTACGTTATTCCAAAAATTAAACAATAAATTATTATAAAGTATTCTGTTATAAATAACTAGCTGACCCGGCGGACTTCGTTCCGCATTTGTCTTGTATTTATTTTCAATTTTTGGCTTTGTAATGTGTTAACCTTTTCCAATACAAAAAAATCGGGCCACAACTTGATATATGGAACACAAACATAAAATTGTATAAAGTATTAAAAAAAGCAAACCATTTGTCTGATAGCTATCGCTACTAAAATTTGATAATCCAGTCAAATAAGGGTTTCACCTCGGAATGAATGCTAATAGAATTTTTTTTTGCTCAATACCTTCGTTTTGGCATTCTATAACATACCTCAAAAGTCTAGAAAGTCGCGATTTTCAAGCTAAAATCGCGAAATGGAGATTTTCCAAATTAGAATATCAAGAATTACATAACTTCGAGGCATTTTTTAATGCTGATTACAAATTTTTTTTTTTTTTTATTTTTGACATAAGTTATAGAATATCCGAACAAAGATAAAAAACAAAAAAATTAGCCTATCAGCACTAATTATAAGATTGTACCAGGATGTTTTTTAGTGCATATCCCAAAATTGTCCCTTTTCTCAAAAAATACCAATTTTTCATAGGTATGAATGTTTTTTTCATTGTATTGTTTTGATTCTTAATGATAATGAATATGAAAACCTTCATGAAAAATTTTGTCCCTCTACCATAACTTTTAAGGGTTTTTCGGTAGTAAGTTTGCAACTGTTATAATAATATGGGTTGACAATTAAAAAACAGATATAACTTTTTTTAGAGACGTCAGATTGTCTTGATCTTGTCTAGATTTTTTGGCATCAGCATTAAAAAATACCTCGAAGTATTGTATCATATGTGAATATAATACCATTGTCTTTTATTGCTTATTTTGAAAATCTCCATTTGACCTTGAAAATCGCGACTTGCGGACATGGGATTTTTCTATACTTTTGAAGTATGTTATATAATGCCAAACCGAAGGTATTGAACAAAAAAAAATTTCTATTAGCATTCATTCCGAGGTTTACTCCTTTTTTTCACCTTATTTGACTATCTATCATGATATTTTTTGGCTATTTAAGAAATTCAAAAAGTAGCAATCTTTTTTTGAAAATTGTAAAGAAACCGACTTAAAATGAAAAGATTCCGTCTTAATTCTATACATACGTCTAAATATTAAAATATTTTCTTAAGAAGATTAAATCATTTTAAATTAATGCGGAAATTGTATTAATAAATTGGTAGCTGAAACAACTTAAACAAATTTTAAGTTTCAGTTTATCATACCAATTTTCAACTGTGAGATATAGCTTAGTGGTAAACAATTTTAATTGAGGAAATAACATTTTAAAGAGTTAAATCGTGTTTGTTTTTATTAGCCTTGAATATGAGCTCTTTGAACCCCAAATATTGCATTTGGTCATAACTTGACAGCAGCGCCACGTACCAGGTCCAACAGGGGCGTACACACCATTGGGGCAAGTGGGGTGGTGCCCCGGGGCCCCCAACACGCCAGGGCCCCGTAAGGAGACAATTTAGAGAAGGCAACTGGTTATAAAAGTATCGAAGCAAAAAGATAAGATACTTGACATGAATCACTTCGGACACAAGAGAGACACATTATATTTTTCAGTGAATTGGTAGCCAGTCACATAATATTTCATCTAAAAAAAAAGTATTACCTTAGGGGTCCCAAAAAAAAATTGCTTTTTTGAAAGAAAAATTACATATTATCTTGGGGCCCCAAAAAATATTACTTACATAATTTTAGCTCCCAACAAATGATAGGTACATCAGGGGCCCCAAAAAAAATAAGTGGGCGTATACGTCCTTTTTTATTTGTTCTTATTTTCTATATCAAAGGGGCCCCAAAAATGTAGTCTTGCCCCGGGGCCCGACAACTCAACGTACGCCCCTCGGTCCAACTATAAAACAAAGCCTGTCTCGAATGAACCTTATCAAACGCAAAAAAATTCATAAAAGTCTATGCAGCCGTTCGGACTCCAAATATGGAATTTAACTATAACTTGACAACAGCGTCAAGTCTTTCTATATATAATTTGACAACAGCACCACCTACCGAATACAGTTATAATTTACAAAACATGGATGGAACTTATCACACAAACGAACTTTCACAAAAATCTGTCAAGTCTTTCGGACTCCAAATATGAAATTTGTCTATAACTACTTCGGCAAAAGCGCCACCTACCGGGTCCAATTTATGAAACAAAACATGTTTCGATTAAATTATATCAGACACAAAAAGTTTCACAAAAATCAAAATATGCAATTTTCCTAAAACTTGACAACAGTGCCAACTACTGGGTCCAATCATGAAACAAAGCTTGTCTCGAATGAACCTTGTCATAACACAAAATTTCACAAAAATCTGTCCAGTCATTCGACCCCACCTATGGAATTTGCCTATAACTTGAAAACAGCGCCACCTATTGGATCAAATTATAAAACAAAACCTGTAACGGATAGACCTTATCAAATAAACAAAATTTCACAAAAATCTGTTCAGTTATTCAACCCCAAATATGGAATGTGCCTATAACTTGACAGCAGCGTTTCGGATGGACCTTTTCACATATATTTCACACAAAATTTCAGAAAAATCTGTCTAGTCGTTTAGGAGTAGGGTCACAAACAAACGCACAGGAGAAATATTATAATATGTAGATACAAACCATAACTCTGATTGATGTGCCAATGCTTTACTTATTTGTCCTCAATGAAAATCAGAGATATACATTTTATTTGTGCAGTCCATATGTGGATTTAATATCACAAGACGAATAATTATTTGTTTCACTCAAAATCAGACTTTTTTAATTATTTTTAAAGCTTTACAAATTAAGCTTAGTTAAAATTTTTAAAAAGCGAGAGTGGTTTTTTACTCGTACATATTGACAGCTATGTAAAGATGCGAGAAAAGGTATTATTTTTTTTGATACAAACCATCTACATATTAATACCTTTCAAACAAAAAAAAAAATTACCAAAATCGGACCAGCCAAACGCGAGTTTATCGGCCACACACACTAAACGAACTCATTTTTATATATAAGATTATTCTGTTATCTCAGGGAATTAAGTAAAGTATTGAAATAGCCTGGTAGTTTTCCGATTCTTAAGCGAATTAACCTGGCGGCACACATACTATTAGGGCAGCCAAGGCAAGATAAGTTGTGTCTCGTAATTGCAATGGATACCAGTAAAGAAACCTGTTTATATAAATAAAATATAAACAGCTACCATATCTTAAAGAACCTATTGCGTTTCATTTATGAATAAAGCTGAAAAAAACTTTTGATTTGATGTACAACTCGATGGATTTAGAGAACATTTTTTTTTTGAAAAATCAAATTTTTGAAAACGGGACATTACATTTTTTTTGAAATTTAGTTTTTAGTTGTTGATTAGTGATTTTATTTTCCAATTTTATTTTAAAACTTTTTTCCAAAAAATTATTTAGAAAAAAATAGTTTTTAAAAAAATGGCTCTAACGATTTTGAAATTTTTTTTTTTTTTGTATTGACTTTTTTTAACTGATTTGATATCGGCTTCATAAGAAAAACAAAAATACCTATGCAAGGACCTCCCGAAAACTTTTTCAGTTATGAATAAAGCATTAATAGATTTCTCTTTCGATGTCTCACTCGATAAATTTGGAACAAATATTTTAAAATGCATTTTTTTTCTTGCCAAGGGACACCCCTTGCATTTTTTGTGGAAAATCCAAAAAGAAAAAAATATTTTGGGTTGCAAATAATGACTAGTGTTTCAGAAAATCGAAGAAACTCAAAAAAGTAACTCGAAATTCTTGAGCTTGATTTTTTTTTTTAAGTCAATTTATGTGTATAAATTTGTTCATTAGGAAGCAACATATACCTACTCTTATATTGGTATAGTGGAGTGGGAATCCAGTGCTTGATTTGACGATATATATTTATTTCAATCACCTTTCCAATCTTGGAATAAAAGTCAAAGAGGAATTTTTAAAACCTTGTACTTTGGGTATCAATCAAAAGTCTTCAGGAGAAGGTCATAGAAGTTTTCTTAAATAAGCTCATCTTTTTAACTGTTTTGTAAAAATACCACAAATAACAGTTAATAGGTCTAGTTTTCAAAGTTTTCCTTTTTCCATGATGATTTTTTTATTCCAGGTAAATTAGTTGGGTTAACATACCACATTTGTGGAATGCCCGATAGTTCTAGTAAAATCTTCAAAGTTTTTTTTTTTTTTTTCAATTTCATTGAATTTTTCAATTTCATTGAAAAATCCATGGGAATTTTTTTAAGCTTATCAAAACTTACGAGTACCTGAGAGTAAGGTGTTGTTTAAAATGAAATGACTCAACAGTTGCTATAGCACTTAGTAAAAACCCAAAACTGCACTGTGAGTAAGATATGAGTATTCTTTTATGGAAATATTCAATCCCTTCATCATGGAAGCTTCTTTAGTTAAAACAAAGTACCTATTATAATTGTTTTTTGTCGAGTTTTCCTCTTAAGTTTGGTTTAGCATCAAAACTACCTCCCTGTCTTGAATATGGGTTCCTTTTTACGACTTTAATAAAAATTATTTTCATCATTTACATATTTCAATAAATTTCTAATGCCAAGTATTTCATTCTAAATTTAATAATAATTTCAAGTGGATTGGGTATTATGACGCTTTCAACTGCTTAGACAGAAAATAAGCTGATTCACACCTTTGCCCGTGTATATAGTTTATATCTTGGAAAACATGTACAATACAAGCTTCGATAGCAATAAGATGTAACTGATATTGCTGTACTCGCGTACCTAATGTAATCAACTGTTTTGTAGTATCTCGATATAGATAATCCACCCAAACACACGGTGGAACCAGCCAGCTGATTTAAAATAAATTACAACAACAAAATTGGTAAGTAGATAGAGTTACCCCCTCAACAACGAACGTCCAGTTGTTGAATTAAAAGATTGAACCATGGGTCAGTCTTGTTTGAAAATTAACAGCGATAAGTTGAGATCGTGCCTTTAGCTTTGTGCGGAATAGACGATCTCTTCCGACCGACCATAGACCGTTCGACCATAACCAAAACCAATCGAACCGACAACGACAACGACAACGTCGACGTGCAATAAAATTTGTATATATTAATTTGTTGCTTTGATACCGCCGTGTGTGCCGCTGCCGTGTGCCGTCATACCGGCCGGGTGTTTTTATAGATTTTTTTTTTTTTTTTTTTTTACTAATTATCACATTTATTGAGCAAATTAAAACAAACGTTAAATTGATCATAACGCGTGCGGTATAGATTGATTGCCGCAATTTACATACGAAAAAAGAGTGCGACATGGCAACGCAAATTGATTCAAACAACTGGAAGAGAAATGGTTCTGGTAATTTCACCACTTCTGCCGTTGAGCCTACAATGACGGTGAGTTTGAGTCTAGCCGATTCGATGACATTCGTAGAATTGGATTATATAAATCTTGTATCTTGTAGTTTTTTTTTTTTTTTTGTGCGTAAACATAAACACTTTAAACCTGGTTTGGTAAGCTTTCGAATTTGTGTTTGCTTTTCTTTGAGATAGTCAAGTGCGTTTTGTATCTTTTTCTATGACCATCTTGATGGGTTATTCAAATTGCAAGTTTTCATCAAAGGCGTAGCCATGGGAAGATAGATAGATAGAAATTTTTAACGGAAATAGCTATCAACAAATTTTTTTAAAGAGTTAAAAAACAATTGAATTTATTGGATACTGGTATCTTTTCTGAGTTATGATTAGGCGAAAAGTATATCTATCATGGTGACGATTAGAAATTAATCATGGTTGGTTTTATTGTATAAAAGCTTATCTTGCAAATTATAAAGTAATCAAAGTCATATGATCGCGATCAATTAATATTTATACTAATCTAAAACGCCTGTGATTTTTAGTAAAATTTATTGACGGTTAAGTTTTATGACAAAATGCAGTTTATAGAAGTCTGCAAAACTTTTATATTTATTTTTGGAAAAAAAAAAATGTTTTAAAAATATGCAAAGAGCAGAAATAGATTTTGTTTTTGATAAGGCATTTGTTTTCAAAAAAACAGGGGCGCATCAAAACCTTCTGTAAACGCTAGAGTTCGGTTCTGATTTAACTGCTTAAAAAAAGACAAAACAAAAAATGTAAAGAAAAGAACAAAAATTGTTACTGCCTGAATTTTCATTTCACTAAATTAGTTAGGGATGTTTTTGCTAATATGAGTTAATCCAGCACAAAATCTTTACTCAATTTTTTTTTCTTTTAAAAACCACGCCACCATGCGATATGAATAATAAAATTTTGAAATTAAAAAAAAATAGAAAATTCTTGACTTTTTTCGTTCTTTAAAGGATAAATGTTATGATAAATGTTGTTTGGAATAATAAGGCTTTCCAGAAATTCACAGAAGACTTATGTTAAAAAAAAATATTATAAAAAAAAATTAATTTAAAATTACAAAACCATTCAAGGTTCTGAGCTCCAAACGAAGTTTGGGTAGAAAATAACTTTTAGAAAAAAAAATTATAAAAAAAAAACTATTTTTAGTTTTTTTTTACATAACATAGGTACCTACTTCAAAAACTACAACAACAAAAAAATTGGTATGCAAAAAGGAAATATTAAACAAAACATACCTAAATTTTCAATTAAATTCGATCAAAAAATCCGTTTTCAGAAACTATTTCGAACCATTCTTAAAAATCAAAAAATGATTTTTTTTAAATTTTAGTTTAAGTGCAAAAAAATTTATTGAAATCAAATGTCTTAGATTCGAGAAAGTCAGACAAAAAAAAAAAAAAAAATAGTTCTATGGCAAGAACCATTAATTATTGTGGAGAATCGTTTTTTTATAAAATTAAATTTTTTGAAAACGGTTCGATGAATTTTTCGTAAATTTGATTTTTAATGTGTCGAATTCATTAGAAATTAGAAATACACAAAAAAAGATCATAGGCACCTACTTCAATTCATGCTGTCAAAATAATTTAAAACGGTGTTAAAGTAACTATATAAAAATAAATGAATCTTTGAATTGAATTTAATTGAATTGAATCTTGAATGTAAACAAATTTTGATAGGAAATTTTGTTCACATTTCTTTTGCAATAATAAAAATAAAATTTTCAAATGAAATGTAAACAAATAGCATTCACTAAACACTAACTTCTTTCTTTTATTATGAAGTTTTATTGATGATAATGGTAGTCAGACGTCATATCAATATTTTCGCTTGATTCGCTAAGTTGAAAAATGTTGAGTGTTTTTTTTTAGTTTTTAAAAAAATTCGTCATTCATAAGAATAAAACTATGTCAGCTCTCCAATTGTGACGCAGAACACTTAACAGATAAAGATTTATCAAATAAATTAATATTGCCATCAATTTAAAAGCAATTTGTTTTGTACATATTTTCCAATTTTTCCTTTTATAATACCAACGAAATAAATAATTTTATTATGTATTTGTACGTCTAACGATTCTTGTTATCAAAACTGCAAACATTAATTTAATAACAAAAACAAAACTACATACCTATAGGTGGAGTCTATTTAAAAAAAAAAAATTACCTTGAAAACAGCAAAAATAAGTAGGCCTATGAATTAATGATAAAAGAAAAAACTTGTATTTTTAAAAATTTTATGATATGAGATGATAACACTGGTTAACAAAATTAAACTTTTTTTTTTTGTTGCCGAAACAAAAATATACTTTTCTGAAGGTTTTCGGTGTGCTGAAGTCGAATCCGAAGTCAAAAAAAATTAATTAGCTCCCGTTTTTTAAATATTACCGTTAGAACATGCAGTACTTCGGACCTTATTCTTTTATATAAGGAAAATTGTTTGAGCATATTAAGTAACGGTTTTTAAAAGAACTATTTTCCACCTTTTTAAATCTGTTTAAATCTTTCCGATATCTTTTTTACTGCCCGAGATATCCTCAGTTTTTTGGTATTTTTATAAACTTTATAACGTCATTATCTCCTTTAGGATGTATGAAGCCACACCCACCTACTTCATTTTATGATATCTCGGGCAATACAAAAGATATTGAAAAGATTTAAACAGGTATCGAAAGATGGAAAACATCTTCTTATAGAAACCGTTACTAAATATGCTCAAACGATTTTCGTTATACAAAAGAATAAGGTCCGAAGAACTGAAAAAAAAACATTTTTTTGCATTTTCTAACAGTAATATCTCAAAAACGGGAGCTGATTAGTTGTTTCTGACTTCGGATTCGAGTTCAGCACACCGAAAACCTTTGGAAAAGTATATTTTTGTTTCGGCAACAAAACCCTTGTAAACCAGTGTAATCCATTTAGAAGTTTCTTGATAAAAAGAAACTTTTAAATCAAATAGTAATTTACGACGTAACACCTCATTCTTTAATAATATTATCTTCAAATGGAATTCTTTAGTTTTTGATAGAATGAAACTGTTCTTAAATTGATTAAATCAGAAGTTTTTAAGAATAAATAGTTACTGAAATACTGAACAATTAGAACAGTGCCGATTACTTTGTACTTTTTGAAAGTGTATTTTTTTTTTCTATTTCTTGAATAGCAAAAACCTAACAAAACACAAACAAATAATAAATATCTACATTCTATTGACACTTTCTGCTATCTAGACGTGTGTCAATTAATTATGTCCACTTAATTTATAACCCTCCACAATATTTAACAAAGTTATAAGCTGTCTATAATTCTGTCTACTTGATTTGTGTGATATTTAATGTTATTGAAAATGTACAAAGTGAAATAGTTAACAAAAACTTCAAGTGCAAAAATAAATCTTAAAGATAACAAATTAAGATTATCTTTTACGATTTTATTATCTGAATGCTGAATGTTATCAAAATTGAAAAAAAAAAAAAAATAATAAGCTACCGAAAGATTACACAATTTTTTCTTCGATAAAAATGTTCTGCTAAGAATTGATCAAGTATTTTGTTTATCAATGAATAAAACTATTAAGCGTCATAATATGCCAAAAATGAAGGTGTTTTGAATTTTAATTACAGAAATCATTAATGTTAACAATATCAGCAACAATAATTTTCCATTCATTCATCTTCAAATTTTTTATTACAACCAAAAATTAAAGTGGTTACGCAAATACAAAGCCGTAGTTTTTTCAAGTCAATGGAAGGGAAAAAGAGAATTATGTGTATTTACGTCAAATCGTAGGCAGTTTTACAAAATAAAAATTGAACTGGAAGATGTCAAACTTTTGTCTCTGGTGCATGCTTTGGAACAAATGATTATAAAATAAATTTGTTTAGTTGGAGGTAAATCAATAATTGTTATAATAAATTTTAAACTAGCTTTACCTTTGATGTCACCAAAATTACGCAATCAGTTCTATTTCAGTAGACATTTGTATTGTTTATCATTTGCATTGAACCAATTAGCAGCTTTAGGAGCGGACAAAAACATCAATTAGGTCCAATTTATTCACATTCCATTAAATTTAAAGTCGCCATTAAAAAAGGGAAATTTTAAAATTTGTATGCGATTTGACAGTTTTATAATTTTTAATGGAGCCTTTAAAAATAATGGAGAGTGAATAAATTGGGCCTTAGAGAGTTTTATAATAGGATTGTTAGGTTACTCAAGTTGCTTATATTTCATGCAAATGTTGGTGTCATTTTTTCCTGTTTTTAAATTATTTTTTTGATAGATTAAAATACGAATATCTTCTAAACGGTTAAAGCAATCGATTTAATGCCCAGGAATATTTTTTAGAACGTTAAACCGCCTACAAGAATTCATCTTGCTAATTCGAAAATAATAAATTTTCAGTGAACTGGAACATTTTTAAAAGTAAAAAATGTTTTTATAATTTATTTGGCCTCGAATATCTTAAGAATGGTTAGATTAATGAAAAAAGTTAACAAGACCTTTTTTGTGGAGCAATCTGTTTCCTACAAGAATATTTCTTGCGCGTTTGATTATCATAATTTTTTAATTTTTTACAAAATTTTGAACAAAAAACGAATTTTTGAAGATTTTCTCGATTTTTGGACCTCAAATATCTATCAAACGGTTAAATAAACAAAAAAAGTGTATAAGGCCTTTTTTGTAGAGCGTTAAATTTCCTACAAGAAAAAGTCAATTTATAAAAAAATGATTTTTTTTAGTACCTAAAAGCTTGATGTAAAAATGGAAAATTGCGAAGCGGAGGACCTTCCCATTAATATAAAGAGTTCATATTTGGTGTGCATATTCTAGAGGTGTCTAACAATCTATTTTTTGGAGTACAAAATCAAAAAAATGAATTTCAATTTTTTTGACCCACCCTAATATACATACATAACATTTCGATTATAGAAAGAGCATACGATAAAAAAAATTTGCTCTCACCAATTCTGTCGTGCGTTTGTCCATCCCTGTATTTGTCTCTATTTTAAGCTGCAGCTCGAACTAAAAGGCCAATTTTTTTTAATTTGAAAAAGTTTTTGAAAAAGTCAGAAATGAAGAAAACTGCTCTAAAAACGTGCGAAAATTGTTTTATAGGTATGAAGATACAAATAAAATAAATCATTATAAAAATGTTCAAAAAATGGAGAAATACTGATTTAAGATTGAAATACTAGTATAGATTCAAGATTGAGGTTAATTAAGTACGAACCTGTTAAAACACTAAAGGAATTAAAAAAATAAAACTATTTTTATTCAACCAGTTAAATATCTACTCAAGACACTGGTTATTTATAATACCAAAATTTCTTATAAATTCAATATCTGACATAAAAGTTGCTCAAAATGTTGATTCTTTGGAGGAAGATCGTTCATCAAATCTGGTAGGTAGTTCTGATTTTGTTGGTGTGGTGCATTTTCACGGGTATAAAATGCAATATTGTCAAAAAAATAAAATAGGCATTCGAAAATATACCAAAATTTTTAAACTTTTGTTTGATTTGAACATCTTAGAAGATATTTTTTTGGAAAAAATAGCCAATCCCGCCCTTTAACCTCATAAAATTTACTAATTTTGGAATCTTATTTCATCTAGTGGTTTTCAATGTTGCTGTTTGAATTTTGTCAGCTTCGTCGAAATCAATAAATTTTTCAATACAATTTTTAGTACAGGAGCAGGTGGTAAATTTAAACCTTCAAGAGGTTCCAATTATTGTAAATGTTTTTTTTTTTTTGACGTGATAACGTCTTATAAATCGATGAACCATGGCAGCCACCACAAAAAAGTGACGCCATTTTCTAACGTTACACTCTCGCACTTTCGCAGTGCGGCAAAAAATTTCAATTCAAAATTAAAAATAAACTATTAGAGATACAAAAATTTTCTATAGCTTATTTAAAAGATAATAACCTAAAGCTTAATCCGAATGAAGGATTTCTAAAAATTCCGTCATTTAATAGGGTAAACAGGGGTAAAACGGAAAGATAAAATTTTGGCCAAAATCTAAATGCAAAGCCGTAGAGAATTGATTTTTTCTGCTATAGATAGATGAGATTAATTTAAGAAAAAATTCTAAAAAATTTTGAAACTAAGCTATAACGTTTTGTTTGAACGTTGTACACGTATTGGGGCTATGACAAAATGATGATATTGGGTAAAAGAATTTTTTTTTGACAATTCTAAAGATGCCAGGTGAAAGATGATGGAAAAAAAAATTAGGCGTCTGAAACGGATTTTTTTTCTACTCTGCGTTTCGAAATATGAATTTTTGAAAAACACCTTGTTTTTTAGGGGTATTTTTGTGTAATTTTTGATTTTTAGCTTTTTTTTTGGAGCATTCAAAAAATGTCAAACTTATAGGACATTTAGGTTTTAGCCTTATGCATACATGCGCAAAAACTTGGAAACGTTTAGTGAGTTTTGATTGAATAGCGGAAGAAACAAGTTTTTAAAAAACACGATTTTTGACCGTTTTTAACCGATTTTCATTGTTTTTTATTTTTATCTTTTTTCTTTAATAGATACAGGAATAAATAATATAAAGTAATGATAGACCATGACCACGACTATATGTGTGCGAAGTTTCAATCATTTTCGTAAACACAATTTTGAGATAACGGCAAAATAAAATTTTAGAATTCAACAGGTTATAATTTTTGACCAAGAGCAGATAGAAATTTTATTAAACTCTTATGAGTATCCTGACACAATTACCTTTCATTTGGTATATCACACATAACGGTAGACTACACAATGTTAAATCAAGAAACTTGCGAAAAACCTCAAAACACCAGTGGAGATCTGTTGATCATGAACAGCCACCAGTGTGGGAAGTACCGTAATCTCAGTCTGGAAATTCGACATGGTTGACTTTAAAAAAATTTAAATTCTCTTGTAGGCATCTTTGAAATGAGATTGATACGTCATATGAAAGGTGAAATAATAAGCTTTCACATGGTATATATATACCAAATATATCATATTTGGTTGAGGCCCAAATCCACAGCGGATTGTAGCCGCCTTACGGCGCTGGTCACCCTAAGTAAGTATGGTATATATTTTTATAGGTTGTCAAACAAAAAAATTGATTCCATAGCCTGAGAACATAAAAATATAATGTTTTTTTTGCTTTTTTTAATGAAATTTTTATATTTCTCGCCATGGAGAAGGATCCCCAATCTCGATCCACCATTTTGAATCAAAAATGCACAAAATTTCTAATTTAACGTTAATTCCAAATTCATAGTACCTACCGGGTTATTTGATTAAATGCACTTTGGTGCATCTTTGATTCAAAATGGTGGATTGCGAATCACATTTTAGTTAAATTGAAAATATTCTACCAAAACAACATATTTTCACATTGGTATAGATCCCTTTAACCTTAAATTTAGAAAATAGTATTTAAAAGTCAAAAATAACTGTCATGCATGGCCTCTCAATTTTTAATTCAAACCCTTGCTGGAAAGATGGTCAGAAGTGAAGGTTCATGTACTTGTACTTGAACAAACCCCTACTTTTCATTTCTTTATTTTTTTTTCTTCAGAAATGAAAAAACTCTCAAATCAAAGCAACATCCCAAAAGAACTACAAAAAAAAAATATTGAAAAAACTAAGAAAAAAAAACAATTCTCATATCCAAATGAACGCATAAATGTGAATGCTAGCTATTTTGCTTGTAACTGATGCTGTCCATCAAACTAATCCCATCGCACTGTCCAACGTCCAACCAGAGTTTCCATGGCACTCACTTCAATGTATAACGTTCAAGAGTCCCTGTCGTCCTATGAGGATATACACGGAATGATGTTTCGTCAGTCTACAATTTACAGTTCAAAACAACCACGTTAACATACTCTTTTTCGAGGACTAATTTTTTGTTGTTGTTTTTACATTCAAGTTGTTGTTGTTTTATGGTTTTGTGTTTCTTTTTAACGACTTTTTTTTCAATTCTTCATTTATTTTTCTGTTTTTTTTTTAGAAACATTCAATTTTATCCAACGGAGACTCAAGTCCATCCGTCAATAAGGATGCTGCTCTAGGCTTTGGAAAAGCATCCGGCTTGGTGACGGCAGATGACGCCAAAATGCCGCCAATAACCACAACCATGGATACCGAACTAGGCCGAGGCAACTGGTCCAATCAACTGGAGTTCGTCATGGCTTGTGTAGGCTATGCAGTGGGCCTTGGAAATATTTGGAGGTTTCCGTATCTGGTCTTTCGCAATGGTGGAGGTATGTTTTTTTTTTTATTTATGTCTCTTTTGGGGGTTTGTTTGTATATTTTGAAGAAGAGCCACTGTTGCCGGCCGGCTAGCGGCAGCGGTAGCAGCCACGTTGTATTGCGTTCAGCTGTTCTAATGTCCTTTTTGGAAGCATATGCCCTTGCATATCACTTTATTCTGTTGCGTTTAAGGACACGGTGGAGCTTAGGGGGGTTCTTTTCCTCTTTTTATTTTTTTGTTGAAAATTTTGCTGCAATAGTTTCTAGTTGGCATTGGGAGTGGTTTGTTAAGTGAGAAGAACTGTGAAAGATTTATTACTCAACAGCAAATCGGTGGGTGGTATGGTATAGTTTCTGTGTCCAACGATAATGGAGTGTTCAGAGGCGCTTAAGGGATGACTTTGGGTATTATTTATGATAGCCATTGTCCATTATTCCAAAAAGACCATTTTACCCAAATGAAGATGGAAGAAAACTGTTTGAATTTAAAACTGAACATTTTGTTTAAAAATCTTAATTTAAATAAAGAGAGAGAGAGAGACATTTGAATTTAAGTTGTGTTTAATTTTGTTTTTAGTTTCAATAAAAAAGCACAAAAATTTTTCAAAATTTACTGAAGGAACATGAGCCTCAGGATAATCTCCTTGTTCAAATGTGAAAGTATTCTGGGCTCTTACTGCAGCAAAACTTTTTCTATTTCATAATCCTATAAACTATTGTTTACTCTAACTAAACTCTCATAAATAACTTTGAACCAAAATTTGCATCTAAAGAAATATCAACAAATCATATTCATTTGTAAGTTAAATGAAACTCAAGCCTTTCGAAGATAACAAAAAAAAAAAAAAAACATTCAAAGTAAACTTCCACACACAATCATATAGTTCTTAATAGATACAAGTTAAACCTTTTACGATCAAAAATTTTCACAACAAAACTTAATAAAAATATTGTAGGTATGCATCGCGAAAACTTATCCCTACATGCATCAACATTCCCCCCCCCCCCCCCCCCTTCTCTAAATGAAGCCAGAAAATTGGGTATAAAATCTTACATCATAACATGGCTTAAAGGTATAAAATGCATTCCAATCATCGAAACAACATCAGCATCAACACAGAGTGTATAAACTCACTCCTTAAAATCATCGTCAAACTTTAAATAAACCCCAATCTGTCTTTAATACCATAAACTTGCAATACCTTGAGGAGGAAGTGCTCCAATTTCTTATAATATTTGCCCTTAATACCTATTTTGTATAGTAAACATGTGGAATGGTTGGTACAGTGATGTTAAAAATATAATGCACGAGACTGGGGCGCACGAGACTGGGGCGCACGAACTTGATCTAGGAGATAAAGTGGCTGAAATTTTTAAAACTATTTATGTACCAATTTTGTAAATGTATGTACATTAATGCGTTCGTTATTTTTGAATCAAGTTCCTAAGTGAAAAAACTGTTATTAAATAATTAAAAAAAAAAATGTATCTAATTTTTTCAGATTTTTATTTTGACACCAGATGGCGCCCCAAGAGGGTTAAAGTTTTTTCTCATTTGAAATAGGTATGTGTTGACTGATGAGGCCATTTTTTTTAGATATAGACTTAAATCAAAATTTTTGATGAGTTTCTTGTCTGCATTAAACAACGCTTTCAAAATGGTGTAAATTATTTTTCTAGGACCCCTTGGTCAGATCAAATTTTGGTTAAAGTCTTTATCTAAAAAATGGCCTCATCAGTCAACACATTGTACCTATTTCAAATGAGAAAAAACTTTAACCCTTTGGGGCGCCATCTAGTGTCAAAATAAAAATCTGAAAAAATTAGAGGAATTTTTTTTTATTATTTAGAAACACTTTTTCCACTTAGGAACTTGATTCTCGAAAAAAAAACCTAAATAACGAACGCCCTAATGTACATACAGTGGTGGAAAAATAATTAGAAACACGCTCTTTTTTTTCAAAATGTTTGTATGTTCTTAATATGAATAAAAAATATTAGAAATATTTTTTAACAGAGGTATTTGAAGAGATTGATGTTTTACTAAGGATCTCCTCTTTATTGCATCTTCTTTTTCTAGAATATAAGGAATTGGTGTGTCAGGAATATTGTTAAGGACGTTTTATTATTTTTTTGGAACATGTGGCATTTATCGAGGACTGCAACCACATTAACCAACTAATAGAAATTAGTTGGTGATAGTCCTTTTTATTAATTGAACGTTTAATTAATTGACCAAGTTTGGCAAATGTAAATGCTAAAAATCAAAAACAGGATATTTCTTAGTAATTTTTCCTCAGTGTTTCCACACAAAATTGGACTATATTTTAGATTTTTTGCAATATTTTTCTTTTGTTGGATAAATTCTAAAATTTTTTTCTTAAAATGTTACAAGGATAATATCAGCACTTGTGTTTGCTAAAAATTTGTTAAATATTTTGTATTTATAGTAAGAAGAAAATAACATTTTGTAAACAAAGGAGGATGTTTCTAATTATTTTGCCACCACTGTATACATTGTACACATTTATATAAAGTCCAGGTAAAAAAACATCTTTCCTGAATTTGAGGTCCAAAAAGCAAAAAGAGCAAGCAATTTGATTTCTTTCATTTTATGTATTTTTAGAAAGAAAATTCGAAATCAGTAAAGTCGGTTTTTTTTAACACTTAAAAAAACAAAAAAAAAAAAAATATTAAAAATATTAAATTAAAGTTGGTATTCCATTTTGTAGCAATTACTAATCAATACCTATCTAAAACCAAAATTTCAAAAAAATTCAATGTACGTATTATTTTCGAAATTTTGATAAAAAAAACTATCACACTTTTTTTTTAATTCGTTGAAATTAAGCACGGAGGAGATTTAAAAAAATATGGGAGGTGCCTCCCATATTTTTTTAAAATAACGATCTTTAAAATTTGTTTTACTTAAAAGATGGATAAATGTAATTATTTAATTGAGAAGATTAAACTTTTCCAAAGTTGGTATATGACAGGTACCGTGGTCTAAAAAACTTAATACCTACCAAAAACGCCTCACACAGTTTAAAGTCTATCCTTTTAGGCTTTAGCTCCTTATACAGACCGACAGACCTCCTGACAGAGTGACAGACTGACAGACGGAGCTCCAATATAACCGTTTTTTTTTTTTTTTTTTTAATTTTGGACTATCTCTCAAACAACTGGTTCAATATTAACGAATATTTTTAACGCAAAAGCTTATTATTGATTGAATATATTATGTATGTAAAACAAAATCAAAATTTAAAAAAAAATTAAATTTTAGGATTTCTTAAAAAAATGTTGATTTTTGTTTTGAAAAATCAAATTTTCGAGAACTAGATATGGATTTTTGTTGAAGTTTTGATTTTGGGAAAAAACAAAATTCAAAAAATTATTCAGGTATAAAAATTATATTTTTTTAAAAAATGCATCTTAATAAATGAAATCTGATTGCATACCTACTTTTCTTGGAACTCAAATTCACTTTAGATGTTATTTTTCGCCTTTGGAGGGCAAATTTAACATAATTTTTTCTAGAAGGTATAACAAATTTTAATTCAAAAAGTTTAAAAAAACCGAAGCAACTTGAACTTGCATTACCCGATATATAACACCTATATCGCAAGTGAAAAATACATTTATTCATGTTTTGTCGTCAGTGGACAGTTTTTCTTCATTCTTAATAATCGGGATTTTTTTTTCACAGCACTTTGTAACCGAGTCTTCTTGAACTCATACTCTAAACAGCAACGAAAAAGGACGATTCTTCGTATGTTGTGTTTTCTTGCAAACTTTCTTCTTAGCCAGTGAATGTAAGTTGGATGGCACTAAGGCGACAAAATATCGGTAGATCTATCTGAAGAAATATCTTACGTTTCTCAAGGATAACGTGTAAGCTACCAAGTTTAGTCCTCTTCAATGGATGTGTAATAGAACACCAATATGAAATTTCTAAGAAAACATACTATTACTTCAAGAATTTAGCAGTTTATTTCCCATGGAATTTAAGATGCATAATACTGAGTACTAGTGCATTCTGTTATTCCGCAAAACTGATTCCTTGATATCTGTTCCTTCTGGAATTCAAGCATATTAAAGCAAAAGTGAAAACGATTGTGTGGTTTGACGTGCTGTCTGTGTCAGTCTTGTGTGAGAAAAATTCTTCTTTAAAATCTTCATGTACCATATACACCTATTTGCACTTTCTAAATAAAAGTTAATCTGACTTCGATGTGAAGAAAAGCCGGATTGTCTAGCTTGAAGCTAGGACACATGTGTTATCCCTTTACAAAAGCAACATGACAACGAATAAACATATAGAAGACTGATATAGAAACTCACTCAAACGGGTATATCTTTTACCTTTTGCACATTCACAGAAATTCCCTATAATCTTATCGACCAAAACGATAATCGAAGGTTGCTTTTACAAAATCGACGAATGATCTCATTGGGTTGAATGAAATCATTCAAGGATGCCATTTGCAAGGATATTTCCATTTATATCTGGTAGAGTTGTTGATAATGTGCCTGATAAGCATATGGCTAGTTATATGTATGTATCCTTTTACCTTCTGCAAGAAATACGTCTTAGCTTTTGCTATAAGACACATAGTACGCATATGCATGCATGTTGTTCTGCTTGAATGAAAGATTCTTGAGAGTATATACATATATAGCTCCCTTTTTGGATGAATATTCTCCCAGAAATAAGGTATCTCTATAATGTGTTTACTGAAAACCACTGAAGCATTTGTAAAATCCTCTTTAAAAGGACCTTAAGTATTAGAGATTGCTTTATATAGAGAAAGACAAAGATGTGCATTATGATGTCTTTGATCAGGTGCATCATGCATCCCTTTTAAATTAATGTCCACTGAAGCTTAGTTTTGGAAATATTAGATATTAATTAAGAGTCAGTAGGTAGTTGACTTTTGTTTGAATTTTGGCTTATTGGAAGTTTATTTAATGAAAAGTTATATAATTAGAATATAATCGTATTGCCATTTGAGAATATGTCAATTGCAATCCTTTTACATTGGAATCTTAATTACCGGAAATTATTTCTTGCATATAGATCAAGGAAAATGCAGATAGAGACAGATATAATGTAAGAAGACTCAATTCATTACTTAAACTTTTTTAGACAAGTTAGGCCCATTTCACACATAGCCGGGAACCGGAAAAATGCACTAATACTATTTTGGCAAGCTACCTTAAAAAGATGGTTTGTTCAAATGCTATAACATTATTGAGAGTATTCCATAAATAGCGGAAACAAAAATTTTCTTCTTAAAAAAACCCGTTTTTTTTATTAGTAATTTTTCCATATTATTTAATTTTTGTAAAGTGCTGAATTTTTAAAAGATATAAGTTGTTTAATGAATTGAATATTCCAAAAGTAATAGTTGGTAGAGGCTACGTTTTAGAATAGTTTTATGAACTAAAATATAGTGGAAAAACCTATCCTATCGGTATTTTGACGGGAATAGCGACCGTAAAACACAGCGTACCCAAAGCAGGTTCATAATAAATTTTTTTAAATTTTGAATTTAATGCTGAAAGTGTTCTTCTTCATAGTCAGAAATTCAATCAAAATACTGACTAAGCACGATACAAGTTGGAAAGGAAGAAAAAGAAATTAATAAAGCACGTAAAAACAGAGTTACGCCGTTACCGTCGGAGAATATATTTCCAATCTAATTTTGCAAATTTCGTTCCCATTCTAATAATGCAAACGAGGGTCACTGTGGTGTATGCGCAAGGTTTTTTTTTTCAATTAAAGAAATATTATTCATTATTCTATCAGTGACCAAGTAGTCGAATCAATTATTTAGGTATCTTCAGTGATATTTTTTTGATCTTTATTGATCACAATTTGTGATTCAAAATTATTAATTTAAACGTGTTGAAATTGTACGCACAGTCCTATATTTTTATTGGTTTACATATTATGATGCAACAGCAATCTACAAGTTAGCGCGTGAAGTTTAGGGCAAAAGAAATTCAAATGTGGCTAGTTAATTCTACCTCCATTAAAAAAAAAAAGAAGACAAAAAACAAACACACGGCAATACCTTAGAACCAAATAGTGTATTTTTCAAACTTGTACAGGTAAAAAAAAAAAAGGTTAAAACAAAATTTATTAATTATTAGTTCTTTGTACTACGAGTATACGAAACTTTCAATTATCAAGAAAACCTGCCTACTATTATTATTATTATTTACTCAAACCATCTTCCCATCAGTATATACAAGTACCTACCTTGTTCCTTCGAACTTTATTTTAATTATTGTTAAACTTTCCCAAAGTTGACAATAAAATAATGTATAAAATAAAAAAAAAAAAAACAATATTACTTGAAGATTGCTCATCCATAGAATTGTTGGGAAACCATACAAGTTCTCGCTTAAAACTCACGTTCCAAAGACACGAATATTTCTCATCTCGAAGCCACAAAATTGCCTTCTAGCTTCTAAAACTAAAATAATTATAATTTTCAAAATGTTCTCTTGAAGTGCCTCAAAATGTTCATCCTTTCTTTAACAAATGCATAAATAGATATGTATGTAGGTTTATGTAGAAGTTACATACATTTATAACCTAAGAATATTTTTCTTTATGAGATTTCAGGGCGAATGATTTGTTATAATTGCCGTTGTCATTACCAATGTCATTGTCTCTACCACTGCCAACGTCGCGTCACACCACTGCCACCATCGTTGTCGACACTGCCGCCTTAAAAACCACCTTAATTGTAATCATCGCCAAAGCTATTCAGAGTCTTATACTAGAACAACTTTACACAAATTACAAACTTTACTTCGTGCTTTTAAACAAAAGCTAGAGGAATTTCACCCGACCATTTTCGTGGTAATTTAAAATGAAGAAACTGCATTTTCAAAAGCACTTGGTTTAATCATAAGCTTAACAAGATTTATCAAAATTGTTAAGTGATTGGTACCTACCGTTATTTTAGGTCCCAAAAAAAATGTATTACAAAATTTATTCCGGAAAGTCTAAGAAAACGCTAATACCAAGTTTGAAGTAATTTGAAACAATGTTTAAATAAGTCACAGGTTTTTATTAAAAAAAAAAAATGAAAGACCATAAGACTGAGTTGTTAGACCCATTTTTTCGCACTTTAAAAGATCAAAATAAATTTTACATTACTGGTGAAATTCATCTCAGTAATAATCATAATCGTCATTATTATCTGTGTCCCTCTCTACGTCATCATCTCCAGACATTGCTTCAGTCAGATTATTAGAAGCCATCTAACGAGTTTTCAACTTCTCTCTAAGACCGGATCCGGTGGAATCTTGAAAATGAGGATAATTCATTTTATGAGAGTGATGCAAAAGTATACAAATGAACATGACGACGATTATCATGATTATGATTATCCTTGGAGTATGCGGTATTATTTTAAAGATGGGGGTTTGGCAGCAACATAACGCAGGAGGATGTAGATGACTTCTTTATAATGGTGGCAACTCGCACCCGCAGGATGTAAAACAATAATAAAAGGACGAGTGAAAATATTAACGTTGTTGTATTATATGCTTTGCATGACGTTGATGGTGTGACATCGAAAAAAGGGGAGCAAGGATAATGGATTCATATGCGAGAGGTGTTCCTTTATTTATTCTGGAACAAATAAACAAACAAAAAAAAAAGGAACAAAAATGGAAGCTACACATCATGGACAAGGATCACTTACGTTGACTCCATATACCACACAGCTTCAGCTGCTCGATGGAGCATGACAACAGGCAAAGGGAATTGGTTGGGGAGGTATGCATAAAAAAGTTTACACTTTTATGCCTCTGATGAAGTAATAAGTAATAACTCATTTTGAACTTTAACTTTAGGCTCTGGATTTTGTGTGTGTGTCCTTTATTTGTTGAAACAACAAGGTCTAACCCTTAGCTCAGACAAATTATTATCAAATGTCAGACGGTGTGGGGGTGTTCTGACTGAAAAAATGGAAAAAAAAAACAAAAAAAAAAAAAAAAACAGGAAAGCAAGGCCACGTATGAAATACTTTGTGACGTGAAAAGTTCAACAGACTGATGATGTATGTTTCGCTACACACGCTACGCTGGCGCTGGGATGTGTCTGTTGTTGCAATCGTAAAATGTTTTGCTTTTGTTTTATGAGATTTCAGCCTCGATGGGGTTGTAAAAAAAAAAAACAAAACTTTATAATGCAAGTTCATGTTTATAAAAAAAATCACATAGATCTGCTTATTTTTTCTACCCTCGAGACTGTAATCAGAGTCGTATAAATGGCATTTTGTTTTACGTCTGCAATTATGCGCATTTTATAGTCGAAATTTTGTTGTTTTTTACGTTTTTATTTATTAAAAAATGGGGCAAATTAAAAATTGAGCTATAAATAGAAACATTTTTAATATTTTTTTATGAAGCTCTTATACGCCAGTTCGAGTGAAAATAAAGTAGGTAGAGGTTCGAATAGAAAAAAGCCTTGGCATAAAATTTATACAACTTTGAAATGTTTTCAACTCAGTTTTTTTTTTTTATTTTAAAACTCTCTTAATAAGTAATCACTTGAATTTTTAAAACAAGTAGGTATACGTACTCATATGAGACTCTCAAAAATTTTAACATGAAATGCAAAAAAGTGGTGGGTTTGAAGGTTTTTATTTTTTGTATGAATAAAAACGTAAAATTTTAAATTTCAAATTTCAAATTGCAAAAATAACTATCACATAAAAATAAGGCCATGATAAGGCCATTTTAAACTTTTCTATAGGTATGAAATGATGTTTTAAAAACTTGAACCAAATTTCTTGAAATAAATTACTTATAAAGTCATTTAAAAAATGACAAAACTAAAATATACTTTTCTCGAGGTCTTAGGAGTGCCTCCGTTTTTTTAATGTTACCGTTAAAAAAAAAAGTTTGTTTTTTTGCATTTCATAATTGACGTCAAAATCAAAAATTGTCATGAGCTCGGAAATAAAGAACAGTCTTTTAAAGTTAATTTATCTGAAAAATCAAAAAAGATATCAACACTATTTAAACGCAGTTACAAGGAATAACATTTAGATAACAATTAAGATTTTAGTGAATTTTCCAACATTCTTCTTATACTTCTTTGTGTGAATAAATATCCGAAACACCATTTTTGTAAAGTCCAAAACTGATTATTAAGTGATTATTTTGACAATTAACTACTCAACAGTTTTTTTTTTAATAAATATTTTCGTTAAAATCGGTTGAGTCGTTTAATCAGAAATAAAAAAAAAAACAGTTCTATGGCGAATACCGTTAAAAAAAATTTGTTTATTGCAAAAATGTGACCTTGCTTTCAACACTTTTAGTATTTTTTTTGTTAATAAAAAGCTTTGGAGATTTTTTTTTAAACAATATTGTGCATTTTTTTCATACAGCAATTACCGTTAATTTTGGTCCTAAGAAAAACTTAAATTTTCCCAATATGAAAATACTGAAGATTTTTACCAAAATAAGATTTTTTGTATCCAAAATTTGGTTTTGACAAAATCATTGTAAATATTTATTGAAAATTATTTTAAACAATGCAAATTGTTTATTTATTTATTTATCTATACTTAGATTTGTTCTTACAAATTCCTATAGCTACAAGTAATTTTTTTTTATTAAAAATGTTTTTTTTTTTTATAAAACAATGTGTTTTTTTTGCAATAAAACAAAATTTTTAAACAAAACTAAATTTACTTCATTCATTGTTTTTTATAGGTGCCTTTTTGATACCCTATTTACTGATGGTACTCGCTATTGGACTGCCGATATTTTTTTCTGAAATGTTTATCGGCCAATATGCTGGATTAGGACCAATTAAAGCCTACACTAATATGGCTCCAATTTTTCAGGGTAAGTTAATTTGAACTTTTTTTTATGTTTTAATAAATTGGATGAATCACATTTTTTGTTGTATTAAGAAATAAAAAGGCTATATACATAGCAAATTTAATAAATAAAAAGATAGAATTCTGATGAAGCCTTGAATTTAAATTTGCTTATATAGATTGGTCCTTATTTTTTGTTGTGTTAACTTTCAAACAAAAAAAAAAATATCCCAAAGTTTTATTATAACAACATTTTTCGTTTAAAAATGCATAATGTACATCGAAATGCTGTTTAAACCAAAAAAGAAAAAAAAAAAAAACAGCTTTCAACTTATTGTTTTCAAAAAGTCATTAATTAACTTTTAAAAACTTTCAAATTAACCTTGAAAAAGAGCCATGCATACAAAAAAAAACTTAACCTCCGTTCTGCAACACAGAGAAGCTTAACCTCTGCACTCTGCAACAGATGCATGACATCCTTGTTGACATAATTATTAATAATTCTTATATTTTTATTAATTATATTTTTTCTTTTTAATTTTTCTTTTTTTTTTTTTTTTTTTATTAAATTTATTTATTTATTGACAGGACTTGGCTTCTGTACGTTAGTGGTAATCACATTTGTCACTATTTATTACATGGTGATAATCGCTTGGATAATTTTTTACTTATTCGCCTCATTTTGGCCGCGTCTCTTGTGGGGCTACTGTAATAATGAATTCAATACAGACAGTAAGTATATATCGTTAATTAATTCATTTATGGGCAATATGTGGTCATCAGGACTTTGCAGTTCCCGATTTCCCAATCGCACCTACCTCTATATCATATACCTATACTCGTATACAACAACTATAATAGCTTGGATGTATGCGAGAGAGCGAATATATCGAATGTGCGTTCGTTCGGTTCCAAAAAGAAGACTTTTATTCATCAAAGGATACACTCTTGTCTCTTCCATTGCGTATTAAACAGATTGCTACAGCAGCTTGGAAGATAATATCTGCAAGGCGAATAACCAGCATAATGAAATGGACAACATTTTCTGGAAGCGTACATGCACGAGTGTTAAGGATATTTGCGAGTCGAATAATTTGATAGGCATTAATGCTACATATTGTTTTAATGTGACCGCACAGGCGGAAGTTCCTGTCAGGCAAATAATTAAGAGGGTCCTCGCATCCGAAGAATATTATTAGTGAGTAAATGTTTATTGTATTATTTTTTTCTTTTATTTTTCATACTCTTACTTTTGTTTCCTTGTTATTTCATTAATTTGTTATAATTTTGTTGTTGTTGTATTTGGTTGACACTCCTAATTAGGAAGTTTTTTTTTTTTTTGTATTTTCCTCTTAAGTACTTAGTTCCCATTTCCTTTTATTTTTCATGTGTTAATGCTTTTTCTATTAACAAAATGGAATGTCACCTGCAGTCCAAATGAATTTGTATTTTTGGATTAGATTTGTATTAAAACAATAATGGTTTTTGGTCTGCAAATAAAGTATACTTTTAGGCGCAGGAAACCTCGTTAATTAAGAAAATGAGCTATTTCTAACTTCATTAACTTAAAGTTAATAAGGAAAACGAGTTTTACTTATTTTCGGAGACTGCTTGAATTATGAAAACCAAAAGCATTTTTTTTTAACTTGTTTTTGAAGCTTTGAAGAATATTTTGTAAATGGTGGTATCTAATCTTCAATGAATTTTTGTTTGTAACGAATGCATAACTTATTTTATAGCACCTTCCTTCCTAAATAAGTAAAATATTCTTTTTCATTCAAAAGGATCTTACCTGTCAGTCGACACACATAAATATGCATAAGTCTCAGGTGGTTCAATCTTCTTCCTGACATAAAAATGGTATGTAGATAACTCAACAAAAAAAAAAACCACAAAAACACAAAAAGCTTTTAATAAAATAAAGAAATAAAAATACTTAGCTATACAAAAAAAAAAATATAAAACACCAATATTAATGGATTCTTGAATAAATCACTTAAATTATTAATATCACTCTCACAAACCGTTACCCTCTACTCACTTCTTTCAAACCAAAAGAGGAAGAAAAAAAAATTGTTTTCCTACATAATATTGATGTCACATCCGCTCTGAAGCGTGTCCTCATTCCTTTTAATTTGGCTTTTGTGAAATTGGGACTAAATCAAAATGGGTATAAGAAGTAAGGGGGTATAAATGTCTTCATCTCGTACATGACTCCCTTCGGCATTCAAAGAGTACAAAAAAACGAAGACGACGACGATACGATACGATGATGGTGATACAATCCCAATCCATCAATAAATTTCTGGCACGAAAAAAATAGGACCTCCGGGAGAACACTCGTACCATATAGCTTCTATACCTGAGAACTCAGACCTGTGAGAGCTAAGATGGTGATATGGTATCAGAATGTTAGCAGTGTTCAATGTTCGTATGTCTTCATATTGATGACACACCATCACACAATGGCACAACACATACCCAATCCGATATACCCCTACTTTACTCGTATGCAATATGGAAAAAAAGTAATTTGAAATTATGACTCAAATTAGAGTCTCGGTGCCTCACGTGCGTGAATATTCGGTTTTACACCCATGCGATATGCTATGATCCGATATCTCAAGGTAAAAATAAAAGAAAAATATATAAGTAAAATGTGAAAAAAAAAAAAAATATATTCTTAATCTTAATGAAAGTGGATAGGAGTATTAAGACGGTTGAGAGCTATTTTTACTCATGGGAGTCTTTTCATAAGAAACGCACTTCATCTTTTCCAATTGTGGAAGCTTTTCTTTTTATTCATTCATTATTTCTTAATAATTTGTCAGAAAATTCTCTGAAAAATTGTTTACCATTTGGTGGATTGAGTCCTTTTTTTGATATTGATGATATCATCAATTAAATGGGTATTTTTATTTACATTGATAGCTTTTAAAGGAAAAAAAAAAAAAATTAATGGAAATTTGAGAAAGTTAAGTTTGATTTTATGTAGAAAAAATGCCAATTATAAAAAAATTTAAGTACATAATTTAAATAAAAAACACTTATTGAAAGACTTTTTGGAAATCATAAACTAATGTACTGTATCATTGGAAATTATCTTTAAATCTTTGATGCCGGGTACAAAGGGGTTAAGTTAAAAAAATCGATTTTCGGATTTTTATTGGACTTCAGTCAGTTTTGTTTTCTCTTTCGTTTGGTCCTATCGCCATAGCTCTAACGTATCTCCTTTCGTTAGAAATTATTCGGTACAAAGGGCTTAAGTCAAAAATTTTTTAAATTGAATGGTATTAAGGGTGTAAGTTGACTTAACTCCTTTGTTTTTGCATTCATTTTTAATTTTTAAATTAAAAAATTGATCCTAAAGCGTTGAGTCAAGAGGAAGAAAAAAAAACTAAAAGCGATTTTTCTACAGTATTATATTATTTCAAAAAGAATTTTCACATTTGGTAATTAAAAAAAATAATTTTTTATACATACTATATACAATTTTTTTAACATTTTTCAAAAAAAAAGTTGGTATGCCATTTTGAAGAAATAATTAATTTACACATAAAAACTAAATTTCAAAATTTTTCATTGATCCGTTTTCAAAAAATTGATTTTTCAAAAAAAAATTTTGAAATATTTTTTAAAAAACCAAAAATGCGTTTTTTGAAAATTTTCTAAAATTTTAATATTATCTTTACTTACACACTTTTGTATAAAAATTTTCATTTAAATCGGGTTAATTTTGTACGAGATATTCAGAAACGAAAAAAACCGTTCTATGACAGGTACCGTTAATAACGGTACAAAAAATATTTTTTTAAAAAGTTGGCCCTTATGTGTAGTATTACACACAAAAATTTTAATCAAAATCGCTAGAGCCGTTTTTGAAAAAAATTAACTTTTCTATTTCCGTTATATGGCAGGTACCGTTAGTTTTGGTCATAAAAAAAAAATTTCAATTTCCCCTCTAGGGAATCACCAAAAACTGTTAACTACCAAGTTTGAAGAAAATCACTTCACTCGTTTAGGCTGCAGCTCCAGATAGAGACAGACGGACAGACAGACAGACAGAATTGCCGGACCCACTTTTTTGGCATTCTCCATCATCGTAATGTCATGTAAAATTGTTATCTCGAGTTCGATTTTTTTTACGAATCCTAAACTTGCCCTATAGTACCTATGTATATCGCAAGTAAAAAAAGTGGAGTTACGAGGTTTTCTCATGAGACCGACGAAATGCCTTTTGATGTGCACACGTGTGCCCTCAATTTTATTTTAAAATTGGACTAAGTTGCCCGCTAAGAAAAAACGGTTAGAACTAGCATTAAACTGTTTATATTTTAAGGTTAAAATTTCATTAAAAAATTAAAATTGTAGTAACTAGAATTATTAATTATTTCTTTAATTGTGTAAAAAAAGAAATACTATTGAATTGTGTAACTGAAATTCTTAAGTTAGTAACTTATTAACTTGAAACGAAGCAAAAAGTGACTTAGTCCACTTCCATAATTATGGGTATGTACCTACATTGTAGATTTCATTGACATTCGAACTCAGGATTTCATTTTTTATGTAGATATAATCGAAATTTGCGTATTCAATTTGATTAAATTTTGTAGTTTGATATTAAAATAATTATAATTAACAATAATACAACGTCAAAATAGTAAATTTTTGTAAAAGAAATTCGTAAGAAGGTTGTCAACATTGGTGTTAATAAAAAATAATCAAAGAAATAATGTTAGTTTTGTCTTAGAAAAACTTTGTTAATTTGGGTCACTGTGGTGTATGCGTAATAGTTTTTTATTTTTATACACAAAATAAAATTATATATTACCTATGTATTTAATATCACCTCCCTAATCAATCAGCTCAAAAGTACTAGCAGTCATAGTATTTTTTAAATATCTTGACATAAACAAATTCGTTGGTATAGATATCTTTAAAGAGGTGTTCCTCAATAATAGCCAAACTATGGCGTAAGCTTTTTAAATCTATTTTTCTCTTTTGATTTAGTAGATGGAAAACTGCTTTTGTTCAGCTTATCCCCAAAAATGTGTAATCGTTTAATCGTCTTCCCCCTTAAGCTATCATTAGCCTCTATATACATACATATGTTCCAAGGATATGGAAAATATGGTAAATGCTTAGATTATGAAAAAAACAGGAAGAACTGTAATTTTAAATTACCGTCCGTACGGTTTTCGTGGCAGGAGGTCCAATGGGTATATTATCTATGTAGTTGCGCAGTTTCGTCGAAAGTATAATTTTTTTACTTGACATTCCATTAGAATTTTCAGATAATGTCCTCTTCTTCTGTTCTGTTTTTCCTTTTATCTAAATATTTTCAACTTTTTTCAAACTACCTACAATTATAAGGCTTTTAAGTGATTTGTTAATTTTTTATTTAGAAAAAATGTTTCCTTGAAAATCTTATCTAGAAAACTATTAATCTGTCAGTTGTAATCTAATTGTACTTAAAAATTCCCTTCTATTCTATGTTTCTACCTTTACCGCTTCCGAAAAAATTTAAAAACTCAAATAAGATTCGACATCCTTCATTCAATCCACGTCCATACCTAATCTTGGCTATAAAGCTCGCTTAGTAAAAAAAAAAAAATAATAACCCAAAATCGTCAGTAAAAAAGAAAAGTTAAAGTGCAATTTTTGTCCGAAATTGTCCAATCCACAATCCATTAATGTCTCAGAATAAAAATACTTCCAACCAAACCAGCGAGAGCCAGCTTCAGCGAACCAACTATATACTATATATTGATTGATTATGATTGCAGTCACATTAAATCTTTTTCGTTCCATTTGATCCTGTAGAAAAATAATTGAGCAATATACACAACTATGCACTTAGCTTTTATTACCCGTGCCTCCTTCTTCCATCAATCGGAGTTTTATTTGGCATCCGCAACCGTCTCAGGCCAGCGCTCCGGTGAGTCGCATTTAAACCAGAATCTGAAAAGACACCACATACACACGAACACACACACACACACACCATCATACCACACCACGATGAATATTATGCTGGGTGATATAACCAATGCATTTGTGTATAGGTACACCCGCATAACCTATAGAGACCGGAGAAACGATAGACGAAACTATACTCATTCCCGTATACATAGTCAAAGATGCACACAGGATCCACAAGTCTGAAATGTGACTATAGGTGGCTACCATATCAAATCAAATCAAATTGGAAGCAACCTCCAAGAGAAACGTCAGAGTCCCCAGTCCCCATGGCAATCCTCAATTCTAGTTTTCCGAAACCAGCCCAACCTCAATCCCAATCCCAACCCGCATCACAACTTGCAACCGAATTAATCGATGTTAGACAAATCTACCTTATCACTACATAAATATACCAGAATATCCTGAATGTCCTTCTGCAGCAGGCATGTCATCCTGCTGACCGAGTTGAGGGTTTGTTGCAAAGGTTTTCCAGCTTCAAATGCCATTAGACTCTTGACTCGCTCATGTGATGTTCAAGAGAGTGCAGAGATTGATGGAATTCTAATTGATTTGGCAGCACAGGAGTGCCACACAGATGACCAACGACGATTTCAACTCCAAACTCCATCCGATAACGAATCTCATATATCCCTTATATTCGTTTCGAATTCGTCTCCTCTTTTTCGTGTGTCACGTCCGTCGTGTCAGTCAGTTTGGCCATCATCATCGTCATCATTTGAACTAGACATCCATCTATGATTTATTATTGTTCTGTTTAATTTGAGCTTTCCTCAGAAAGAGTCCTTAATGAAGGGAATTTTCAATTAAATCTCCTATAGCAGATGTTAATTAACATCATTCTGCTTGGTTCTGCTGCTGCAACAGATGTTTGACGGAATTTTTTAAAAGCCTAATGTTTCCTCTTCCTCTTACATTTTTTTTTTTTCTGTTGGTGTCAATGTCCCTGTGTCGAGTGGAGTGAACTATGCACATGGAAACATTTTCAACATCAACAATTTCTTCCATCACTGCCGTCCAGTTTCTGTTTAATTTGCTTAATAATTGTGCCAGAGTAGCTTTTTAGATGGGTATGGGAGTATAGTTCTAGGGAACTTGTTTAATATCGAAATTGGCATAGAAAAGTTTTTGGGCTTCTTCCAAATCGATTTTCATTATAATGAATTCGTAGAATTCGAAAAGTCCTGTTTAATAGGTTTTATCCGTGTCCTGCACCATGGACTTGTCTTTTTTTGTTGGCTATCTTTTCTATGGAAACTTAATTTAGAATAGTGTGGGTGGTTTGAGCATATGAATGGAGGTGGGGAATTCTCAATTTAATCAAAAGTAGTTTGTTGGACATTAAGTTGAATAAAAAAAAGGAAACAAAAAAAAAAAAAAAAAAAATACTTCGAACAACTTGGAAAAGAAGGAAAATCAGAAGTGGGATTGTCTTGTCGTTAATGTTTGTTTTAATGATGTTAATGGTTGACTACTGTTTTTTGGAGACCCTCTCTATTGATACTCGTGTGGTTTTGACATTTTTTTTTGTGTGGTTCTTGTAGTTTGTCGTTAATTATCATAAAAATAAGAAAGAAGTTTTATTAATGAATTTTTGATATAATGGATCCGTGTGTTAGGCCTTAAATTCGAAATGAAGAAATGTTCGAGAGTCCACTTGGTATAGTGTGAATGGGCTTCTCAATCTGACAAAAACAGGCCTAGTTAACGATAGAACTAATTTTCGTCCTTGAATTTATCATTTATATAAAATCGGGACCTCTCATGAAATAATTTGGTATCCAACAAAACTGAACGTTTGATTCCTTATTAATTTTTTTTCTTCTTTTATATTTAAAATATATTTTTTGTAGCTTTTAAGTTTGCATGCTTTCTGTAAAATTTAATTATATTAATAAATACTAACAAACAACAAAAACAAAAAACTTAATATTTTTAAGGAATTTATTCAGATAACAATAAATTAAAAATTCAAAAACAGTGTTTGTCAATCATTCAATTCATTTTTTTTTTAACAGCAATGCTTGGAAAAAGCCTAAAATATCTCTTAAGTTTTTGTTGATCCTTTTGCTTTGCCAAAATTTATATTTAAACGATGAACCCATTTTTTTTTTTAAATAATTTTTTGTATAAAAAAAATGAAGAAATTTTTTTTTTTCACACATTTGATCCAAATTTCCAATCTAAGAAAATTCATATATCCGTTTTGGAATATGATTTAAAAACAAAAACGAAAAAAAAAAAAAAAAATAATATTCAAAAAGATCCAAAATTGGTGTGTATTTTGAAAATTTTACTCAATTTTTAAATTAAGGCTACTAAAATGTATTTGTACAAATTTTTTTGTTGAAATCTGTTTAATGGCTTACGAGAAAGTCAGAAATAAAGAAAACGGTTCCATGACAGGTGCCGTTATTAACGGCTCAAAAAATATATTTTTTTATATTAAGAGTAGGACCTTAACATCAACCGTTTTCGGAGTAGAGCGCTGAAAAAGAGACAATGCCGCACATTGGTTCCCAGATGGAAAAAAACCCAAAAAAGTGATACAATTTGTTCAATTTTTTTGATCTGGTTTTTTGTTTAAAAATATATTTAAATACGGAATGCAATCAATTTTAATTTTTTGCATAGCCTGGGTCCCGAGTATACTTAGCTCAAACTAGATTCTTTAAAATTTTGGAAATTTCGTTCTTTTTTTCTGCAACTTTTGACGATTTTTTTTTTTAAGAATAGAGCTTTTTAAAAAAAAAACAAAAGTATGTAGTGTTGTTAATGGTATATTTGTCATTAAGTCTACATTTACCGTTTGTTGAATTTGCTTTTGAATCAGAAAAACCAGAATATTATATAGAGCGAATAGTTTTTACTCTTTGTCGGCCAATAAAAAAAAGCTCCACAATGCTCCACGTTCATTTTAGTATTAATTAAAAGCTTATGATATATACTATTTATGGTGTTAAAACAAATGACCCATATTGACCCATTCTCCTGTAAGAGCTTCTTGAGTGTAGCAATGAGTTTCACTCAAACAGCACTTGAAATTGGCTTCTGGTATTACTGTTTCTAATTTAACGGCTTTTTTTGTAAAATAAAGTGGTTTACATTATAAGAGGTCTATGTAGCCTAGAGTGACCGCAAGAAATCGATTTTCGAAATTTAATCGGGGGAACCCCATAAAATGTTCCGCCTTTGCAGATTTTTAGATAGCCAAAATTTCAGCTCGATTGGATAACTCTAAATGGTGCCGACACTCGCTCAAAGTATCAAAAATCTCTGTTTTTTCACTGTTTTTCCAAGAAAATTAGCTCTAGCTCCCAAACAAATCGGGTTATTTTCACTTTTTATATATTAAATTAAAGGTAGTGTTGCTACACGTAATTCAGATGCTAAATTTGTTTAGTTTTACTAAAAAAGAAAAATTTTGTCATCAATTTAAATTTTCAGTACTTACCTCAAAAAGAGCTGAAGTGCAAACTCGATTTAAAATTAAACTTTTTTTTTAAACTGTTTTATTTAAAAAAAACGAAACATTTAACAGAATTCTAAGGCTGTGTGTGAATTGCGTTAAATAGTACACCGTGTAAAATTTTTGACACTATTGAGGTGAACAAAAAAATTTCAGCTGTATGGCTTATTGTTTAATATTTTTCTCTGCCTCTTTTCTGCTATGAAAATCCTTTTTAATAAAAAAAAAAAAAACAAAACAAAACAAAACCATCTGCAAAAAAAAATTTAACTCAAATTTAGCCAAGTCCCAGAGCCCAAGAAAATTTTAACAGCTGAAAATTTTTTTATTCACCTCAATAGTGTCAAAAATTTTACACTATGTTAACTATTTTACGCAATTCACACACGTCCTAAAAAACAAAAAAAAATAACATCGTGTTACATTTTGTATACATAATTAATGAAGTAATTACTAAAAAAATTTAATCAAGAGATTTACAAAGTAGTTTTGGAAGCATCAGGATACAAATTTTCGGTACTCACTGACTACTTGAAGTACATATTGTTTTTGTTCCTCATCTTTAGTTAAAAGGTTATTAAAATCGGTTATTAATTTGACTCCTCTTTCTGTCATGTCATTTACGACTTTAAGTGATTGCACTTTTTTAAAGCCATCTTTAAAATGCGGGTTTTCGGGCCAAAGATTTGGAGGTTCTTTGAGAAAACTTGTGTCTATTTTCAATCGGCTTAAAAAGTTCAATGTTTCTTTGTTCACAATATTTGTTAACCCTGCTGTGACAAATTGTTCATCTTCATGTGTCTGTAGCTTTGGATTTACTATTCTGTTGGTTTCCGTTTCACTGGTTTTCAAAATTATGTTGGCCGTTTCTAATTTTTCGCCATCTCGTAAAGTTAGGTCAAAGAACGCCAGACCTGCCAGCTCTGAACTCAAATACCATAAATGGTTTAAGAATTTAGCAAGAGCCTTCTCTGAAATATCTTTGTCTATCTTGCGGTATTCAATGTTATTACGCAAAAGATCAAGATCTTGTTTAGGAGCCAGATAAGCTCTTGGGGCATTAAACCAAGCAAAAGTTTTTCTTGTCGAATGTAAGTTTGATTTTGAAACTACAACGTCAATTGGATTTTGCCCTAGTGCTTCTATTGTAGCTATAATTATGTGAAAAGCATTTCTATCAGATGCCTTACATCGAGTCAATAACATAGAAAGTTTCATTGTTAATAGCTCTTTCACCCCACGACTATACCTCATACTTTTGCTACCCGAGGGCCCAGAGATAGAGAAACATCCATTCTATCCCAATCCGCAGAATAAAACAGTTAAAAAAAAGTTTAATTTTAAATCGAGTTTGCACTTCAGCTCTTTTTGAGGTAAGTACTGAAAATTTAAATTGATGACAATATTTTTCGTTTTTAGTAAAACTAAACAAATTTATCATCTGAATTATGTGTAACAACACTACCTTTAATTTAATATATAAAAAGTGAAAATAACCCGATTTGTTTGGGAGCTAGAGCTAATTTTCTTGGAAAAACAGTGAAAAAACAGAGATTTTTGATACTTTGAGCGAGTGTCGGCACCATTTAGAGTTATCCAATCGAGCTGAAATTTTGGCTATCTAAAAATCTGCAAAGGCGGAACATTTTATGGGGTTCCCCCGAAAAAAATTCGACAAAAAATTTTTTCTATGGGAGTTGCGGTCACTCTAATGTAGCCATTACTGATAAACCAAAAAATAAAGAAAAATCAAAAATTTTCAAAAAAACGGGAAAATATCAGAAAACGGTATAAATTTAACTTTTTTTTTGAAAACTTTTAATTTTCTTTGGTTTATCTTAAATTTAAACGGTATGTTTTAACAAAATGTTGAAATAAACTCAAACGAATTTAATTTTGCTCATAATCAACCATAGTTATAAAATAGCGGCACATTTTCTCAGAAACCGTAAAAATGCCTATTTTGATAGCTTTTCTAAAATGATCTCAAATGTAAGAAAACATTTTTTTTTTACAAAGTTAACTTAATTTATTTGTAGATAATTAAATGAAGTTTTCAAATGTATCCTTAAATTCTCTGTAAAGTGATCCGTTGTTGAGATATTGATAGTCAAAGTCAAAACTATGGTTTTTGGTTTGCAGTCTAAAAAAAATCATAGAAGTTTGAAACAAAAAGAATTTTAAAGCTAAATAAATAGCCTTTCTAAAAATGATAATCATTTTTTCACAAAAAATGTTCCCACTTTTTTTAAGAGAAAAGTAAAAACAAAACAAATTTGGAAAATTTTGGCATTTGAATAATTCCAGATCTAGTTATTTTACAATTAGAAATAAATTATTTAGTTTTTAAATCCTAAAACTAGCCGAATGTAGCTTTCACATGCTTTTTGTTTTGTCATGATACGATAATTTTTGACTGAGATACAGCCTATCGAAAATAACTAAAAAAATCACAATTTTCTGGGTTAGTAAGTAAGAAGTACGGTGCTATAATAATTCTGAAACTTTTTAGTTACTTGCTTTCTCAAAACCTTCTTTGTATTGAGTTTTAATTAAGTTTTAAAAGTAAAAGAGAAATTCACATCACAAAAAAAAAAACAAGAAAAGGAAACAAAAATATTGAATACACTCGTATTAATCAATACAACTTTTGAAAAAATGAGTAAGTTTAAAGTACGACGCACAATTTTTAGATCACGATGAGAATTCGTTTTATTTAATTTATATAACAAATTTCAATCAAATCGGTCCACCCGTTCAGTTTTTATAGGTTTTTTCCACTTCCTCCATAGAAGGGAACCACTGTGTGCCGTAACGAAGGTCTATACCAAAATTCAGCCCAGTAGGAATTTTGCCGCAGATAAAACCTAAAATTACTGAACTATCTAGTCAGAACTGACTTGTTTAAAGTAAATCACTCCAGTAGTTTAGGCTGTTTATCAAGATAGATACAGACAGACTGAATTGCGGGAGCAATTTTTTAAACATTCTCTTTTATCGTAATGTCATGTCTGATTGTTATCTCTAGTAAAGAAATTTTACTAATCCTTAACCAAAAACTTACTAAAACTAAGTAAAAAAGAATTTTATAAAACTGTTTATGACTTTCTAAGGTGCCATGTATGCGAAGTCTCATAGCCCTTAACTAGCGGGTGATCAAGACCATTTCAACAATACCTCATTTCTTAAAAATTTAACACTAATTTAGGAGTTATGATGTCGCAGATGAACATACAAAAAAAAAAAAAAAATTAAAATCATTTTAGTTTTGCGGTAGTCAGCAAGCAATTTTAACTTTTAATTTGCTAGAAACTAAAGGCGGTCTAATTTATGCTCAAAAGATTTAGGGCCAGTTGTACAAATATATAATCCGTGGTTAAGCAACTTTTAATAGCTAGATCCATCCTTGAACCAAAGTTGATCCACTGCTAATCCGCCGAAATCGGCGAGTTGAATTTTTGATCCGAGGCTGAAACACGTTTGTACAACTGGCCCTTAAAGAGGGCTACTTTGTGTGTGTTTTCAAAGTACCTATTTCATATTGTTCGTTAACAGTTATCAACAGGTTTTTAACAGATTTCTAAAATATTGTTATTGTCTTTAAGAAAAATTAATTTTGCTTCAAAAATTAAACTTTTAATTTTCCTCGTGGAAAAATCGTTAGTGCGATTGACTATGAGGTCTAGGTTTAAATTCGAATGCCAGCCATAACATTTCTGTCAGGGGTACAGTCTCTTGCAATGAACTGACAAAGTCTCCACGAGTATCATTGTCATGAAAAAGTGCATATTTGAACTTGGTGGTAAATTGTAGGTATTTTCTATTCTTGCAAATTAAATGCATGCAAACAAAAATGGTTGAGAGTAGTTAGTCTTTCCTCCTTTATAAAATGTCGTGCCAAAAATTAATTTATTTATATTTCCTGGTGAAGCATTTTACGATACAGAATATTTATTCAGTAGCTTCTTGAAGCCAAGGTCGATAGAAATGAGGATGATGCCTTAATTTTAGATAAGTTTTTCTATTTATGTAATAACGAGTCAAGGATTTCTGACAGTTTTTTTTTGACAACACTTCTTTGTAGTTTTTTTCTTTGATTTTATGTCATAACATAATTTTAATTAAAAAAAAATCAGCACCAATATATTTTTTAATCATCAATTTAATTTTTTTTTTTTTTTTCATTTCAGTCAAAACGTCCTTGCTGTTGGTGATTCCTCTTGGTCAAATTGGGGCTATCCAAGATGGCAGTTGGTACTGTGTCTTCTTCTTGGTTGGGTTATTGCATTTTTATGTCTAATTAAGGGTGTAAAAAGTGCTGGAAAAGTCATCTATTTTACTGCTCTATTTCCTTATGTTATTTTAACCGCATTATTGGTAAGTAAACTTATGTAAAAAGTATAAAAAATTTATAGAAAGTTTGTCTAGCTAAAAACAAAAATTCATTTTGAATGGTTATGAAAATCGTTACAAAAAAAAAACTTAAAGTTTTAAAAAGGTATTTATAAAGTGTAGACCAATTTCTACATTACTTTGGAATTTTGAAAACTTTATAAGAAACTTAAATTGATTTTTGTTACAGATTCGCGGTGTTACATTGGAAGGAGCAAGAGAAGGAATTCTATTCTACGTGAATCCAAAATGGGAAACACTTGCCAAGGCTAGTGTTTGGGGTGATGCTGCATCACAAATATTTTACTCATTTGGTTTGGCATGTGGTTCGTTGGTTGCGTTTGCATCATACAGTCAGGTATGTTCTAAGAAGAAAATTATGAAACAAAGAAATGAGGTTTAATTTGGATACAGTTAGTCTTTTGTTATATACAACTTAGTCAATCACTTAGATGTGGTTTTCAATTTCCCTAATTATTATTGACCATCTGACCGATAAGGGTCATTTATCTTTGTGTACTTGAAAAGGCATATTAGCATAGATAATGAGAAATTCAATTAACTTACAAAAAAATAATATAACTTAAATTTCAAAGAACTAAATTAATTTGAAAATACAACCTGATTAAATTACTTTAAACAAAATCAAATATTCTGAAACAAGTCCTTAGTTTTTGGTGTTATTTTAACATTTTTTACAATATTTATTACTTTTTTGACGTGAACTCTGTAAAAGTGCAGGGACCTATTTTACCAACTTCCAAAAATTTTGATTACAAGCGAACTTTTCCAAAAGTTGTGAAAAAATAACAGATCCCTTTTATTTCACCAATTTGTTGTGTTTCGAAAATTGTATCTGTAATCTATAATGTGGAAATAAAATTTGTAAGTATTTTTTTTTGAATTTACCAATTTTGGAAAAGTTTAATTTTCTCAAAAACGGATCCTACTACTTTGATAAAAATTATTCAAGTATGTATGAGTTCTAAGACAAGGTCTATCTGTTTATGAAAAAGATTTTTTCCCACAGATTTGCTTAATTTCAACGTAATTTTTTAAACAACATCACTTTTATAATTTTTATATAAATCAAAAATTGAATTTTGAAAAAAAAATAATTTTTTTGATTAAAAAAAAAAAAATTGAAAATCGAATTTTCGTTTTTAGTTTTAGGTGTTGATTAATAGTTTCTACTAATGGCATACCAATTTTATTTTAAAACATTTTTTTTCAAAATTTTACTTATAAAAAAGTAGTTTTTTTTAAAAAACACTAACAATTTTGATTTTGTTTTTTTTTTTTTAAATACATCGTTATAAAAGTAATTAAACTACATACTATTTTTTGGGCTTGATATTTAAAGTAGTTTTTTCTCGTTTTCTTTTCTTTTATCTTCTTTTCTTAAAAATTTTAGCATTTTGAATTCCAAGAAAAAGAATTCGTGCATTTTATTTCTATTAAGATTCAGTTTTTAGAGAAAAAGGGTAAAAATAGTTATAATCGTTTTTTTTTTTTTTTTTTAACTAACTTTTAAAAGTAACATTTTGAACATTTTTATCATTAACTCATTTCTGGCGGCTACCAGTTCCAGTTGACTTAGAAACTTGAAATTTTACACACTATCTGTTTTTGGTCTAATTAGAGGTAATCTGAATTTTTTTTAAAGCTTTTGGTTTTTCAGGAAATTCACTTTGCGTTTTCGCAAATCTCGGTATCAAAATTATTAAAATAATTTTTTTTTTATATGGAGTATGAATCAATTTTATTTGAGTATAATAATGAAGCAATGAACTAAAGAAAGCTACACTGGGTAATGAAAGATTATTGAAAATATAATAATAAAATTTGTAATAATTATATTTTGATATTTTATGCTTACTAAGAACAGTTTTTTGTGTGGTACCCATCGAAGCATTTTGGATATAATTCGAGATATTACATTTTTTGCAGGAAAAAACGGATTGGCTGGAACACTTGCGACATCGTTTTGATGACAGTATGTATGATGTTTTCAAAAAAAAAAAAATGATAAAAGTGCCTAGTTCATTCATTCCTTATGGTAGTGCAAGTACCTATAGTGAAAACTTCTCTGAATTGATTCCTTTCAAAAATCGATAAACAAAATCAGCACCCGGTAACAATCGACAATTTTTTTAATCCTCACCACCTAAAATATCGTCTTTCTAACAGGTAATTTGATTTATTCTCAATGCATAGCGAAAAACCAACTCTTGTATTGTATTTACATTCATAGTTCGTGAAAATAGAAGTGGTAAATCAGAGTTGACCGAACTCAAACAATTGAGAAAAAGTCGTGGTTTCATTGATTTTGCATTCGATAGCGAAACTGTATGCACCTGTTCGCTAATGGAACAACAATTGTTAAAGTTATTATTAAATCATTTGATGGATCCATCAATCAGACAAAACGGTTTGATCGAATAATGTGAAAACTTGTCAACATTCCATTGCCAAATTCAATTCGTGAATACAACATAACGATAGGAGGAATTGATTTATATGATAACGCTACAAGCAATTTATCGGATTCGAATTCGAGTATAAAAGTGGAACTGGCCAATTTTATTTAACTATCAAATGCGCTGCATGAAGCGTTGCTAAAAGTATGGATGGTAGATTGCATTTCCAATAAATTTGAAAGGAAACACCAATGCCAAAACTAGAATTTACCTAGAACATTTTTTGTGGATACCCAAAGAAATGTTATATCCTGATTAATCCAAAATACTTCGATGAATACTGCACAAAATCCCATTCTTTGAAAGCATAAAATTACCTAATTAACTATCTTTCCAAATCAATTTTTAGTTTATTTCAATTTTTAACTAGTTATGCTCCAGAAGTCTTCAAATATGACGTTGCGAAAAGGCAACGCTAGCCGGAAATGGGTTAAGGTGATGGGTATATCAATAACCCGAAAAAAAAAAAACAAAAACAAAAAATTCAACATTTTTCTTAAAATTCGATGAGACTTATTTTTCAAAATTTATTTTTTGTTTATATATATTTTTTTATAGACAAAAATTATATTTTTACATATTTATAATTTTGACATTGAAATATTGACTTTTGAGAAATCCAAATCACTTTAACAAAATTGTAGGCGCCCTTTTTAAAAAAAAAATACTTTTTTAAAATTTGTACACCTCCATTTTCAGTCAAAAAAAAAATAGTTCCAAAAACTACTCTGTACACTCTCCAAAAACTTCTACTTATCAAGTTTAAAGTCAATTGGTTAATCTTGTATTTAAGCTGAAGCTAAAAGATTTATGAACTTGCGAACTAAAAAAATTAAGTATTAGCTTGAGCCTTTCGATTAGGTCACCTCACATTGACATTTTTTATACTTATCCCAAACAAAACTTGAGAAGCCATTTGAAATTGGTGATTTTAAGACTTTTATCGAATTAGTCATTTTCAAATTTAATTTTTTTATTTTTGTAAAATAGCTCCTGTTCACCGGTCCTTTTAAAATATTTTTAATAACACAAAGTTATTTAATCAATATTTGAAGTTAGAAAAATAATTAATATCAAATGAAAACCATGGATTCCTGAGGTCATTTTAAGTCGAAAAACTTAAGTGGTCATTTTCTCGTTTTTGTCCCGTTTTCGAGTTACCACGGTTTTTATGATTTTTACTCTCTTGTCCTTTAACTGGCCTTATCTTTGCCAAACTACGTTTGATTTGAAATATTTTTTTTACAACCAATCAAGAATTTATTACAGTTTTAGTTTGTCTCAAAACTTTTTTTTCTACGGACAACCGTTTTTCCACAATTTTGCATCAAACACAATTTTCTTCGTTTTTTAAGTTGTTTTTTACACTTTCATATCATTTAAGTCAAAAAAACACGTTAATGAGTATTAATTTTTTGTGCTTTTTATTAAAGCCCAGTTTATTTTCATAAAAAAAAAGTTTTATTTCTTAAAAAAGGCTACTAAAAGTAATTAAAAAACATAAACAAACTGAGTGAATTTAAAAAAAAAATAATTTTTAAATACAAAATTAATTTAAATGAATTAAAAACTTTTCCTGAGCTATTGTGGTTAAGAAATGAACAAAAAGATAAGGCTCAGAAAAAGTTTTAATCCATTTAAATTAATTTTGTATTTAAAAATTATTTTTTTTTTAATTCACTCAGTTTGTTTATTTTTTTTAATTACTTTCAGTAGCCTTTACTATGAAATAAAACTTATTTTTTATGAAAATAAACTGGGCTTTAATAAAAAGCACAAAAAATTAATACTCATTAACGTGTTTTTTTTGACTTAAATGATATGAAAGTGTAAAAAACAACTTAAAAAACAAAGAAAATTGTGTTTGATGCAAAATTGTGGAGAAACGGTTGTCCGCAGAAAAAAAGTTTTGTGACAAACTAAAACTGTACTAAATTCTAGATTGGTTGTAAAAAAATGTTTCAAATCAAACGTAGTTTGGCAAAGATAAAGCCAGATAAGGGAAAAGAGAACAAAAATCATAAAAACCGTGGTAACTCGAAAACGGGGCGAAAACGAGAAAATTACCTCTTAAGTTTTTCGACTTAAAATGACCTCAGGAATCCATGGTTTTTGTTTGGGGCGGTGACTGTGGGACACCCTGTATAATATTTTTTATAAACAAAATTTATATTTTTACATATTTATAATTTTGACATTGAAATATTCACTTGGGAGAAATTCAAACCACTTTAACAAAATTGTAGGCGCCCTTTTTAAAAAAAAATTACTTTTTCAAAATTTGTACACCTCCATTTTCAGTCAAAAAAAAAATAGCTCCAAAAACTACTCTGTACACTCTCCAAAAACTTCTACTCTACTTATCAAGTTTAAAGTCAATCGGCTAATCTTGTATTTAAGCTGAAGCTATAAAAGATTTATGAACTTGCGAACTAAAAAAATTAAGTATTAGCCTGAGCCTTTCGATTAGGTCACCTCACATTGACATTTTTTATACTTATCCCAAACAAAACTTGAGAAGCCATTTGAAATTGGTGATTTTAAGACTTTTATCGAATTAGTCATTTTCAAATTTAATTTTTTTATTTTTGTAAAATAGCTCCTGTTCACCGGTCCTTTTAAAATATTTTTAATAACACAAAGTTATTTAATCAATATTTGAAGTTAGAAAAATAATCAAAATCAAATACAATAGGTTTTAGGTCCAATTTATTCACAGTCCATTAAATTTAAAGTCGCCATTAAAAAAGGGAAATTTTAAAATGTGTATGCGATTTGACAGTTTTATAATTTTTAATTTAGCCTTTAAAAATAATGGAGAGTGAATAAATTGGGCCTTAGATACATATGAGATAAACTTATTTTTAAACGAAAAGCATTAATTACAAAAGAAAATCTTAAATTTAAATTTTAGCTGAATAAAAAAATCCTTTTCGCTTTTTTTTCTCATTTTTCCAGTTCAATAACAACTGCCATCGAGATACGATCTTTGTTTCAATTACAAATGTTTTTACGTGCATTTATGCTGGCTTTCCCGTATTTGCATTCCTTGGCTTTATGGCAAAAAATATTGACGTACCTGTGGATGAGGTGGTGCAGTCTGGTCCAGGATTAGCATTTATAGCCTACCCGGAGGTAAGTTGAATTTTATTTTATTTTTTTTTTTATTTTTCACGAAGAGTGTGTCGTCCTTTCATTTTTCTGAATGCATATAAACAAAAAAAAAAAGTGCTTTAACAAATATTTGTTTTATGTCGGATTTTAATAAAATATTTTCTTTCTCTCTTTTTTTTTTTTTCTTTCTCTTTTTTCTCTTGGCACCTGTACTTTTGATAAAAATGACAAAAAAAAAAAACTCAACACAAACAAAAGGCTGTTCTGATGATGCCTCTGCCACATGTTTGGTCCGTGGCATTCTTTTTGATGATGTTCACATTGGGCATGGGATCCCAGTTTGGTGGCATCGAAGCTATTTGTACGTCACTCATTGATCAGTGGCCGCACTTGAGGGACCATCACTGGCGTGTCACAGCCGGAGTGTGTATAGCTTGCTTTGTTGCCGGAATACCAATGGTCTGTAATGGTGGCATTTATTTGTTTACTTTGATGGAATGGCATACAGCTTCGTGGGCTATTTTACTCTTGGGACTTGCTGAGGTAAGTTTAAAAAAAACAAAAAAAATTGAAAATGATGTCACTAAATGGTACCGGGGAGGGAAATGTTTTTTTTTATTTAATATTTGGTCTTGGGATAACTTCAATGCAAATTTATCATCCCCCAATCCTTATTCCAAAAATTCTAACCTTGTCAATTTTTTGTCATTCTGACTCCAAAAATGATTAAAAATGTATGAAACCCATATTTTAAACATTCATTATGGGAAAATAATATAAAATTATTATTTTTATTGATTTTCGCTTAGGTTTCTATAAAATCCCTGCCAATATATCCACACAAATTTTGTAATTCAGCCTTAACCATCATGCCACTAGTTTATGGCCAATCGACCACACCAGCAAAACCGACTAACTAATGTTCAACACAAATTAGCCATTAATTATTGATTTCGTTAATCAATCTTCAGCAGCAAAGCAAGGTTTGTTGATTTTGATTGCCTCTGAAATTATGCAGCCCCTTTTTGGTATTTGAAAGGGGTAACCTGCTGCGCCTTTATACATATACGTTGCACTACGTCCCGTCCGCGTCCTCCACACATCTCGCTCGCGCCACGTCATCATTTCAGTGCCGCAATCAATGCCATTACAATATACCAGGCCATAGTATGTCAGGTGGTTAGTTTTGGTGGGTTTATAGGTAATTGGCAGCTGTGGAACAAGTTCTCTGGCTTTCGACAAGGCTTCCACTGCCGCTGGAATTAGGAACAATAAATTGGTGTGACTTGTTCCCCATATGGCATATAAGTTCTAATTATTGCTGGGGCTAATTAAGAGCAACTGTAGAGGGCGGTAGTAGTATATTAGTACCTTTTGCGACCTTTTGGGGGGAGTGAATTTCGATTCTGGAAACCTCGGACTACAAATTCGTAGTACGTCCTTCCGTCTCGTCTATGCGGTCCACACGTATACCTATACTTTGTACTCATGACAAATATTTTATTTGACAATCGCCTGATGGCACAACACCGATATGTGCCTCCATAATTTAGGCTAAAACACTATAACAGTGCCCCTAGAGTGGTTTAGTGCTAATTTACACAGAGAGATGCAGTAATAATCAGTGCAGAGCCAGCTGAAGTTGAGGAGAGAAAGCGGAAACCAGAAGTTGAAAGCAGAAGCAGAAGCTTCACCCAAAATGGGTTAATCTGGTTGAGTTTTAGTTTTGGTCGGTTGTTGTGGGTAAACTCAGGGCGAACTGGGGTTCATTAAGCCAGAGAGTAGATATTGTAAATTGTATATACTCTGTGAGGGTATGGTTGGAGGGGGGGAATATACAAAGAGGTTATATAGTGGTTTGTTCAAACTGTTGAACCAAATGTTAGTTTTGCAAACTGTTGATAACGAACCCGAACCCGGCATAGGTAATAATTTATCTGAGCAAAGCGCTTTATGCAAAACGACGACCAACAACCAACGCACGGTACAAGTTAGATATGTAAATATGTGCATTTGTATGTATATGAAAAACAACAAAGCATGAAAATCATTTTAATGGATTTGAAATGTTTTTAAATGCATTAAAATGTACTAAATTAGCTGGGAGAGGGAAAATTAAATTATTTCTTTTTTTGATAAATTTGATAAATTGTTTCAACTTTGGTAGAAGGATTTATTCGGATTACAGATCGAAAATTTAGACCAGGCACAAGAGAGTTTACCGGGGCTTGTGAATGCTACAAGTAGTCCGTGATTACGAATATGTTCGTTGTACATAATTCTAAGTTAGAATTTCCGTGCTAATGGCTGTCTTGCAAAAACATCTTCTAAAGCCATTAAGGCAGGGTTAGATAATAACTCCATTTGTTATCAGAATGTTCGAAAAAAGTGCTTCCTACGAAATTATGTAAAGGCCGGGATATAAACTCTAAGTTAAAGATGAGACACCTAAATTTTTTTTTTAGCCTTGACATACAAAATATTACATAATATTACTAAGAAAAATGCATTATTGACTAGGTACCGTTTTTTTTTCTGATTACGAAATGCCGTTTTATTTTTTTAAAATTGAAATTAATAAAACGTCTAATAGTATCGTTGCGTTATATAGAAATAAGATTATTATCAATTATTACGAATACAGTTTAATTTTCACATTGTTCACTGTGGCGTATTCGTAACTTTTTTTTTTAACTGAATTATTTAAAAACACAAAAAAGTAAATAAATTCTTTTGATTATTCATTTAATGAACTAATTAATTTTATTAGGTAAATTGATATTTTATGAAGTTTAAAAAAAGTCCCAAATTTCAATCAAAATGTCTTGAATTAAAAAAAATATCATCTGTCTGCATCTTTTGGAAAGTGCATACTGTGTAGAGGGATAATATCAAATTTAATTTGAAAAAGTATATAAAATTTCAGATGCGGGTCTCAGAAATTTAGATTTTTAGCCATACTTTCACACAGAATCGTCTGTTAGAAATACACTTATAAGCAAAAAATTGGAATCAAACTGCGTTCTGTAAAAACGAGAACTGATCAGAATCTAATTGACATACATGAATGTTAATGGTAATGGTAATGGTAATGAAAAGCTTGAATCAAAAGCTTTAAGTAAATAAACTTAAAAATCTGTTCACTTTATACATTTCCGATCAACATAAATGAAGTAGTTATGTAAGCAAAAAATACTGAAATTAAAACAGAGAATATCTGGAAAATTTAACACTAAGAAAATAAAAATGAAGTGCAATTTATTGACAGATAGCGCTAATACTATCGTATGCATTTTTATTTTTTTTTCCCAACAATTCAAGTTAAAAAATTCAAGCTTTAAAATGAGACCATGAGACTTGAAGAAAAAATATTTTATCCATTGCAATTTTTGTTTTTAATACAAAAATTAATTTGATTCCGGTTTTTTTTTTTGCTCCTAAGTGTAGTATATTCATTACGAGAAGTGCCATTTTTGAAATATTTCAAACCATCAGCTGATACTTGTTGTATAAAGTTTTTTTCACTGTGCAACCGTGATTTTTAAGTTTAGTTTTTAGGTCCCGAGTATCTAGGTGCTAAATACATATTAAGTAGGTAAAAAAAATTTAATTTTACCAATTTGGGGGGAGATCCATCATTTTGAATTTAACACTCAAAATGAGTTAAGTATGCAGAACTATTTAAAAAACAAAAACCTATTTTCGTTTGGCCTTAAAGGCATAACTCTAAGTAAACTAGTTCCAAAGATATTCAATGGCCATAACCACACACTTAACTCCTTTTTCTATAATTATGTTTGATCATAATGGCATAACTCCAACTTGTGCTGTTTTGACCAAGCAAAAATATTAAAACGTTTAAATAAGTGTATGGTCAAAACAGCACAACTCAGTTCCTTTGCTTTTTTCATCAATGACGGGAAATATTTCAATCGATTGATTCGTTTTAAAAAAAAAAATAAAAGTAAACGCGCTAAGTCCGAAAAATTTAAATTTAAAAAAAAAAAACTATGTAGTTCCAATATTGGCACTAAGGAACAACTCGAAATAATCTTATTTTTGAACGAAAAATAGTTTCGTCAAAACAACATATCTCACTTAAAAGTTAAAACATATAAATGCGCTTAAAAATTAAAATGTTTTACCTTATTTCTGTAAATACTATTATTTAAAAAAAAAAATTGCATCCAAATATATTTGCATATAATAAAACTGGATTTGGAGGATTTTTTCTAACTTTAAAATACATTAATCACAAAACGATGATTTTGGACTTATGTTGTTAATACCAAACTCCATAGAAATTATGTCTCAGGAAACAAAAATCACTTTTAAGACAATGTTACAGTGATAAAGTTTCTCATGAAATTTTTTGTGATATTGATGACGTATTTCCATTATGGTAGTCCAAAAAATATTTTTTTAATTTTTGGTACCAATTACATATCTATTAAGCCTAGTACATGAATTCATACAATTTTTGTTTGTTTTAAATTTTCTAATAAATTTTTTTCGAAAAATATATTATGAGGAGAGTAGATTCACTAGTGAAAGAGATTCCCGTACATTTTGCGCAAAACTCTCATTACCTGGAATCAAGTAATTGGAAGACTAACTACTTAATTGGAGATTTTTACATTTAAAACACTAACCAAAACATTTCTTTTAAGTTTTCTGAAACAAAAAGAGAAAAAAAAATATTATTCCTTATTTATAGCTCTATGCAAATATTTAATATATTGGCTTAGTAGCTGATGACATTTTAGGTTATGTTTTCATTTTTGAAAAAAAAAAAAAAATTATACAGGTTGAAAACAAATTTTATGTAGGTATTTAAAAATAAAAAAAAACCTTGGTTTAGGTTTTTTAATTTTTAAATACTTTTTGGATAGTAAAATAAATGTTTGACACAGTAAAATAGGCGAATTTAAGTTTTTGCAACATTTAAAACTTTCGTCTTGAAAAATAAATAATAAACAATATTTTCATTTATTTTTTTTTTTCCAATTTCAGGTTGTAATTATATCATGGATTTATGGTATGGAAAAAGCTTTTGATAACATGCTCGAAATGGGAATAAGTCTATGTTCAGCTATAAGATTTTATTGGAGTCTTGTGTGGAAAATTATAACACCAATTGCATCATTTGTAAGAAATCTTTAACACTTAAATTGAATTACCTCTCAAAATTCTTATTAACTATTGTTATTTTTTTTTCATAAAGGCGGTGTTTGTATTTATCCTCTACGACATCAAACCAACATCTTTCAATGGTTACAAATTTCCTGTATGGGCTGATTTGTTAGGATGGCTAATGGGAGCTTGTACATTAATTCCATTTCCTGCATTTGTTATCTATCGACTTTATAAAGATGGATGGGTAAGTTTAAATTTTATTTTAAATTAATTTTTTTAACGAAAATTTTATAGATATTATATAACTCTGGTCAAATTTAATTTATTAACCTTTATGTAAATATGATAAAATAGATATCAAGTTACCTATTTTTGTTGTGCCTATACACCACTAAAGTGTGGTGTCAATGATTACTATGAACATAAATATTTAATATATATATTGGAAGGTCACCGAAAGGTAAATTAATAACAAACGAGAGGGTAATTGACAACAGGGCATATACTCTTAACAAGAATTAACGTTGGGTAATTAATTGATTACAATACACAGGCTATCTTTAACATATATAAAATGCCCTCGAGGTCACTTGAGTTTTAAAATATTGATTTTAAACAATTTATAAATCGAATTTTCATGTCATTTGGTTATTTTTTTTTCCATTTTTTTGTTTTTTTAATTTTTAAGTATAGTTTAATGTGGTGACAATATTGGGAGGAGAAAGAGGAAGTGAACAATTTAAATAGACATGAAATAAATGAGCTTTAACATGCAAATTTGTTTGCTGTCTCAATTAATTAATTTTTTTTTAGTCAATGAATTTTATTTGAAGACAGAAAAATTTGCCAATGAAAAGGCAGATTCTTAAACAAAAGTCATATTTGAACCGAAAGGTCACTTCAATAGTCCTCTCTGAACTAAATGGTCAGCTAATTTTCCACATCATTAGCAGACGTTACTACATACATGTCCACTTTTCAGTCCTGTTCCAACAATTTTAATTACCCTGAGCAGACACTCTTGAAACTACATTCTACATTTTACTCATACAGACCACCCTCATTCCCATGGTCCTTTCTTTCCCATCAAATACCAAGGAAATATCCAAAGCATTTTCAATATTTCAAACTGGGTTCTAGCCTGATAAAATGTTCCCTTCATTCCACAAAACACTACACCACTATATCCATTCTCTATGCATATAAAGTCTATAGTCAAAAGTCGAAACACACTGCACTTCTGCAAGTAATGATAATGCGATCGAATGTGGGGAGAAATATAACTAGGATAAGGGGGAGCAAAAGAGAAGAATATAAAGAGCCAAAAAGTCCTTCAACACGTAATGCACAAAAACCAAAACAGCCAAAATGTGAGTTTAGCCGTTGGATAAGTTTCGATTGGCAGTGACAACCGCACTAAATAGGTTTTACATTATCTCGCATTGGATTTTATAGGCAAATCCCGGTTTTGTTAAGGGGTTTTAACGCGTTCGCTAGCCAAATATGGGGTTTCTATTGAGTGTTTTGGCTGGTATTAATGTGAATTTCACACCACACACACACATTACCCTCTAAAAAACTAACACCCGTCTAAAATACAAGAGAAAAACCGATCGATACTAGAATACCAGTTATGTGCAATGCATTGTAGAGCCGAGTAACTCCTCTTGAAAAAGGCTTCTCCAATCGACTAATTTAATGATTCCAACAAATATCCGCAAAGACGATTATTCCCATTGACTTTTTTTTTTTGTTGGTATGTTAGCCAGTGACAATGGCAATATACCGTTAGTCATTATAAATTTATTCGAGTGTATGTTTTGTAAAATTTTAGCAACACTTTTACTGTTTTGTATTTTGCAAATTCAACAAACATCATTCAAACACACACACAGACAAAACTCATATACACACACACACACACACACATAGAAGAAAAATTCAGTGAAAAGCACAAAAATAGTTTTGTGACTTTAAGTAGCATTATATCCGATTAGAATTTATGGTCCAGTGTTTTTGGTGTTTCCGCCAAAATTGTGTGCGAATTTTATCTAACATGCGGATTTCTACTCTTTTGCTATATTTCTTTCATTTTCTGTTTGTATATGTGTGTGTGTTTGTATGGATTTTGAGAGCTATTTGTGGGTGACAATAGTTTCATGATATAAAATAAAACAAAACCATTAATTTTGTGTGTATTTCTTGTTGTGACGACAAATTTGGTTGGGGCGTGGTTGTGTGTGTGGGTGGCGGTAAATTTTCAAACACGAAACACAAATTTGTCCGCCGATAAAGCGCGGCGCCCAGGAAATATTATTCGACAAATATGCACTTTTCCGGCAAATAGAGGATATAGAGAGGAATATAGTATCTAGAGTAGCTGTTTATTCTGTTTGTATGAAAGGATAAATGCAGAAAAACTTTGAAGCGTATTAGATTTGTTTTGTGCAAAAAAAAAATAAACAGAATATTTTATACGTCAACAAGTTGGTAATAGAAATAACGATTGCAGTTTTTAATATATTTAAAGAGAGAGTGTTGAAAAACAAAGTTATTTTTGAGAAAAAAAAAAATGTTCTCACCAAAACGGGACAACTCTTGATTTTACTGGCACAATTTCATATTTCCGTAATTTTATCAGAAAAGTCCTTTATTTTGTGTGAGCAATTTGTAATTTTAACAAAGAAATCCATGATTTTATTGAAAAGGTCAGTGATTTCAGCTGATCAATCCATAATATTACCATGGGAGTCCCCGTAAACTTACCGAGGTAACACGATTTTAACAGGAAGGAGCAGGTATAATCTTATGGGGGAAAATTTTTCAATTTTTCAGGGAAACAAATTCTGATTTTACCAAAATTATCCGTGATTTTACCAGCAAAGACCGTGATTTTACCGATGAAATCTTTCACATGTTTCTTAACTAAACAATGTGTTTTTTCGGAGACAATTGTGATTTTACGGGGGCAGTCCCTGATTTTACTGGAAGGATTTTTTATATTTCCGTGATTTTACGGTAAAATTTGAGATTTGACTTGAACAATTCGTCATTTTATCAAGGAAGACTGTGATTTTTTACCGGAGCGATCCGAGTCAACTTTTGTATTCAGTGTAGTAATCTGGTTTTTTACCATTCAAGCCCATGAGTTTACCGGGGACACTTGTAATTTTACCGAGGAAGGCGATGATTCACTAATTATGTCTTAGAACTATCTGACCCGTATACAATTCGGATCAATCTGTGATTGAATAAGGGAGTCGGTGATTTTATTTGAGAAGGCAGTGATTTTAAACGTGAAGAAACTGGTAGTTTTACCTAGGAGGCCCATGCTTTTACGGTTGAACTTGTGATTTTACCTGGGAAGCTTTTCATTTTACTTTCATTGCATCTCACCCAAGCGATTTTACCAAGAAATCCCGTAACGTTATCGAGGAGACTCGGAATTTTGCAGAGGAAACGCTTGATTTTATTGTAATAATCTATGATTTTACGGAGGGAGCCCTTGATTTTACCGGAGCGCTCCGTCATTTTATTAAGGGAACCCGTAATTGTACTAGAGAAGTCCTCATGAAAATTCGTAATATTACTGAAAAGGCATAAGATTTCACAGTCCAACTTGGTAAGCCTTTGGCTCTACAAGCACGATACTTGATTTTACCAAAGTGATTTTGCCATGAAAGAACGTAATTTTATCGAAGGAACTCGCAATTTTAACGAGGAAGTACGTTACTTTACTGGGTCAATTAATGATATTACCAGGGAGGTAACGAGAATTTCGACGAAGAAAGTCCATTATCTTACAGGAGCGATCCGTGATTTTGTCAGGGAAGCCGTGATTTTACGGAAGACACTCGTAGTTTTACCGTAACCGCAACTTGTGATTTTATGGGGAATGTCCATAGTTTTATAGAAGCGAGCAGTGGCTTTACCGAGGCAACACTTGATTAAATCAGCGCAATCCGTAATTTGACCGAAGAATTCATGCATTTTTTCATAGTGATTTGTGATTTAACGAAAAATGCCCATGGTTTTATCGAAACGAATCGTGATTTTAATCTGAATGTGAATTCAACTATTTGTTGAAATAAGATTGAATTTACAGTAATTTTTTTAGAGTGCTTTTTTATTTGTATTCTGGGGGTTAGTATTAAATTAGTTTCTTTTCATTAGAATTTCTAAAACAGGCGCATACAACGCTTCGCTTTCGAAACTTAGAGGTTTTTCAAAACCACTTAGACGTGATAAAGGAAGGAAATTTTTCGATTCAGGTGAAGTGGTATAGATTTCAAAAACTGGTATTTTTTGGTTTGTTAGATTTTGATATAGTAAAAAATTGGCCACAGATAACGCATTTTCTAATGTTTTTTTTTTAAGTATTTGAAAAATCGGCATTTTCTTTAGGCACATGTGATTACGAACTTTTTATTAACTATTTCGTTCATCCTTCTCTATTATTATTGCTTTTAAACCACTCATCGCTATTTGACAAATGAGGTGTCATTGAAAGCATCTTTCTTATACACTTGTTATAGGCTATGCGATGTAACAAACACTTTTCTTTTTTTGTACAGCGGCTTTTTAAATACACTATCACGAGGTTACAATGCCAAGTTAAATAAAAATCAGTTCTTAAATCACTGATGTTTGTTCGATGTTCGTCGTTATATTCCCCCTATCCTACGCGGAGAAAAAAATGTCAACTTAAAATAAGATGATGCGCACATTAAATTTCATAACCTTAAAATTAAAAGATATCCGCTTAAAATAATGTGATTCCACTTAAACTCAGTTAAATTTAAGGTGAACTTCATCTTATTTTAACAAAAAAAAGTTAGTTTTAAAATTTTAGTCACACTTTAGCTTTACTTGCAGTTTATCATACTCATTTCCAACAGTGAGATAGCACAATGGTAATGCACTCGCCTAGTAGCCCAACAGTTGTAGGTTCGATCCCCGGTGGCTGCCAGTTCTTTTTTTTTAATTTGTGCATTCAAGAAATTAATGTGATTTGTCATCTCAATTTATAGACCAGTGCCAATCCGGTTTTCAGAAGGCAAAAGTTGAACAAATTATTAGCAGCATAAGGGTGGTGGGAAAATTTAGGATAAATGGTATATGAAAGGGGAAAAATAAATTGCCCACAAAAAAATTGGGGGAAAGGGGGTGGGTGGGCGAAAAAGTGGGGTGGGTGTCAAAAATCATGGTTTTTTACGATTTCTGTCAAAACTAGACGTCCTATCGAAAAAAATCAAATGCAAAAGTTGTAGGTAGTATAAATGTCTACAACTTTTACTCAAACAATTTTTTTCTATAACCTTAAAAATATTGAAAAAAATGCAAAAATACGATTTTTTTATTTTTTATTTTTATCTTTTACAAAAATAGTTGGATTTTAACTAAACTTGGTTATAAATTACTTTGTTATGTTTTTTATCTATTAAAAATGTTTTTTGAGCAAAAAGTTAATTTTTGGATTTTTGACGAATTTAATTTGAAAAAATAGCCTATTTTTCAATCAAAAAAGTTACCGAAAAAATTTTTGATTTTTGAAAAGTTTGGAATGCAATTATTTAGCTTAAAACCGTTTTTTAAAGATAGTGTGGAAAAACTATACTTTTGTTTTAGAAAATATTAAGAATAATTGAAAAAAAAAACAAAAAAACTATTTTTAAAATTGATTTTTCCGTAAATGACAGTAATATTGGCAAGAAATAATTTTCCATAGAAACCAAATTATACTTTTCTAATGGTCATTGATATTTTCAATTTGAATCAAGCACTAGAATAGCTCTAACGTGCAAAGTTTTTGAGATATTGAATTTTGAACGTCCCAAACACTATTTTTCTGATTTTTAGCATGGTAATATGTCAAAAACGTGATGTGATAGAATTTTTCTGACTTCAGATTCGAGCTCAGCACACAAAAAACCATTAGAAAAATATACTTTGATTTCTATAAAAAAAAAACTTTTTGACTAGTGAAATCGAACAGGGCAGAAAAAATCGAATGCCTTGTTCGATTTCACTAGTCAAAAAGTTTTTTTTATAGAAATCAAAGTATATTTTTCTAATAGTTTTTTGTGGGCAATTTATTTTTCCCCTTTCATATACCATTTATCCTAAATATTCCCACCACCCATATGCTGCTAATAATTTTTTTATTTTCAAAAATTATTGGCACTGGTCTATTAAGTTGGAAGTCATCTTAACAAAAAACAATGCAGAAATCCGCTTAAATTAAGGTGGTATCCGCTTAATTCTATGTGGTCTTTTTTCACCGTTTAGCAAAACAATGCATTCTGATAGAAATTATTATCTTATCACCCGAAACATTTTATAATAAACTAGGTTTTTATTAAAAGTCTTTTGTGAGATAGGACATGCATATTTTTTAAAAACAAATAACTAAGTATCCATAAAAAAACTTTTTGAAATCAACGGCGTATACAAGGGGGGGGGGGTCACGGGGTCATGACCCCCCCCCCCCCCCCCCAAGAACTCAGAAATTAAAAAAGAATTTGTTATGTGATACTGAAATCTCTTGAGTAAGATTATTTTCAAAATGTTGAAGTTTTAGAACATGAACGAAAATTAAAAGTAAAAAAAATTTTTGGTATTCAAACAAACTATTTTACCATATTTTGGTTATGTGGTCATATTTTTAGCGAACGCTATGCTGGATTAGGATTATTTTGATTCGTTCGATAATATTAGTTGAGCTGTGCTGTAGAGTTTTGTATGGAAACAAAATCCGGATAAGTATTATATTCAAAGCTTTTTAAAAGAAATTGAATCTGGTAGGTAAACAAAAATAATATCTTAAGGGCAAGACACTGCTTACCAGCAAATAAAAGAAGCAGCCATATCTTCTATTTTTTTATATGATGAAGTGAATAAAATATGCTGTGTGGAGGTCAATTCTGTTGATAAAATTCGTCATCGGCAAAATGTTAAAGAAGGATATCATTTCTCAAATCTTTTTAGTTTTTTGCAATGTTCCAGTTCAATACATTCGTCTGATAAAATTTGGTGAATTTTGTTTGCTTACAGAATATAACAGTATTTTGTACATACTAAATTTGCTAGATCTGTTGCATTTTTTGAAACAACTATCGATTTGTTAATCATCAATGGCCAGCCAATTATAGAAGCAATGTAAGCAACCTTATCTAAGGCAATTTAAATATTATTTTTAAATATCACTTAGGGCTAATTTTTTGAATAGTTATAGATAAACCTAAATTAGAGCTTATTCCTAGGAATAAAAGTTTTTTTTTATAGTGACATTTATTCTTTTAAAAGTCTATCTGACGATTGAAAAAGCAGGGCTTAATCTAATAAATACAACTGAATGTTTTTTATATTGTAAGCCGCTGATTAATACCTGAAAACGGACGAATTCCAAAATATCGCCAAAATTATTTTTTTTGTCTTTACCATTTTAATAGAGGTATTTTAAATTCCTATACAATTTTAAAACAAAATTAAAAAAAAATTATATATTCAAATGCAATTTTTTTTAAAAAACTTTGCGATTCGTTTGCCTGAGGTTAGGAAGACTTTTAATTCAAAAGTTAAAACTGTTATTAAGTAAAAACGATTTTTATTATAACTTTCTGGGCTAGCAATGAACAATGAACAGTTGTTTTAAGGCAAATTATTCAATCGAAGTACTCGTACAGTACATTTTATTTTTAGGAGAGGATAGCCTCAAGTGGCCAAAATTAAAACCTAGTACGCTGCTGATAAGAAACGAAAAATCCCATACAAAAATGAAACAACGAAATGGTAAACCAAAAATTTCGTTCAACTTTTCGTTCTGTAGTACGCTGTTCGGCACAACGAAATTGAAAGTCTAAACTTCTTTTTCGCACACAAACAATTGCCGGGGACATTCATTCTGTGTGGAAAAATGACATTTTGAGTTTTTTTGTTTGTTTTTGTTGTTCATTTTGTCATTGCATGTCTTTCTGCGATGCGTGTTTGCTTTTTTTTCATTTATGTTTTGCAATTTTTGAGTATTTTTCGGTCCAGATTTCGCAAGCATTTCGTTGCCCTCGTGGAGACCGACGAAAAATTTCGTTTCACATCAGCAGCGTTCTTAAACTTAAACGAATCTCATACCGTTTTTGTTTGGTTATTTTTAGAACTACATTCGGAATTTTCGATTCGAAATGCAAGACGCACAAATTTTAATGTTTAATAATTTAAAAAGCCCATTTTCAGGTTTATGTCTGCTATCAAAACTTTTGAAAAAAAAAAAAAAAAAAAAAAAATTGGCATGACCCCCCCCCCCAAGAAGCAAACCTGTATACGCCCCTTTTTGAAATCATGAAAGCCATTTCCGAAAGCAACTACAAAAAATAGACGTACCTACCATATCATTTCACCTGAACGATATAACATAAATAGAGTTTAACAGTCTTATTTATCAAAATTCTCGCACTCACTTGATAAAATTATTAATCAAATTATACCCTTCCACTTAAATCATGCCAAACAATAATTTATCATTCAAAGTCCATTTAATATGCACGCGTGCTTACACGAAATGTGCAAGCAATCCAAATGAAATGAAGACAGATAAACAATACAATATCTAACACAATACTACTAAATCACCACTCTCAACAGGACATTATCGAAATTGCTGAAGCAATTACGTCCATCTTACACAAAAATAAAAAGCCATCTTAACGTTGAAGTGATGTCATCATAAAACATAAAATATATACCCATTCTATAAAATACAACAAAACGTCTTTTCACGTTTTTTTTTCATTGAGATAGATTGCTTGAATGTTCTGGACATATCAAGCCATATCGGCCATTTTGTTTCCAAAGTACACTTTACAAAAGCGACCATCCGACCCTGCAATTATTATATACTTCACAAAACGAACAACGACAAAAAAAAAATACCCATTAATGGAGGTCATCTAAACACTGATGGCCGATGAACATTAACCAGAATAAAATATGACTTTTGGCTCAATTAAAGTCAGCACAGTAGAAAACAATAAAAAAAATTTCATAGTAAAAAAAAATTGTACCAATGGAAAATTCAAGAGGCCTAAGTGAAGTTCTTTGAAATACCCGTACTGCTTTTTTTTCTGTTTGTTTCTGAAAACGATTTTTTATGTTTATCCTTGGTTGCGTGACAGAGGTTCATTAATTTACATTTCTTTATCCTTAAAGGTACTGAGCGGGTTAAATGCCTATAAGTTCATTGTCATCACATGAATTGCTGTCAACGCCGCTGCCGCTGGCTGGTCAGTTTTGTTGCAACACAAAGTGGATATTGTAATTAAATGAAACCCTTTTCCCCATCTTTGTTTGTTTTTTAGTTTTTTGTTTGTTTGTTTGTGTATTTGTTCATGTTGTTTGATATCATATCCATCAACCTGTGACAGAATCATGAGTAGGTTGTTGATAATATTGAAAATTAAAATAGCTAGAGTTTGACTTCCTTAACAATGAAGTAAGCCTAGCTTTTATAAGAAATGACGGTAACGTTTAGGTGCAGATGTTTGAAATGTCTAAGGACAAAAAGTACCCAATTTTTGTTTTTAAGTAGGCATATGACGGTTTGTGGTCGAAATCTTAAAAGCCGAAAGTCCCGAAAATCCAAAATCTAGAAAAACCAAAATCCAAAAAAATCTAGCATCCCGAAAACACACGATCCCCAAAATCCAGAAAACCCAAATTCACGAAAATCAAAGAATCTCGAAAACATAAAACTCCGAATAGGATTCCCTAATCCCGAAAAATTATATAAAATAAAAAATTTAAGCAAATTTCTGAATTTCGGGTTTTTCCGATTTAGGGTTTTCGAAATTTTCGGATTTTCAGGATTGTGGATTTTCGGGATTCTGGGGTTTCTAGACTGGGCTAGTTTCCGTCTTCCAATTTAGGATTTTTTGATTTTCTGGGTTTAAATTTCTCTAGATTTCGGGACTTTTCGGTTTTCGATTTCGAAAATTAGTTCAAAGACATAAAAGACATAAAAAAAAATCGCGAAAATCCTAAATCTAGAAAACCCAAAATCCAAAAAAATCTAGCATCCCGAAAACACACGATCCCCAAAATCCAGAAAACCCAAATTCACGAAAATCAAAGAATCTCGAAAACATAAAACTCCAAATAGGATTCCGAAAAATTATATAAAATGAAAAATTTGAGCAAATTTCTGAATTTCGGGTTTTCCCGATTTAGGGTTTTCGAAATTTTCGGATTTTCAGGATTCTAGTGTCTAGAATCTAGTGTCCGTCTTCCAATTTATAGGATTTTTTGATTTTCTGGGTTTAAACTTTTCTAGATTTTGGATTTTCGGGACTTTTCGGTTTTCGGGATTTCGACCCAACCCATAAAAATTAGTTCAAAGACATAATTAACATAAATTGGAAGAGTGTTCTTTTTTCAAAAGAAAAGAGACCATTAATTTTTGTTCCATTATATTACCTTTGTTACATTTTCTGCTTTAATCTGCTCTCTCATTCAAAGTTTTATTGGCTAAGAAAATTAATTTAATTAAGCCAATAGAATTTATTATTCGAAAAATTTATAATTTTATTTATTTATTTAAAAATACCAAACTAAACAATATTTTCTTTCCTTTTTAATTACAGGACAAAGAAGCTTTGTTTTCAGCAACAAAAGACTGGAAACCACAAGGAAGCCAAACTGAAAAACTGCCACTAGAATTAGATGAAAAAATTGCTGCAGAAGAAAAGGGAGTTTCAAATACTGGTTTCGTTGATGCATAGAATAAGACTAAAAAACTTTAATAAAAAGTACAAAAACAAATATTTTATGTTTTTTTTTTTTTATTAAATTTTGTTAAAAAAATGTAATTGAATTTTTACACCAAATATTTTATTTTCTATAAATCAACAAAACTATGATTCATCTAGTTCACATTCTTCAATTTAAGTTTTTTTTTTTTTATTTTGACATTGATTTATTACTTCTTCCTTCAAATAACAACCCATCGCGCCAAAGCTATAATTCATGTATAAATAAATTCATTACATTTGCCAAAAACTAAAAGAATACCTTTCCAACGTAAATCCCTTTCCCCATTACATACGGTTGGGTATTGTTCTCCTTGAACTGACCAAGTTCAGTTTGTATAGAATAGAAGAGCTCTGGTCATGGCTAGCCCAATACCTAGTCGTGTTCAGGAGTTTAGTGTTATGCAACACAGATGTAATGCATTTCTGTGTATGACTTGAAGCTTAGGTGAAACTATCTTTGCTCTTTTATCTTGTTCCCAGGAATAGAGCTGTAGCAAATCGTATGTATTCGTTACTAAAATGCGGGTATTCACTTCAGTAACGAGTAACGAAACGTTACTTTCTAAACAGTATCGTTACTCGTATGTTTCGTTACTGGGTACTGAAGTAACGAAACATACGAAACGTAGGTACGAGATACGAAACATACGAGTAACGACGCGATTCCAGTTTCAATACTAAATCCGATGTAAGAGATACGAATTGAAGTGATACACTCAATTTGTCGCATTTCGCATCTCGTGTTGGTATCGTAACCATGGTCAGAATATTAACTGCAGATAATTATCTGGAGTTTACTTTTGTCTCGATTAAAACAGTAGTGCCAAGGTTCAATAATCATTGTGTTATCGATAAATAATTTATACAGATATATCAAAAGGGACGTTTTTGTATTTTCTCTATTTGGCCGAAATATGTATATCCACGACGCAACCAATCTGTTTATGGCCTTGGTGTTAATGGTATTGATATTTAGCTTAAGAATGTACAAAAGTTTTTTGGTTTTTCAAAAAATTAATTTATTTTCGGTGTAAAATTTTCAACACAAAAAAAAGCTGAGAAAACGAGGTTTGAAAATCACTCTCAATAGAAAAAATAAATGAAAAATTGTTCGACATGGTTGTATTGAAGTGTTAATATTTCGAGATCTGCGCGTTGCAGTTTTGAAATAAAGGTCTCTAAAGAATTGTGATAAGATTACTGAAAGAATATAAACAAAAAATTAATAAAGTTTTGTCTAAAAATTTGGAAAAGAATCAAAAAAGTTTCCACGTTTGATTAAAAAAAAAAAACGAAAAAAATTCAATATAGCTACCTTTAAACTCTTATTACATGAGAATGCCGCAACTAATTTTAATGTTTATGACCTTAAAATGTAGCTTAGATTATAGAAATTGTTTTTGGTTACAAAAAAAAAAAAAATTTGTACACCCTTATACCAATGTACGAAACATACTAAAAATACCAAACATACGAAACGTATCAAATACATGAAATATACGAAATGTACGAAACACACGAAGCATGCGAAAGTAACGAAAGTAACGAAACATGCGAAACACACGAAACACACGAAACATACGAAATATGCGAAAAATGCGAAACATACGAAAGTAACGAGTAACGATATTATTGATGCGGGTACTAGTATCAAAAGTAACGTATACATGCGGGTACTCATTTCGTCGTTACTTTTACAGCCCTACCCAGGAATGATTTTTTTTTTTTTGAAAGGTAATCCCCTTCACTAGAATAGTGGGTGTGTTGTGATGGTATAGAAGAGAACAATGAAATTCTTTTAAAAAAAATTTTTGTGCGAAATGTCATGATTTGAAAAAAAAAAAAAAAAAAAATACGATGAAAAAAAACAAAATAGTGGAGTAACTAAAGCTCAAAAATTGGCAATATTAGGGAACCCGGTCGAACAGCTTAGATTTTGATGATCTTTTTTTTCAAACGTCGGTAATTAAAAATACTTTAAAGTCTATAGATTAAAAATTGCCGGTGTTGCCGTTTTGATTTTTTAAATTTAATTGAAAAACAAAAACAAATTTTTTTCAAAAATTTTTCTTAAATTTCATAAATTAATTGATGCCAAAAGATTGCCTAGGAAATTCAAGGAAAAAAAAATATATGGGAGTGAGGGACAATCTTCCATAGTTCAAGCGATAGATGCAATTTTCTTATTAATTGACTTCAAACACAAAAAAAAATATTTGAACACAACGGCAACACCTACAATATTCAAATATACATTTTTTAAAAGCTAGAAGCTTAGTCATATATTTAAAATTAAAATTAAGTTAATTGAATGAACGGCTTTTGAAAGAATGGTAATTGAACTCAGATTTTTGAAAAAAAAAATTATTGAAAAAATTTTAACATGTCGGTTTTTAAACTTGGTCGTAATATAAAATGCATTTATTTTCAAATTTTGTTGGCCGCATTTATTATGATTTCAAATTATAAAAGGAAATGTCAATATGTATTACGGTTTATGAAAAAATTAAAAAGTATTTCATTTTCGAAGAACTTTTTTTAATAAAAGTTTTGAAAAAAAATGTAACTTATTTTTTTTTTAAAGTTCAACATCTAAACATAAAATTATTTTTTATTCATTTAATAACCCTTACTGTTGAAAGTTAAATAGCAAAAATTTAAAGTTCCTATTTACCACAGTCTTTGAGAAAATTAATTATTTCAATGCAAAAATTCAGTTTTAATTAAAAAAAACCATTGAAATTGAAGTAATTTTTAATTTTTTTTTTTCAAAAGTGTGATATATTTTACCTTTTTTGCTTCCAAATTCAACTGATAATATTTATGGCCAAAATTTTTTTAAAATAAATTCATACTTTTTTAGAAAAAGTTTGGAAAAAAGTCATTTTAAATTTTTCTAATAACATTTTTTTTTTTTAATTCTGAGTTTGAGGACCATTTTTTCAAAAAGTCTTGATTAAATTTAGTGGATTTAAATTGAAGAGATAAGAATGAGCTTCTGGGTTTTTAAAAATGTATTTTAAAATATTGTAGGTGTTGCCGTTGTTTTGAAAATATTTTTTTTGTGTTTGAGGTCAGAATGTTAGAAAATTGCATTTATCGCTTAAACGATGGAAGATTGTCCCTTACTGCCTTTTATATATTTTCCTTAAATTACCTAGAGAATCTTTTGCTATCATTTGTTTTATGAAATTTAAGCAAAAAAAATGGTTTTGTTAAAAAAAAAATTAATTTTAATTTAAAAAAAACATTACGGCAACACCGGCAATTTTTAATCTATAGACTTTAAAGTATTTTTAATTACCTACGTTTGAAAAAAAAAATCGTCAAAATCAGAGCTGTTCGGCCGGGTTCCCTAATAATTTGCTTTAGTTACTCTACTAAAAGTCACAGAAAACGAAAACAAAAATAAAGTTGCTTTGGAGATTTCCTTGAGGGGTCTTCATAAATTATGATTTTTATGTGGGTGTTTAAAAATAAACTTTTTTTTGTCACCATTTTTGGATAAAAGTGTGGGCCACCAATTTTGATTGTATGTATATTAGATATTCTTGACCTTTAATTTTGGTAGATAAAAAATTTTGGATTGTTTCCTAGAATAGAAATTTAATTTTACTTTTCCGTATTGATGATATTAGTTTTCCGTTTTTCTTTATGTTTTTTAAAATTATAGTGAATTTATTTATATTGTTTAAACAATATTACTCATACACCACAGTGACCCTAACAGTTTCAGCTTTAATAATGAATCTTCTGACCGTTTCTGATCAGGTGTATATTTGAATACATCTTTGCTGATACTAAAATGAAAGAAATTTTGATAAAAAGGTTCCGTTTCGGGCGCCACTTAATACAAGTGGCATTTTTAATTTTTCAAACATTTAAAAAATTTTATAATTTTTTATTTTTTTACTGAGTACTAAATCAGAAAATGTATCCTTTAAATGCAGCAACTTAACAAAATTCCTCTATTTGCTATAATCCTTGCAGTTTGATATTTTTTTTTTGAAATATCCGCAACATCGTAATGGAATTTTCATATCTCTATAAGTCCAAAAACTATAGCTACATGAGAAAAAAAAATTATAATTTATAGCCAAAGAATCTGTATGAATTTTAAAAATATGTCCCTGGAGACCATGTTAAACTGTTACATTTTTCCTTTTCTTCTTACAGAGTTAAAAAAAAAAAAATAGTTATAATATTTAACTGATTCTAGCACCATCTGGAGAGGCATCCTTTTTAGTGTGAATGATGCAAACCACGTTTCAATATTTCCTTTGGCTTTCACCATTAATTCGATTTGAATATCCTTTTTCTGTTTGCAACTTTGCCTACACATTCTTATATAGAATTTTTTTTTTTTTTTTTGAAGCAAGCAAAAAAATAAAAGAATATTTAATAATTCAACTCAGCTGCCGAAATTCGATGTTTGGTCCAGAAAAAAAAGTAGAGAGAGTGCCTTTAGTCAGCCACATTCCGGCGGCTATAAATATTAATAAAATGTGCGAAAATTTGCACTCAATTTCCCCACAACTACAGATTTTTATACATACATATATCTCATATAGTGTTGTATGGGATTTGGATAACTTTTTCTTTTGATGCTAGATGTTGGAAATGGTAAATACACTCAGAAAAAATGCAGTTAAACAAAATGTTCATCAAGTTTACTTAATATCAGTTCTTAATTAGTGTAACGCATTGATATGTTTTTTTCCTTGACGCCTTAAAGTGAGATTTTAGACTTTTCAATCAAAATGTATAAAAAGGACACTCAGAATTCATTCCCAATACAAAATGTACGAGTTCGTCTCCCTAGTCCTCTATTTAATTCTACAAAATTTTTATTTTTTTAAGTTTTTTGTTTTTGTTGGTTTTTTTTTAATTTTACACATTCATTTTTAAAAAATAAATTTTTTTTGTTCAGTGTAGAAAATCAGATTTCTTCCACTTCTGACCCCTAAGCAGCATCCAATTCGACCCAAAAGTGTGAAAATCAAGACTGGTCCTCTCTTTTAGCTTGTTCTTCGTTACTCGTGTCAGCTGCTACACATACACACACACATACACTTTCATGTCCTTTTTTTCACAATCGAATCAAACAAGGACAAGAGAATGAGAAGAAAAGAATATGAAATCCAATTCCTTTGGCAATTTATTTTCATTCAGCGAAAATGAAATCATATTTTCGTGATCGGGAAAATTAATTTTTATAGTTAAGTATTCTTTAGTTATGGGATCTGCGGATATATGGCATACTGTAGTGATGGGTATGGGTAAGTTTCTATTTCCTCTTCTTGATTCCTTAGATGAGGTTGGGCGTGTGTGCACAAGACGTAAGGTACAAAAGTGTCTTCTACTTGGATTTGAGTCTATATGTCATTGATTTTATGTGAAACTATGTATGTAATTGTTTTTGGTGGCTTACTTTAAATAAATTTTTTTTCGTCACTTAACACGAACCTTAAGTAGTTGTCAAACGAAAAAAAAAAAAAAAATTAACACAAATCCCAAGAACCCACAATCCCAAAAATCCAAAATTCCGAAAACCCACAGTCCTGAAAACCCAAATTCTGAAAAATTTAAATTCAGAAAGGCCAAAAACTGAAAATAAAACAGAAAAATTATATTAACAACTTCACTGTCCAATGAATCATTTGTGATTCATGAATTGTATTTTTTTCCATGTTTCCTACGTTCATGAATCATATAAGATTCAACATTACTACTAAACGAATATTATTCTACGTCCCCATACAAACTTGTAGAAAAACATCTCTGCGTTCTTGCTTGGAAAAAAAAACATCAATATCACGTCCTATGAATCACATTTGAACATAAATTATTTTTTGTAACGCGTTTACAGCGTCCAAGAAGCATATGTGATTCATGAACATGTTTTTTTAATAACGGATATATTTTATACAAAAAATTAGTGAAATAATTTTAATATCCTTTTGTAGGTTTATACACCCTACAAACAATTTTGGTCCTTTGATGCTTTACAAAAGCAACAGTAGCATCTGTAAAGCTTTATAGAAGCAAAATTGTTTATCGGACAGCCCCTAAATATGACTGCAGTAAAAATTTAAATATATTTAAGAAAACGCATTTTTCCTCAAACCAACTTAACCCATATCATTTCAAGGTATTTTTTAACGCTGATTCCAACAAAACCCACAAACAAATCAATCTGACCCTGCCTGAAAAGTAATGTACCTTATTCATGTTGATCTGACACAAATATCTGAAGTGTAGTTTTTCAATTTTTTTAAATCTGCACCTTATCAATCCAGGAAAATTAGGACTTGCGGACATGAGATTTTTTAGATTTTTGACATAAGTTATAGAATATCCAAACAAAGATAGAAATCAAAAAATTAGCCTATTAGAACTAATTCCAAGATTGTACCAAAATGTTTTTTAGTGCATATTCCAAAATTTCCCCTTTTCTCAAAATATACCATTTTCAGCCCTATTCTGCTATCCATCGGGGGGAAAAATCGCTAAATATTCACCAATTACGATTCAGCTATTCATCGGTGGGAATCCAAACTCACGTCGGTAATATCGGTAATGTTGTTCAGTATTCCACTAATCACGTGAATGAACTTGCTCCATACATTTGCAATCCGCATAAAAAATGTTGCGGATCTGTCACTTTTGTTTGTAAAAATAAATTCACCATCGTTGAAATTAAGCAAAATGCCACTTTTCATAAATTTTTAACTATTTCTTAACATTTAATCGGCTGCTTTTATTTTTTCTATGCAAATAAACACAAACAAAAAATTTTTTTTTCCTTTCAATTTACTTCGTCGCCATTTTTTTTTTAATTTGACGTTCACCTCGACGTCAAATTGAGGGATGATAATGCAGTTTACCCGATGGATAGCAGAATGGCAAGGTAGAGCTAAAGTGAACCGAATGTGTGAATCGGATCTGAGATTCACGGGAACAGCAGAATAGGGCTGTTTGTCATAGATATGAATGTTTTTTTTGCATTGCATTGTTTTGATTTTTAATGATAATGGATATAAAAACCTTCATGCAAAATTTGGTTCCGCTAACTTTTAAGGGTTTTTCGGTAGTAAGTTAGCAACCATCCTCTCCATTTCGTGATTTGACCTTGAAAATCGCGAGTTGCAGACATGAGATTTTTCTAGACTTTTTAGGTTATAGAATGCCAAAACGAAGGTATTGAGCAAACAAAATTTATATTGGCATTCATTCCTAGGTTAAACCCTTATTTGACTGGATTAATAGACGACCTGATCATTTCAATCTAATCTAAATTGAGTATTTTTATTACATGTTCTTAGAGTGTATAATCATTTTTAATGGGATCAACTATAACAATCACCTTATATCGTTTTTGGTCAATAATCATATTTGATTCATAGGACGTGTTCACATGATATGAACACTTACTACGTCCATGAATCATATGTAAACACAAAGTAAAACTTTTTTTTTACCAAAGCAACAAAATTTATTAATGGTAAAAAAAGCATTTTGCCTCATATCTGAGTCAGTCGCAATACTTTCTACCATAAAAAAAGTTTGGACGTAGAGAAGATTTTGAATCAATTTATGTAGGGACGTAGAATATTTTTCATATTTATGATCATATATGATTCATGGACGCTGGAAATACGGTGCAGAAAACTTCTATGTATCAAATGTTATTCATGGAACGTAAAGAAAATGCCTGTTTTTCTGATACAAAATTATGAGCGTACCTACTTTATTTTACCAGTTTGTATAGGGACAGTGAAGTTGTTAAATGAAAACTTTGTTCAAATTTTTCATTTTAAATAATTTATAAGCGCGCGCTTTTTAACATTTTCAAAATTTCTGGCCGAATTTTGTTAAATCATCTTCTAGCTAAATTTGCTGCCTATTTGAGATTACTTACTCACAGTACTTTGTCAATTTTTTTTTATTATTCATATTTTTTTGATAAATTAATAAATTAAAAAAAAAAAAATCTAAAAATAATAATTGAACATTATTTAATTAGTTAAATAAAAATTGATATTCAAAATATTAAAAATAAGAAAAGGAATATACTTTATCACACAAACGTTTCAATAATTAGTTTTCAGTGGTATACTCGTATAGATGTGAGTTATAAGAAAATCAGTACTTTAAGCAGTTAAAAAAGCAGAATTTTGAAAAACAGAATTTTCTTGAAAAAAGCAGAATTTCGCAAATCAGGGGTCGAACTACGGCATACGTACGTTAACGTATTGACGCTTTATGTCTCTATCATTTTCTTCTGATTAAATAGAGAGAGCAATAGTCAAAACGTTAACGAACGTATGCCGTAGTTCGACCCCAGAATTTTGAAGTCAGAACTTTGACCTTTTAGTGGATTTTGAATTTTTGGAATTATGGGCTTTCAAGATTTTGAATTTTTTGGTTTTCGGGTTTTCTGGATTTTGGGTTTTGGGAATTATGGGATTTCGTAATTTTGTACATTTCGGTGTTTGGTTTTTCTAGATTTCGGATTTTCCAGATTTTATGGTTTCGGGATTTTGACCTCAACCCTCGACTATTCTACAAAAGTCGGAATAAATTGGTAAGTTCAAAACTAAACTAAAACATAAAATGTACGACTGAGGTCGCTCTTACTTTGTTATTTTTTGAAACCAAAAAATGTTTTGGTGAGACCTTTGCTGGGCCCTGACGACATAGCAGTGTGCATGTGCATTCTCTTTTGTCATGGTGCAAAAATTTAGACATCCCTCTATACAGCTCGTCTCTGTGAATACTGATGGGTGATGGGTATCGATTTAATGTTCCTTAGTTTTTCTAAAGACCTGCCGTAATGTATATATTTGGTCGATGGTTGATTTTCCTGGTCTTAGGCCACACTGAGAAGGACCTATCAGATTATTGACCAAGGGCCTCATCAGAAGTTCACATATTACGACAGAGAAGATCTTATAAGTGATTTTGAGAATACTGATTTTGCTAGTTGGCGCAGATCAGAGGGTCTCTTTTTTAAAAATTCAATGCTGAGTTTGGTCCGTATTTAGGATAAAAAAAGACATTATTTGTGGAAGAAAACTCCCCTGCAAAAAAAAAATCAACATTTAAATTATTTTGATTTATTAACTTTTCAACCCTATATTATTTGTTCATGTCGAAGTAATTACATAGAATACGTTACATCAGCACCCATGAGCATAAACGTTAAACCCATTCGGGCATTTTATTTCAATTGGAGGCACCCTCGCCCTTTGCAAAAAAAAAAAAGTAAATTGCTCAAAGATGCATATCTTGATCGGTTGGTATGTTAACGTGTTCGTGCATGCGATTAAAAAAATCATAAAAAAAAAATTAATATACATATTTATTTATATGACGGTATATATACAAAAAAAGAAAAAAAACTGTTGTGAACAAGAAAGACGTTTAAATTGTTTAATAAATATGCTTCGCTACCAACTCAAGTCGTCCAAGCGTTTCCTACCATCAGCAAAAGTAAACCATCACAAGAAAAAAAAAAACAACAAAAACTTTAGTTTCTTTTCACGCAATCCAACAACTTTACTTCTCGACACTAGGTATTATTTCCACCCTCTGCAAAAATCACGATACGATCTAAAGCCAGAGGGTTGACATCGAAGGACCCAGGGTTAAAACCTTTACTTCAACCTATAACCTCCTCATCATCGTGGTAGGTCGTCGTCATGCTATACCTCCTTTTTCGCACTCACAAGTCACGACTTTGAATTGTATATCCTTGAAAATGCGAGCAAAATATCAAAAACGGAATTGCTTATGAAAGAAGTAATTAAATTGCCCAACACCATTTACCATACAATCCCATCCCCTTAGAATAATCCACCATGCTACCACTAAAGACATCAGAAGGATTCAAAAACCAAAAAGGAATAGGAGCAGCCAGGACCTGCAAAAATATAAAATGGAAAGAACAAAACCAATAATTGTAAGCCATACAAAACTCATTGCAAGAAGCTCATTCTTCATACGCATATATCGTCGTCGTGCATACTCTACTCTCACATTCCAGGGACATTTTGTTGGCAGAATTGGTAATTAGAAATTCCTGGCACACACTTGCATATAATCAAAAACACTCACACATTTACTCTTTTTGTTCGTGTTTAACCCTCAGGCTCAGACTCACAGAGTAAAATAGAGAGAGTAAAGGTAAATTATATCAACGGAATGGGCAATTAAATTCGTTTTTGAATTAAAAATAACGGCTTTTCCTACCATTACACATCGTTGTGTCGTTCCAAGCCATAGACTCACCGACACAATTGACAGAGAGGCACCTCCCTATTATTCTACACCTATTTGCCCACCCTCTCTCTCCGTTCCCATAGACACCTCCAGACCTGCCTTTAATTGGGAGAACTGTTTTTGGAACGGATTATTCTGCAATTAATCTTCGACAGTTGCTCTATTCGTAGATATTCGTTCGTCGTATATATGCTATACAGCAGCGCAGGAACGACTCTGGAATATATGAGGCTTCCATCTAAATGTGGCGACCACTCCTTTACTCGTAATAAATTTCTCGATGCTATAAATACTTGGTCTACGCGATTTTTCATATCCTTTTTCTACTTTTTTTTTTTTTTGTATTCCTCAAGATTTAAGAGAGATGGGTGTTTTTGGGTGCGGTTGAGGTCAATTCATAGATCATTAACAATGCATTGCGGTTTAAGGGAATTCTTATTAGGTACCTGAAACCAAGATTTAGTTGCACGTACTTACTGGCGTGGATAAAATTTAAATAACAAAGCAAGTTGTTCTTAAGTTGGTTTGGGACTCTAAATTAAAAACGCACCATTTGATTTAGAAACGCAGTTTTATCAAGACACTCAATAAAGATGAGACGCTAGTGAAAAACTATCGCGACAATATCGATAGAACAACTTGGAATGCACCTTATATAGAACTACTAGGACATATTGAGAGCTTAAGCTACAAGAAGGATTTAGGACTCTAATAGTTGGAGCCATTAAAGGACTTTATTTAAATAGATAGATAAATGAAATTTTTTTTTTATCGGAATCACTCGCTTATTTCAAAAACAATTGATTAAAATAACTTCATTTTAAAATTAATATTAAGTTTATAATTCTAGCTTTTGAAAAAAGTATCAATCAAAACTGTAGGTGTTGCCGTTGTTTTTTAATATTTTTTTTTTATTTTCAATATTTTTTTTTTAAATTGTCCCTCCCGACATAACGGGGGGACATTGACCCCCCTCCCATAGTAAACAATGATTGTATTTAACCCCTCTACAGAATCTCATTATCAGTTCTTGGTGCTTAAGTTATCGTACTTTCCCCTCAAATGCTCCTGTTTTACTTGAGTAAAACTAAAAATGCGAAAAAAAAGCTAGATTAAAATGGCCATACTTCGGTTAATTTTCAATGAAAAAATTTAGTGAGTACAGCATTTTGAAGGAAATTTAATCTTTTTTTTTTTTCTTTGGAGCAACGTTTATGTCTATCTCAATCCAAAAAAACTGTACAAGTAAAATAGCAAAAAAATCTCAAAAATCGATTTTTTTGATATTTTTTTATGATTGTTTCGACTATTTTGGTATGGAAATTTTTTTTTTTTTTTCAATTTTTAAAAAACATTATTCCAATAGGAAATTTAATTCTCTACAAAAAGTTACATGTGCAATATATGAAAATTTTGCCTGGCTTACGAGGTATATTGAAAAAACCAAAAAGGGGGCTTTTGCACCCCTATCTTCAGTTTCCACCCTCTCATTTAATAGCACTCCGCGGTTTTATCTTCTTTTATAACCCATTGAAAGATTCCTGAAATAAAAACCCGTGAACGTCTTAGTTCCTTTCTAAACTACATAATCAATAGCCTAAGACTAGACATGGTCGGTATAAATATTTTGAGCTGAAACAATAAGCTTTCAGATGGTATAAAATGTATTGTAGGTTGTCATATAAAAAAAAGTGATGAAAAAAAAAGTTATATTTTTTCGATTTTTTTTAAATGATTTTTAAGGTTTCACTTCAACCACGTGTGAATTGCACACATGATTTTTTTTTTTATTTAGGTCTTCAATCGGGGAAATTTTTACCATAAATTAACTTTTTCAGGTGAATCAGGTTTATTTTTACCATAAATACCTAAACTTTTGTTTTATTTTTCGGGTTAGCTTATTACCAATCCCAAACCTTGCTTCAAAATAACTTATTTTACATGTAAAAAAGAAACCATTTTTTACCAATTTTATTAAAAATGTAAAACTTGTTTTAAAAAAGCTTATGTTGTTGGTAGTAATTCATCCAATTTAATTTTGGAAGTGACATCGGTTTTGAAATAACTCGTTCTATTGGTTCCAATGCAACCAATTTATATGACAAGTCTAGATCTACTTTTTTATATACAGGGTGTCCCACAGTCACCGCCCCAAATGAAAACCATGAATTCCTGAGGTCATTTTAAGTCGAAAAACTTAAGAGTTAATTTTCTCGTATTCGTCCCGTTTTCGAGTTACCACGGTTTTTATGATTTTTGCTCTCTTGTCCTTTAACTGGCCTTATCTTTGCCAAACTACGTTTGATTTGAAAGATTTTTTTTACAACCAATCAAGAATTTACTACAGTTTAAGTTTGTCTCAAAACTTTTTTTTCTGCGGACAACCGTTTCGCCACAATTTTGCATCAAACTCAATTTTCTTCGTTTTTTAAGTTGTTTTTTACACTTTCATATCATTTTAGTCAAAAAAATACGTTAATGAGTATTAATTTTTTGTGCTTTTTATTAAAACCCAGTTTATTTTCATAAAAAAAAATAAGTTTTATTTCATAAAAAAGGGTACTGAAAGTAATTAAAAAAAATAAACAAACTGAGTGAATTAAAAAAAAATAATATTTTATATTTTGTTTTGCTGAATTATAATATTATTATTTTGTGGTTGTATTTCTTCCCTTATAATTCAAATAAAAACGCCATTTTTTATTTTAAATTTGCCAATATATTTCGAGGTTCATACCTCATCTTCAGGGCTATTATAAAAACTATTTAGTTATAATATACAAATTATTTCTTCGGCTACAACATTAATGTTTTATGATTATGATTGTGATATGATAAAACATTAATGTTGTAGCCGAAGAAATAATTTGTATATTATAACTAAATAGTTTTTATAATAGCCCTGAAGATGAGGTATGAACCTCGAAATATATTGGCAAATTTAAAATAAAAAATGGCGTTTTTATTTGAATTATAAGGGAAGAAATACAACCACAAAATAAAAAAAAATAATTTTTAAATAAAAAACTAATTTAAATGAGTTAAAAACTTTTTCTGAGCTATTGTGGTTAAGAAAAGAACAAATAGATAAAGCTCAGAAAAAGTTTTAATTCATTCAAATTAATTTTGTATTTAAAAATTATTTTTTTTTTTTAATTCACTCAGTTTGTTTATTTTTTTTAATTACTTTCAGTAGCCTTTTTTATGAAATAAAACTTATTTTTTTTTTATGAAAATAAACTGGGCTTTAATAAAAAGCACAAAAAATGTATACTCATTAACTTGTTTTTTTGACTAAAATGATATGAAAGTGTAAAAAACAACTTAAAAAACGAAGAAAATTGTGTTTGATGCAAAATTGTGGCGAAACGGTTGTCCGCAGAAAAAAAAGTTTTGAGACAAACTTAAACTGTAGTAAATTCTTGATTGGTTGTAAAAAAAATCTTTCAAATCAAACGTAGTTTGGCAAAGATAAGGCCAGTTAAAGGACAAGAGAGCAAAAATCATAAAAACCGTGGTAACTCGAAAACGGGACGAAAACGAGAAAATTACCTCTTAAGTTTTTCGACTTAAAATGACTTCAGGAATCCATGGTTTTCATTTGAAACGGTGACTGTGGGACACCCTGTATATATTTTTTTTTGTATCCAGAAAACACATAGGTACATTTGTAAAATAATTTCTCTTGCTAGGTTTTATCGAGAAATGTATTTTTTATTTTACTGCTTATCTACATATTTAGATGACATAAGAAAAAAATGCTAATAACGAGTCAATAAAAAGAAAATTTCAAAATCATTTGAGCCGTTTTTTAAAAATAATTTTCTAACAAACAATTAAAAAGAAGTCAAATAAAATAAGTTAAATACCAAAATTTCCATAAAAATTTCCATTTACCTAAAAAAAAAAAATTCGAAATTTTTGTAAAACTCCAAAAAAAAAAACGTTCCATGGGAGTTACCTATCGTAAAAAACGATTTTTGAAAAAAAAAAAAAACAGAAACAGCTTGTCGATTGCAAGAGACCGAAAACAATCAACAAGTAACGCACTTTTTCTGCATACAGAAATCTATTCCAGAAGCTTCCATACGGATCATTTCCTTAGAGTCACTTTAAATGAGTTGTTCAAACTCAAAATCAAGAAAAAGTCAAGGCAGGACAACCAAAATAAAAACTGCTTATATTTACATATGCATGTACATAAAAAGTATACTTAAAGTCATCTACAGTTTTCTTTGGGCATGACTGCGGCAGCAAGATTTCTATGATAGCTGATAGGTGAGTCTACGAAGTCTTGTGCAATCAACCAAGAAATATTTCATAAACACCTAAAACCATCCAAACCTACAATTGAGAAGAATGACCAGCCAGGAAGGGCATTCTGACCCTATAGGTACCTGGAGTAATATGGAAATCTTCGTTAAAATCCCAAAGGAAATCGATGAAGAATGTCCTTTAACGCTGACACGGAATCAGCCTTGCACCGCAGTTAGTCACCAGCTCAACCCCCGCTCAAATCCAACCCTTAACTTTTAAACCGGTACAAAGCTGTTTCAAGCAGCTTTTTAGTTGAGGCCGAGATTAAACATAGATTCTAAACTCCTAACTACGCAAGTTTTTTTTCCCACTATTTTTCTATGGATGTTAAAAAAAAAAAAAACTGTGCTATTTAAATTCAGTAAATTCCAATGTAAGAAATTCATCACCATATCTCATTAGAGACAAAAATCACCATACAAAAAAATTATTTCCAATTTCATCTAAAAACAAAAAAAAAACTTCTCTTCCTCCCAGTTTTTATATTGCTGTTGCTGTTGTGTTTAAAGTTCTCCAATTCAAACTTTAATCCCAGTTCTCCTTGACGGTAGCAGCAAGCATTATATAGCAGTTTTCATCATCAAACAAAATTCATGCACCATGGCGTTGAAAACATCCTTGCACTACTACTATACTCTCTAGATAATAAATAATTAAAATACTTCATCCTTCTTCCTCTCTTATATCAGCCCGCTCTCTCATTTCAATCCAGGTTTTCCGTTTCCTTCATTTTCCTTTTGAGTGCAATAGTTGCAACAAAAAAAAAATACATATAAAAGACAAAAAAAAAAAAAACAAGTAAATCTAAGTGAAATGGCCAAATTTAAAGCGTCCAAAGGACGAAAGCTTCCATTGAGACAGAAATTTCATCCTCGCCAGTAGTAGCGAGCGAGTGCTATGTCCTTAGGTAGGTATTGGATCTTTGGAGCAGGAGCATTCCAAAAGAAAAAGAAATGTGAATGTGTATATAGTAAAACTCCTGAATAATTCATGCATGGATCCCATTTTCTTCATTTAATTTCTTCAAGTCTTCTTCAACTCTTGAGTCTTGAGGGTGCGCGATTGTGTATCTAGGTTTTTTTCCCCGTACAATTCTTCTATTTCTGCTGGAGGAACCTTTGTTGAACCTCTCTCTGATGGTCTGGCTGGCTGGATGCTGATGATGATGGTTTCGGTGCGGCCAGTATCGTTCCAGTCAAGCCACTATTGTTACTATTTTTATTGTTTTCATTTGCATTGTTATCCTTAACAACAAAAACAACAATAATACAAGAAACTAAGAATGAAACTTTGAACAATAAAAATAATAATTGTGGCAAGAAAAGTGATGGTAAGGTTAGAAGGAAACTAGAAACTAAGGAGGGGGAGACTAGTTGATGATGACGATGAAAAAGCAACATGAGTACCTTAGTACTTTACTTCTGGGTAAAATTGAAATAATGTCTTGAACTATACCATTTCATTCTTATAGAGAGAACAGGGATTCTGCAATTCTATACTATACTCACTTGCCACCTTTGTTAAGTGTCGCGCGGCAGGAGCAATATGGAGAAGGATATAGTTTGTTTTGTTGTTATTGTCTATATCGTTTCGTTGTCGTCTTCGGTGTCGTTGGTTTGTCCTGGGGGGAATGAGTAATGAAAAAGGAAGAATTCAAGACTTCTTTGGATGTGTAACTAAACAATGGAATACAAAAATAAAAGTTTTGGTAAAAAGAGAGTGGGAGACAAAAAAAAAAAAAAAATATTTTAATGGAAAACCACTCAATATGAACTAAAGGCTCACGCAGGGAATCACTAAACGGGATTCGCATAAAATATGATTCCCAACGATCCCCAGGATGGTTCTTGTTTGTCTACTATACCTCCTCTTCCCTTTCATCTTCATCAACATCTCTCTGCCCACACTCCCATATACTAAAACAGCCCCATCACCATTATCATAGTCCAAGAAAGTGTTCGCCTTGGGGCTATGGATGGAATGAATGTAAGCCATAACCTTACTGTTTATGAAGCCATAAAATGGTGTATATTAAATCCTGGAATAATAAAGGCGCTCAACTTGCATTTATGGCCAACAAAAGGAGGATACCAACAAATAGAGGAAGTACCAGAGTCATCCTCTCTGCAAAAGGACACATTACATATTACATTCTAGGTCCCTATAGGTTGGTTAAAAAAGGGCACACAAAAAAACTATATATATATTGCTATCTCTGTTTTTCACTTGCGGGCTACTTAAATAGCTGTTGCAGTACAGAGTTGTTGTAGTATACTTTTAGTTGCTTTCCGCCTTAGGGTTGCATATCTTTGTGTGGGCAGAAAAAAAAAAATAAAGGATGTAGAAAGGATATAAGGTGGAGATATATAGAAAAGAGTATGAGTGTTTGTACAATTTTGTAAAGAAAATGAGATGTTAAGACGGCAAGCCACGGCCGGCACAACGATGAAGACCCAACGATGAGGTCTTACAAGTTTCTCTTTCTCTAGAGTGGACCCAAAGAGAAGACACACACTCAGGGACGACATCATGAAGCTAGAATGTTGGTTTGGTGTCAAAGTGAATGAATGAAATTGTAAGTTGCAATGTCCATTATTGGGGTCATCTGATAGGATGAGCACACTCAATTCATAGAAAAGAAAAAAAAAAAGTTATATGAGGGATGGATGTTAGATACGATACCGAAAAAGCTTTTTATATATTAAAAAAAAAAAAATAAATGTGTGTATGGCAGGACTATGTGTACATTAATGGACACTATATTATTATTGTTAGGTGTGATTTATGATTTTGCAACATTGTATTCTCTGAATGGTTTTGATATCAGCTCATAACGTTGCATGTGTGGGATGAAATATTGGAGTGATTCTAGGAAAATATTATGTTGTGTTGTGCAATTCAAAGAATTGCCTTTGGCAGGGTTCTGAATGTAAGCAATGATTCTTATCAAATGGTTATAATAATTATTTCCTGGAAGTATTTTATTGTTACTAAAGAGAAATCAATAAAAGAAGGTGATAGGAATGTTGTTGATGTATCATCAAATTTGCTGTCACTCACTTAAAAAGGATTTGATGAGTCTGATAGGATCGGTTGTGTGTTGAAACACTTCATATCTCATCCCAAATTTTTAACTGAATGCTAAAGAATAAGAAACTTTAAGCTGTCATAACTTCTCAAACAAGCACCGTAGAACAAGGGTTGTAAAAATTACAATTAAAACAAAATGCATTTGAAATTAAAAAAACAATATGTATTACAACGGAAAAAAATTGCATTAAAAATAAACTTTTATTGCAACTGAAAAATATTTGCATTAAAAAAATATTTACTGCGGTAATAGAGGTCGAATCAATCCTAAATTATTTCGTCAATACGAATCTTTTTAAAAAACTAAAAAATACTAAATTTTAATTATATAAAAATTATTATAAAACTACTTGAGTTTAAAATTTTGACTTGTTTAAATTTCACTATTGTGACTAAAATTTAATTGGTCTAAAATTCTAAAATCCAGCCCATCCGCCCAAATTTAAAAATGAAGAAGAAAATGAAACTTAACCATTCCACTGAAAGTAACCGCACTCTATACACGTGTCGTTTTATTTAAAATCGTTTTTTCACTAAATTCTTTAATGTTTTTTTTTCTAATTAAGGTCTTAATTTTAAAGCTTAAAAACTCTTGTGATTTTTCATTGCAAATAAAAATATTTTGCATTAAAAAATTTATTACAAAAAAAAATTGTCTACATTGAAAAAAAAATCAATTCAATATTCGTCGAATTTTTTTAGTTTTTACTATTTGAACTAGAGCCTACTATTTCACGTGTATTAAGGTACACGTGTTACACGTGTATTTAAATTATTCGTGCCGAAGCACGTGTATTTGTAAATACACGTGTATTTATATTTACACGTGTAAATAGCGTTCGAACATGTAGATTTTGTGCCGATTTCTTAAAAAATGCATCATATTGAATAAAAAGGTTATTATTGTTCAGGTTTTTGCGTTTATTGGCTTGATTTACACATTGACATTGCTCGCAAAATTTAATTGGAAATTCTTATTCAACCCGCAGTTTGGTTATTTGTCATTATTCACTCCTTTAATTAACTTTTTTGTTTACAGAAACTTTTGATTGTGAATTCGAATGTTTAATTAAAATATATGTATGAATATAGGTACGCACAAAAAAAAAGTTGCCAAACAGGAAATTAGCAAAAATAATAATGTTTTTTTTATTAATAATACGCTTTTATTAGCTTTAGTTTGTAACTGACAAAACAACTAAAAAACTAGCCATATAAATATTGGAAAACAATTCTTACATGATTGCCATTATCGTAACGAACTGAAACTTTGTACCAACCCAATATTTTGGGGGTTCGGACTCAGGGGAGGGGCATAGGGGGGTTGAAGCACTCCAAATTTTTTGTATCCAATTCAAATTATCGCAAAAACATTTGTAGGTAATTTGCAAGAGAGAAGCCCCTCTCATACCACCCAAATAAATTTTCAGCTACTTTCAAATATTATACGACTAAAAAGTAAAAAAAAAATTAAACAGATTTTTAGATCGTAGAGGGTTTTAATTATAAAATAAGTTTTAGTGCTTGATAATCTAAGGTGTTTTCATAAACGTCTGCCTAATGCCCGATTCACAATATTGCGAGACGACGAGACGAGAGCGAGACGAGATTTTCTTTGACGATTTTAAAAATTTCCAAATAATGAAAATATATGAAACAATACACAATATTCCGATTCTCGTTGCGTTGAAATTCCGAAAAATTTGAAAAAGGACCCACGAGACGACGATTTTTCGAAAATGAAATTTGAATATAAAAATATTTTTGACAGCTTATATGGATAAAAGTTTTCTCAATTTAAAATATTCGAGTTAGCTCAGGTGAGAAGGTGATTGCCTCCCAACCTCTCCGCCCGGAGTTCGATTCTCAGAAAATACTGTTTATTTTTGTTTACTTTATAGAATAAAAAATCGCAGTATTGTGAATTTCCATACGATTTTAAAACGATTTTTTTTTAATTGAAAACGTTCAATATTTGATAAGAAATTGATTGAGGCATTGATTAATTTCATATTTAAATTCACAGTCCTGGTAAAAATAGTATTTAATATGTTTTTTTTTTTTTAACTTTTTTTCTCAAATTTTGACTTTGAAGTTGATTATTTCGAGAAAAATTATTTGAAATAATTTGATTTAAAAACTAGAATTAAGTGTACAATGCTGGCTTTTGGTATCGTTCATAACTGTTAGTGTTGCCGTTGTTTTTAAATATTTTTTTTTTGTATTTTACGTCATATGTTAGAAAATTGCCCCTCCCGCCTAAACGGGGGGCTATAGAACCCCCCTTCTATTGCAAAAAATTATTGTATTGAACTCCTTTACAAAATACCGTTATCAATGCTTGTCGCCTAAGTTATCGTTCTAGTGCCGAAAAAAATATTTAAAGCACACATTTTGCATTGAATTTATTTTTTTTTTTTTTTCAATGCAGAAATTTTTTTATTTGCAATTAAATTTTCTTTTTAATGCAAAATATTTATTTGCAAAAAAAATTTATTTTCAATGCAAATATTTTTCAATTGCAAAAACATTTTTTTTAGTTGCAATAAATATTTTTTTTAATGAAATTTATTTTTTGTTTGCAATAAATATTTTTTTCTATATTTAATCGAAAACAAATGCATTAAAAAGATGATTTTTTACGATCCTGTCTAGAGCAAATCCAGAAAATCGATTTAAATCGATTTTTTTAAACGTGAATTTTTTACCTATTTAAATTACTCGTACATCGAATTAGAGGACTAATATTTTTGTTTTTAAGAGTTTTCCCTTTTGCAACTTTGGGGGTAAAAAGACACTCCGTAAGCATCCAGGCCAAATTTGTTATTCATATTTTTTGCACGTTGCGTTGTACACGTGCACTGTGGCGTATACGTACTCTCTTTTAATAAATTAAATTTTATTAGATAAACTTATAGCACTTCAGAAACTATCGGTGTCACTTCTATATTTAATTATTCAATAGTTATTCCCATACCTTATTCGATTTTCCTAAAAATTATCAACTTGCCCTTTAGCACTTAAAATAAAAACAAACATAGAAAACATAGGAAAATCCATTAAATGGTTAAAACTATACACATAGTTGTTATTAGAACGTCTTTTTTCATAAATCAAAGTCTCATGATCCATAAATCTCGATTTATTTCTACAAATCTCAACAATATTTTTATATATTCTGAACAATGAACAATTTCAAGTACTTCATAGAACTTTAAGGCAAGATTGGCAAAAAATTAAAAAAAAAAAATAAACCATACTTTTAAAATAGAAACTTCACATTATGTACATATTTCTATATATTTAACATCTTTCAAAGCCAGGTGTTGCCAAAAACAATTTTGAAAATACAAATCAAATAGATTTTTGAATGCCATTGGCATATTTTCCTGAGAACTTACCTCCAACTTAATTTCTCGATATTAATTAAAAAGTAAAACCATAAAATCTTTTAGCTATGTACACGAATATGTGTAAAGTTTTTTCTCTCATCCCTCTATCCCATAAGGAAATACTACTATAACAATCATATAAGTACCTACATACAATTTTACAGTTTGGTGATGCTTACAATCACACGTTTTACTGTTAACTCTCTCCGAAAATTCCAATATTCTTCTTTTATACCGAGACAAAAATTTTGCGACGTATTGCCATACCATGTTGCATATATATGTATATAAACGCTTTTTGCAGAAAGCCAAAGCCCTCTTGGCAAAACACAACATTCCGAAAAACTTCTTCTGGCAATTATTCCCAGTTGAAAACAATTTTCATTTTGGAAAACTTTTTCAAAAACGTAATTTAGTTTTCCCGCGGCATCTCAAAGGTGTCGAGTCGAGTTGAATCGATGCGATGGTGCGGTGCAAAACCATACTATACCATATATAGAATATCCCATGATGCACCACACGCCACCATACCATAAAAGCAAGCTTTTCTGAGCTGCACGCCGCCGCTGCCTCTACCGCCTTGCCTCAGCTTAGCTCAGCCCATCTAACACTCTGTTTCTGTCACCAGAAAAGTTTGAACCTTTAGAGCTGAAAAGTTTAACATTTTCAACTTTTTATATTCGATTCTGTGTCGAAGGATTCAACTATATACCAACGTCGTCGTCGTCGTCGTCGTCGTCGTCGATCCCGGTAGCCTCCCGCCCACAAACTATATACATGAACAAAACCAGCTCGCAATGGTTCATCGACGGAAGTTGTCGTGGAGCTCTATGGTTCAGCATTGTGCTACTTCGGTACCTTGGCAACCCGTTCCGCTTGGTTTTTCTTTTTTTTTTTGTGGCAAACTGCTGAACCAATCAAGGATGGCAATTATTCAGTTAAGGGAATCGAGTAATTAGAAACACTCACTTTATGTGATTATGCCAGCGATACAAGAGTTAGACGACGAATGAGTTCTCGGTGCTGTAGATGATGATGATGAGGTGGCAATCATAGAATAGGTTAGCTCCAAACTCTTTTACCTAAACAACACCCGGCTATATATTGTTTTGAATATTTATACAGTTTGTCGAAAAGGGGTCGTGTTAAATCGTTCACAGAGAGAAGAGAAGTGGAAAAAAATCTATCCTTGGCACGACAACGAGAACGACTAGAATATCGTAAAAGTGCGAACGAATTTGTCACCCATGATGCCTGCGTTATCGTCATCATCCTTCTTCTATATGAGAGAGCTGAGCTGAGTTCTGATGGAAAAACTTTTTTCATGTCAGCTTTAACGGAGATGAATTTTCATGCGAAATTGGCACATTGTATATCCCCAAAAAACTCTTGATGTTGTTTAACCCCTTGAATTTGTATACCTTAACAATCTATACCTTTAAGAATAGGTACAGATATAGCCTATAAGAGATCCCCTTGCTCTCTATATGTATAAGTACTCTATGGATGCTAAGTGATTAATTAGGATACAAATTTGCAACGTTTACCAATTTTGTCGACTTAATTTGATTTGAAGCGGAACAGCGCGCTCAAGAGGTGTCATGTGGCAGCGATGAAGTTTATTAATTAAATTTTTAAGCTACTTCAATGTTTTGACAAGAGTTGGCATTATATTTTGAGTGTCTTTTATTTTTCGAATAGAAATATTTTGTCGATACTGGGGTGAAGAGGTTATAGCGTAATGATTCGTGGAATTAGTTTTTGTGTTCTTCAAAATGTTACGCAACTTAACTTATTTCTTATACGACTTTGTATAATAGGGTTAACCCCCTTCTATGGGACAGTTTCACCAAAGTTGTTCCAAAAGGTGAGTGGGTGGTAAAAGAATTAACAGGAGCGTCACTAGTTTCTTTCATAAGGAGTTTAATCACGATCCAGACTTATAAAAGTATGGCGTATACCTCTTAGGAACGCTTGAGCAAGTGTCTTGTCCTTGGGCTGAGCTCTAGCCCAAGGGCTGAGCTCTGGCTATGTGAAGTCGGCATCCCCAAATGCTTATTTTTTTTTTTTTAAACCTTTCTGGTTCGATTGCCCAAGGTTAGCTCAGGATAGCCCAAAATTCTTATTCACTAGCCTTAGTTCTAAAATTATAACGGAGTTATTTTTACTTGCGATATAAGTACCAATCAGAGACATGACATTACAATGATAAAGAATGCCAAAAAAGTTGGTCCCGCATTTCTGTCTGTCTGTATACTCCAGCTACAGCCTAAAGCCAAGTACGCTGCTTTTCAAACTTCTACTTTCAAAACGCTGATTTTTAAAATTCTGTTATTCGAAATTCGGCAAAAATTAAAAATAGGGTTTGGAAAATGTTAAAAAGTCAGAATTTTGACCCGCTCCCTTAAAATTTTTGTGTGTAAATAAATAAAATAAAATAAATAAAAATAATGAAAGTACAAATAAAAAAATTCAAGAAAAACCGTCAGAAAATAAGTTTAAAAGCAAACAAAAAAAAAAACATTGAACGGTTTTTTATTGGTTCCTGAAGCTTTTTATGTAACCGTAATGTTAAAATTTTTTAAAACTTTCGAAAAACACATTTTTGGATTTTTAAAAAAATATTTCAAAATCTAATTTTGAAAAAACAATTATTTTTTTAAATATACTAGTGTATTTCAAACATATGTACATAAGTACTTTAATGTAATCAAAAATAAGTCTCAATAAATCTAAATTTGAATTATTTTTTGAAAGTCAGTCAAATATTTTGAAATTTCGTTTTTAAGTTAATTAATTTCTTCAAAATGGCATACCAACTTTTTTTTTTGAGGAATCTTAAAACATTTTTTTTTTAATTATTTTAAAAAAACGGCTTTAACGATTTTCAAACATTATTTTCTAAAAATTCCTTTTCATACAAAAAATCAAATAGCCAACTTTGTTCTGATCAAAATCATTTAAAGGCCTTTTTTTTACCTCAAAAATCACATTTTTTTTTTTTTTTTGTTCAGTGTAAAAATCGTTTATTTATCACTGTGATGGTTTGTTTGCCTAATGCAGTATCTATTTCCGAAAGGGATATAAAAAGCTGCAGTCCTCTGATTGATTAACTTAAATGGAAAGATTTGTTCGGTAAAATTCGCAACAGGACCAAACTTAAAAAGCCCCGTATTAAAATGCGTAAATGAACGAGCAGATGAGCAAGTCGCTTTTAACGATTTTTATTTGTCAAATTACGTTAAGTAATTTATTCATGATGGAACAAATGAACAACAACGCTTCGTTTGGATTTTCTGTAATCGAGTGAAAAGTGAAAAGAGCACATAAACTGCTTATACCCCGATAAGAAAGTATAAAGCATATGAGGAAAAACTCGAGCAAGGAGCCCCTTTAAATAGCGGAGGTCACCTAACAAAATTGTTAGAATACAAGAAATTTGTGTGAAGAGACGGAGCTCTCTTTTCAAAACCAAAACAACTCCATAATTAAATTCGAATATTAATTCATTAGAAAATTACATATATATTTTATCACAAAATAAAATTACCAAGTTCGAAAAATTAATTAATTTTGTAACTCGAAACACCACAATCCAGTGGATAGTAATTTGCGTTTCATATTCAAATTTTCATATTGTACATTATTTTCATTATGCATCAGCATCCATCCTTGAATCGCCACCAAAAATATTTCAATCCAAAGGATAAACTGCACCAAGAGTCCAGCGAATAATAAAATTATTAAAAAGCTGACACTACCACCAGCACCGCTAATGGTGGTTGCTTTCAATGCTGATGCAACATTTTGTAGAAAACTACCAACATTTATCGTCCAGCCTTGAGCATAAGTTATTAGCCATGGTGTGATGCTTATCCAAAGGTATTTTCGAAATCCGCCGGCAAATCGGTTGAGTAGGGTTCTTTTATTCAAATTTAGTACACTCATGTATCCGGGCATAGCGACAAGACTGAAGGCAATTGCATCGAAAAAATTCCAAAACGATTTTGTAAGTTCGTTATGAGTTGTAATTTCATATTCGAATTGGAAGAATGATTTTGGCATCCAACGGGATCTGGTGAACGTAGTTATGCTGGTTAAATTCCAACATAGAGATAATGTTAGGTAAATGTAGATGAGGATACACTTTGCAATGACTGGGAGATGTTTCATTGTTGATATATTGAACAAAAAAAAAAATAAATAAATTTCACACAATTTTGAGATATGTTTTGAAATGAAACATTGATTTGTATTTTATAGTTTTATTACTGAAGAAGAAGAAAACGTAAACAAGAATTTGTTTTTGTTTTGTGGACTTTATGATAGCAGAACTGTCAGTTTCCAAATAAAACTAAAATGAATTTTAAAAACTGCATTAATTTGGGAACATTTATCTACTGCTAAGTACCTACATAAAGCTGCTTTAAACTACTTTTTCAATAGGGCAAAAGAAGTTCAGAGTAGTTTTAAGTACTAAGCAGCAGATTAATGTTCCCAATGGAAGGCAGCTGAAGTTTCTTATATAAAATTTTAATCTAATTTTTTCATTAATTTTATAAGAAATGTAAAAAATGATAAAAAATTGTTTCTAAAATAACCAAAACACCATTTTAAATGGTTTTAATCTTCAAACTTGCATAAAAGAATTTTTAGATTTTTTTTGAGGATTTTTTTTTTATTAAAAAATTTCAAAAAAAAATAAAAAAAAATTAGTATGCCATTCTGAAGGAATAATTTATTTGACACATAAAAAAGAAAATTTCAAAAAAAATTACCAACCCGTTTTCGAAAAAAGTACATATTTCCAAAAAAAATTGGCTTGGTCGTTTATGAGGAAGTCAGAAATAAAAAAATAAAATGCACTTGCTCTTAGAGTTCAAGTTTTGCTTAGTTTTTTAAGACTTTTTATATAGAAATTTGGAAAATGTAGGTACCTACTATATGGGTACAAAAAAAAAAAAAGATAAAATAAAATTCGTTTTTTTTTTAAATAAAATAAAATCTGAAATCAAATTGCCCTCCAAAACAAGTATGCAGTTTTGATTGATATATTAACATGCATTTTTAGAAAAAAAAAATAATCAACATCTAAAAACAAAATTTCTAAAAAATTGAAAATTCAAATTCAAATTCGAAAATTTGATTTTTCAAAAAAAAAAAATTCAATTTTTTTTTTAAATCCAAAAATTATTTTTTTTGAAATTTTATTTTTGGCTTATAAATATTATAATCATATAAATGCTTCTTTACAAAAAGTTTCATTGAAATCGAATAAGCACTTTCGGAGATAATCGGATTTGAAAAAAACTGTTCTATGGCAGGTACCGTTAATAATGATTTTCAAAAAAAAAATTTTTATTAGAAGATAGACCTGGTCTTTAAACTTACATTTGAATTTTTTAAACAAAATCGTTGGAGCAATTTTTGAGCAATTTCAATTTTACTAAAATCGGTATATACAAGTACCGTTATTTTTGGTCCAAAAAAATTAATCCCAAAAACCCTCTGTAGAGTCGCCAAATAATGCCACATACCAAGTTTGACATCAATCGGTTCATCTGTTTAGACTGTAGCTTCGTTTACAGACAGACAGACGGACTTCCGGGACCCACTTTTTTGGCATTCTCTACCATCGTTATGTCATGGAAAAATGCTATCTCAACTTTTTTTTTTGTACGAATGCATAACTTGATATATAGTACCTATATCGCAAGTAAAAATGGTTCTAATGCAGGTACTGTTAGTAACGGTTCAAAAATATTTTTTTAATTTGAAAAGTAGGACTTTATTTGCCAGAGTTCACTTAGGTCCATTTTCTTCACTCGGAGTTGAACAAAACTTGAGAATTTTTATACTAAAAATTTTTATACTAAAAATTCTCAAGTTATGTTCAGCTCCGAGTGAAGAAAATGGACCTTATTTCATTAAATAAAAATCATTAGAGCAGTTTTTAAGAAAAAAAAAAAAAAAAAAACTTTTTCATTTAAGTCATTTAATAGAGTTAATTTTGGTAAGAAAGAAAATCAATTTCCCCTCTTGGTAATTACCAAAAAATTCTTAACTACCAAGTTTGGAGCAAATCAAATCCGAATCTTTCTCCATGCATCCAGAACCTCTAGTGGCTTACAAATGATTCAACGAAAAGGGCTTATTACCTACTAACAATAATATTGTGATAAGTGGTGCTAAGTGAACTCAAATATGAATCAAATCAAATCAATTAATCAAAGATCCAATCACTGCTTTAACAAAGCCAAGGGACAATTGAAGAGTTACAAATTATAGTATGACATTCAATACAAGAAGAGACTCAAGGACATCAAACAAGGACCTGAAGCATTTAAGAAAATTAGTATCGGAAGTATGCCTGCTATATGGCACCAATCTTCACAACCACTAATAGTGAGGTTATATCCAGCGATCTAAAAGCAAAAGTTTGATGCAGCCTTTGAAGAAAATTTTCAACCAAAAATCTTAGATAAAAAATGTGTGTCTATACTGTCTATTAGACGAGCGCAGTCGAATCAGGATAATGCTGCATTCAGTGACATGATCCAATTCTGACTTTTTCTGCCGTTAAGGCTGCACCCCCGGCTGTTATTTGGTGTCAAAATTATCAAAATTCATGCAAAACAAGGGCAAAAGTTGTTGAACATTGTTTTGGTTGAAGGTGATTTTAACTTAACTTAAACTATTAGACGCAAAAATAATATATCATAAAATCATTCCAAATAAATCATTACCAAGGCAAGGCTAAGCTAAATGCCCACAAAATAGCACCCTCATCCTCAAAATAAACTTCATTATCGTCATTTATTAATTAAGGACTAAAAGTACATATGTATAGAAATGAAGGTAATAAAGCTGAACAAAAAACCATATTCAACCCACACATATTGTCGAAAAAAAACCTTTTGCCATGCTCTCAAAGAACCTACAAAAGTCAAAAAGATGTGATATAAGAGGTCGACGACGACGACGCACGATGAAAAACTATACCAAAACCATCTTAATTACTTTCAAGCTCAATTAGTTACTCAAATGCCCGATAATCCTTCGAGTGGTACTTAACTGCTTCACCTGGTTCACAGGGTCTTGCACAAAAGAGCAAACAACACCTTTGAATTGACGATACCAAAACAAGTGAGCTCAAGCTAGCATACACTATCTACAAATAGCTGCACAGGTGGTCTCTCCTTCGTCTAACGTCTTTATTCCCGTCATATCCTTTCTTTATTGTCCTTGTCTATGTATAATAGTTTGCTGTTGTAGTCTCTTTTCCTTCCTAATCTTGCTTGTGTATCGTTGTTTCAAGTTGCGCCATAGCATTGTGAAGTATGTTTTGTGTGTGGGAATCTTTGGATAAGTCGTGCATTTTCTATTAATATGAATCCAAAGACACCATCAGTCCCAAACGATGAAGTTTTACCCTTTTACGCCACTTTCGAAAGCAGCACTGTTTTTCCAAAAGAGTTTTCAAACATCCTTCTTAAAGGACTCGCTATAGGTATCGAGTTTATCGTACTTAAATTATACACTCTTGCCCCATACCATCACAGTATATCCTTATGACAACATAATAATCATATTACGCAAACTTCCCAGGTTGTGTGACTGATACACGTGAAGTTGGCTTTCAAGTGTCCTTAAGAATGTTGAGCATCCAGGGGGAAAGTCTTCAAAAAGTTCCATCCAATTCTATGTGCGAGAAACACACAATCTTCAAAACATCATGTATGCAAATTTTACCAGGATACCATATCACCAAGACCCTTTATAGTATAGTATCCAGGTTGGCAGCCAAAGGAAGGAGCAGATAAAACTTCATCTTCCTTAACCGACTCTTCACTCAAAGCTCGAGGACTTAAAAGGTGTGATGAAGATATAACAACGGGGTATATATCGCGCGCATCAATCGCTTTATATGCGGCTGTCTATTGTCATCTCTGTCTTACATATATTAGCTTAGCAATGAAGTTCTGACAAACATGTGCACAATCCAGATTGGATAAGTACTTGGTAGGTTGTAGGAATTCGGTATAGTGTGGTATGGTCGGAAAAAGAATTAAGGACTATTACAAGGATATGAAAGTCAAGAAGTTTAAAGTTTTTTTACTAAAAAAAAAAAAAAAAAAAAAAATATGATAAGCCTTATACACATTTTATACAAATTTACCTACACTCGAGTATATGGAGGATATCAACGACAAACTCTATTCGTTTATATTGGGATCAAGGTCCCAATTACTTTTTGCATAATAAGTGAGTGTATTTTCCAGGTTAATGCTGTATATGAAGAGAATGACATGCAAAAGGGTGACTTAAAGAACAATTTAATAGGTGGATTTACTATTAGTTAAAATATTCTTGGGAAAAGTTTGTGTCTACATCTACACACCGCCCGCCCGCCCTCGTTCACCTCTTTCTTGCATATACTTGCAGAATGATGATGAAGAGTAAAAATGAGTCAAGTAACCTACTACCCGAAAACTTTTTCCTTTTCTCTGCAAAAAAGAGGAGGCTTTACTTGGAATATTATGCTTAACAAATTTTGTAGACTTTGCTCTTAATGGGCTACAACTATAAGAGCCTTGACAAAATGGTGTTTAAAAAACTTACTAGGTATAAGATTATGACTGCAAGTGTTTGGGGAATATACATTTGGTTAATGAGTGTTTTAGGTAATTTTTAATCACATGTTTGAGTAATTTGAAACGGTGTTGAACGGTTATACTTATAAAAAGAGTTATGACATTTTTAAAATTATCAAACTTGAGACTTCTTTGAAGAAACTTAATAAATTTGTTTAAAGGCTTTTGTAGTAAAAAAAAAATACAAACAATTTATAAATAAACATAATTGTTACCCTCCTGAAACTTGGCAAAAAGTTTGATTTTGAAATTAGAACCAAGGATCAAAAGAGTCCATAAAATAAAATTGTGTAAAAGGGTGTTTTTTTTTTTCGAAGAGACAATAAAATCTATGATTGGTCCCAAAAAGTCAATGATTCATTTAATTTTTTGTTTCGATAACAAATTGAACGTTCATACTTAAGTTCTTAGACGTAGGTAGTAATACACGAATCATTGTTTTTTTTTTTTTGGGACCAATTACAGATTTTAATGGAATTCACAAAAACACCCTTCCCTTATTCTTGCTTTATATTTTTCATTAGGGTGGCCCAACAATTTTTGTTTTACTCATAAAACACCAAGGTCAACTTGTTTCCAATTTCGAAAGTAACATATTTTCTGAATTTCAATACCTAGAGAAAAAATTATTATTTTTTTAGTTTTTCGAATGAATCCACATTTTCTCAACACCTTAAAAAACACACTTCCTCATATGTATAGATTACTTTTTTTCGCAATTCCTATGGCAAAGACAACATTTTCATACCATTTATTTAATGGGAATGTAATTTTTTTCATAGACTGCTAATATTCTTGCTTTCTGTTGAAAATGAAATATTTTTAACATCTTGATTTATTTAAAAAAAAAGCACCCTTTCACCCATGGTATACTCTTTAGATTCTTAGGTCTTATATAACAAAAGAAACGTTTTCACCAAGTTTAAAAAATTTATGTTAGCTGTTATGATACATAAAAGAACATCTAAAAAAAAAACACCCTTTCACCAAAAATATTTATAAGATCCTTGTGGGTTCTTTGTCCCTTCTTTATCTAAAAAAAAAACCTCTATACCGAATTTCATCAGTGTATTATGTTTTCCACCTGGTTTCAGTTATATTTTACCTGTTGAAGTAAAAAAACATTCACCCTTGAGTTTAATAGGGAATAACTTTTCTTTTTCGTATTGGCTGTATTTTTATGTCATTATAGATTCAGCATCAAAAAATGACATAAAAACATTTTTTTTGCTGTTTTGCTGACCTTCGCACCTTTCTTTCCAATTTTTTAGTAGTCTTTTGATGCCTTGCCAAGACCTGTACTTACTTTATGCGGTTGTTGAAGACATCTTCACAAGTCAAAATATCTTTTTCTAATGATCATAGATCCAAAATATTATGGTTGTGTGTATGTTTTATTTTATTCAGTTCGATGAAAGTGTACAATGGAGTGAACATGTCCATAATATCAGACTTCGAACATCCAAAAGCTTCTATCATTGGTAAGATAAACAAATTTCTATAACATATCCTCTGTATACCACTGTTTATGATACGACATACAAACATTATAACGTCACATCACAATCACACTTATACTCTAGTGAGCCCAAATTCATACATCCCATACATTCTTATAGATATAGATTATCTTGGAAGAAAACATCACCTGATGGACACAATTCGTTTAGTTAGGACATTGATAATGAAAGGTAATGTTCTAGAATTCCTAGAAATGTGCAAAAGCACACAAAAAGTCTAACATCACAGAGAAGCATCAGAGCAGAGGGAAGATGAGACTTGAAACTCCTTGGTTTTTGCTATATCAAAATGGGTGTCGTATATAGCTTCTTCTATTCCATGTCATATGCCACATTGCTATTTGGGTCAGATGAGATGCTCCTTTCTTGTTCCTCTGTTCTCTGAGAGTATCCTCTCATCATTGTCATCCTCGTCGTTGTCCATATATTAAATATGAATATGGAAATGTTTTATCTTTCAAGGATATCAATATGGGCGACATCTTGTGTTGGTTTATTTACCAGTATATGGTTAGAATAGAGTTACCGGTTTATGGTCAGAGACAATCTTGTGTCCATTCACAATAAAGTTCCTTTTTCCTTCTATGAAAGGATGCAACTTTGACGTGATGTGATGATGCAAAGGAGTAGAGTGTAGATGGATATAGATGGACATCAGACATCAGAGGTGTTTCTTTTTATATTTTGGGGATAATTTTTGCCTTATGTTTAAGGAGATATAGAAAATGCACCACAATGGTACACCTGTTAGATGAATACAATTTTAGGACTAGTTTATTTGAATGCACTTAAATGAATAAACATCTAGACTTTTGAAAATTGATGTTCATCATATGCAAATGCAAATGAAATTAATTTTGGTTCTATCTTGATTTATTTTTTGGTTTTGTGCGTATCCTTACGGATCAAATCTTTGGTAAATCTCTTTTGTGGCCTGAAAAACTAATACCAATTATGTTTTCTCTTCTCAATAACATGCATAAATGAAATTTTAAGAATTATAACCACAAGAAAGCAAATTTTTATAGATGAACATAAGCTATAGATTTATGAATGAGAATACACATGTTAGTTTTTAACTCTTGCGAATTTATCTTTAGATTTAATTTGGGGAGTACCTAGATATTTTTTTTTCAAATTTATTATGTGTATTACCTATTATTTTGTTTTGCTTGTAAAGGGCCATTTGCTGAATCGAAACTTTAATAATAAATTTATGTTGAACATAAACTCTTATTTCCTACTTTTCCTCTGCGTAAACTGTCACATAAGGATTTATGTAGAACTTAAATGCTTAAGTTTCGATTCAGCAAACGGGTCTAAGACATTTATATATGTTTGTTATAAAAATATCAATAAAGCCTTTATTTAAGAAAATGATGCGTTTATCAATAAATGAGAGAAAAATTGTTATTAAAAATTAAAAAATACCTACTTTTATATGTGTTTTGTTATCAAAATTCTTTTCTAACATTTTTGTTATGATTTCACTACACCACCACAAGATCACTATTACCTACTTGCATTTTTAACTCAAACAGGCAAATAAATTTTTGCAACTTACCTACCCATTGAAAATAAAATGCACGACTGGGTCGCACGAACTTGCTCTTAGAGTTAAAGTTGCTTAAATTTTTAAGACTTTTTATATAGAAATTTGGAAAATGTAGGTACCTACTATATATAGGTACAAAACAAAAATAAAATAAAATTCGTTTTTGAAAAAAAAAAAAAATGAAATAAAATCTGAAATCAAATTGCCCTCCAAAACAAGTATGCAGTTTTGATTGATATATTAAGATGCATTTTTAGAAAAAAGTTTTATTTTTGGCTTACATTAAAATTATATAAATGCTTTTTCACAATAAGTTTCGTTGAAATCGAATAAGCAATTTCGGAGAAAATCGAATTTAAAAAAAAAAACGGTTCTGTGGCAAGTACCGTTAATAATGATTTTCAAAAATAAATTTTTTCATAAGAAGATAGACCTTGTCTTAATTTCGAAATTTCAAACAAAATTATCAACCGGTTTTTACTATACCTATTGATTTTTCAAAAAAAAAAAAATTTAATTTTTTTTTTAAATCCAAAAAAAAAATAAAATGCACGACTGGGTCGCACGTACAGTGCTGCTAAAAACATTCCGGATTTTTTTGTCATTTTTATCAAATAAAATTTTATAATACAAAACTGGAAAAAAATATTGTTTAAATATTTTTTCTAGGTCGTTCATATATCAGTTAAGCAATTTCAACAGAAAATAATGATCTTTAACACATGCAAAAAATTTCTAAAATGAATAAATGAAACAAAGCCAGAATTTCGGCTGTGAAATACTAACCGGATTTTTTAATGTTAATGTTCAAAGTTAATATTTTGTTCAGAAACCTTTGTTTTCAACGAGGCTTGGACTCGGCCAAATTGAATAAAATAGAACTAGGAATATGCTCCTAGTCATTTTTCAAAGCTACAAGTACGTTAGTTGCTGAGGTTTGCTTTTTCTTCTCTACCTGTCACTTAAAGATGACCCACAAATTTTCAATCGAGTTCAAGTCGGATAATTGTTACGGCTATTCCAAGCCAGGAGTATTGTCTACCCTGAACTACTGTTTTGCGAGCTTTTAAGAATTTTTGGCATCATAACTTGCAGGAAGAGCCAATGTAAAGGCATTTCTTTCTCCTTTTATGGAGCCATTATCGCCACATCTCTCCATTCAGGAAACGATCCATAAATCCCTTCATTTTTGTAACGGGGTAGAGCCTGCAGCTGAAAAAAACTCAATCCATCACTGATACTCTACTGTGCTTCACGGTATAGGGAGCATATTTTATTGGTTTCAAACATGTCCATGTTTGAGCCATTTTACAATCGGAAAAAAATAAGTTAAAATTGCTTTTAACATTGAAAAACATATTTTTCCGTTTCAGATGATTTTTTTTAAATACAGCTATCAGCTATGATGAAGTATTTTTATTTTAAAATTTAAAGTGTTTCTTAAGACCCTTTCATTGTCTACCTTTTTAGGCAATGCTTAGTATTAAAGAATGGTTTTTTTCCAAGTTGAAAGAGATTAAGACCAAATCTCTCAAAGCCTTCCTTACTGTACTTGATGTTGAATGCAGATTAAGCTCCTCACAATTCGTTTAAGAAGTCGCAAAAGGATCTTTGTTTGTCACTGCTAACAAAAATCTTACAGAAATGACGCCTAAGCCCGTTACCTCAACACCAAGAATCGAAATCCTTGAAAAATCCGGTTAGTTTTGCACAGACGAAATTCTGACTTTCCTTCATTTTTCAATTTTTAAAATTTTTATATGCATTAAAGAACATTATTTTGTGTTCAAATTTCTTAACTGATATATCAACGATCTAGAAAAAATATTAAAACGATATTTTGTTCCAGTTTTGTGTTATAAAATTTCAATTGATGAAAATCACAAAAAAATCCAGAATGTTTTTAGCAGCACTGTACTTGCTCTTGTAGTTCACAGTATCTTTATCTTAAATATCTATTGGAAATTTAAGATTTTGTAGAAAAAAAATCAAAAAAAAAAAAAAAAAAAAATCAAAAGTTTAAAAATTAAATTAAAAAATTTTTTTTTTCAAAAATGTTTTTAAAAATATTTTTTTTTAACATTTTATACTTAATGATCTCTGTAAATTTTAAATAAATTAACTAATGCTTTGATGAAATATATGAACTTAAAAAATATGTCAATTTTTGAAAAATGGCAACGCCATATTTCCGTTCTCCGCATTTTTTTGAGAAAAACTAAAAACGCAGTTTTGTTAGAATCAATTAGAGTATTCCGCACACCAAATTTGATCGAAATCGTTAGAGCCGTTTTCGAGAAATTTGAAATACCTCGAAAACGTTATATGGGAGGTACCTATGCGTTAGAATGGAGATATTAAAAAAATAAAAAAAACGAGTCTAGGGAATTACGTAAAAATCATCTGTACCAAGTTTCAAGCAAATCCATCCTTCTGTTTAGGCCCTAGCTCGATGTACAGATGGACGCACAGACGCACAGACCGACGGCGACGGACGGCATGACGAAAACCACTTTTTTGATCTTCTCCATCATCGTAATGTTGGTTTTGATTAAAACCTCGATTTTTTTCTCTACACGAAACCAATACTTGCCCTATAGAGCAAGTAAAAAGGTTTTTGTACCTATAAAAATTTCCCTTGAAATTAGTTTATTCTTTTATGAGAAAGTACGAAATAAAAAAAAAAGGTTCTATGACAGGTAGACCTTTTATATTTCAAAAATATTTTTTTTTTATTTCAAAAGTAGAATGTAGTTTGCCAAAATACTCATATTTTTAATAAAAATCGTTATAGAGAAAACACAAACTTTTCCATTTGGTCAAATGGCAAGTACAGTTAATTTTGGTTCTAAATTTTTAAATTTCAATTCCCACACTAGAGGGAATGTTATAAAACTCTTAAATACCAAGTATGAAGCAAATCGCTACAGTAGTTTGTGCTGTAGCTCGAGATAGAGACAGACAAACTGACTGACAGACAGAATCGCGAAACCCACTTTTCTAACATCGTAGTGTCATGTTTGATTGTTATCTCGAGTTCGATATTTTTTTTAAAGAATCCTAAACTTGCCCTATAGACTGCTATAATACCTATATCAGCCGAGTCCTTTGACCAATTTTAAAATTTCTTTCGTTTTTTGCAGTTTTTAATATTCCCTAACCTTTAAAAAACTTAGTTTTGGATTTTAATCCATTCGCGAAATATGAATATTGCAACGACTTTTCAAAATGTTAAACCCCCAAATATGATACCCATATTGCTCAAAACCATTAAACATAATATTTTCAGCTCATTTTAATTCATTTCACCAACAAGTTGTGTAATAAACATTTTAAAATCATGTTAAAACACTAGAATATAATGATCATACTACCCAAGGCCATTTAACTCCTGTAGACTATTAGATTATCATGTGGCTTTGGATAAATTCCTAATTCAATTTCATATCGAAACTTCATTACATACTTTAGTTATTCTATTTAAAATGACCACCAATGTTGTTTAGTGAATTAAGCAACACCATGTTCAATGACAACCCTATACACAATTTCATCATCAAAACTTCTCATTTTATATTCCATCATCATCATCATCGCCAACTCCCTTAGTAAATTCAATTTGAAGTTCATTACGTTGACCCAGGATCAATGACCTGTACCCTGACTGCTGCTACTGATGATGATTCGGTTGGTCATCCGTCATACAGACTTTCCTCAATTTCCGTTAATTTTCATCCCAAAACACAATATTTACCCCTCACTCGGTTTTGAGCAGATCTCGCAACTGTGTGACAATTTGTATTCCACATCACTGAATGCTGCCATTGGCGTTGAATTGCCAACGCTCGCGAGTTCAATCATTCCATTTTGATGCCTTTCCCATCATCATCATCATCATCATCATCAAAATCCCACCTCCCATGGAGCCATAAACTATGTAATTTTCAACGAATTCCGTTCAAAATTCCATTCACATCTCACAACCTGGCCCTAACTAACTACTAGGATACACACACATCAATGCACTTTTGCACATGTGTGTATGCAATAATCCACCATTTATTTGTTCGCAACACTAAATTGGTACACGCATTACATATTTTTTGTTACACTATGTCAGAGGGACACAAAATGAATTTCTGGACAGGAGACAGTTTTATTGAGGACCAAGAATATGACCTCTCTCTTTTTACGGTACTCTAATCCCTTGACCATTTGATTGGATATTATTTCCTGTGGACCGTTCGTTGCTTAGAATTTTAGAATTTTAATAAATTCGGTTCGCATATGGAGCAAGTAGGTGAATAATAAATCAGGTCCTGAAATTGGTAACGCCATCTAGTGAGCATAATAGATCTTGTGTGGATGATGTAAAATGTCTATACCTACATAACAAACATCAGAGAAAATTGCAATACATTCTGTTCTGGTGCTGGCTGGTGAAACGAATGCATCACCCATTAACATCCTAAGCCAAATGTCATGTTTGGGTTCTGGAATTGACCCAGCACCCAGCCAATCCATCTCAATCTCTCTGGCAACATCCTTTTTGAAGTTTTACATTTACCAGTGCAGTTTTTGGTTCTTTCCTCATCATCATCATCATGCTGTTGTCTGTCCGTTTCTCCACCATCATCATTGACAACGCAGGCATATGGATCAGAATCATACCTTCATCATCCGGCATCGGATGAAATCCTGTTGAGGGCTGTAAATAATTGATCCATTTCCGCAAACTATTATCCGATCCGATCCTTGTGACGGATGTAGCTGTCCGATTCGTAAAGCGCTCGATGGCAGGCCACCTCCGGAGTAATTTTTGTCCTGGTGGAATAATTCGCGTTGTGGATGATGACACCCAAAAAAAAAAAAACACAAACAAAAAAAAAATAAAAATTTTTAAAGGATGGCATGCAGCAAAGGTATATATCCTGTCTGACTTGTTACGGATGCTTGCAGGTACCTACTATAATGTTGGACCATTTTGTATAGGTAGTTGAGTCCGATAAAAGTGAGGTGGGCGTTGTTCGTTGGTCGGGTGCCTGAATTTTGTCACATGCATCATCCATTGATATTGTGTATAGATGTTATACGAGTAAGGTACTTGCCGGTGTACTTAATAATGTATGTGTATTTGTACATTCGGATGTCCTTCTTGTCCCGACATACCTTTTGCTAAGCTAGCTTAGAAGTGTTCAGGAGCAAACAACACAACTTCAATTGGCATCTTGATTCGAAAAGAGAACGACTTTTTCAGGGAGAATATTTTTGTTTCTTTATTTTTCTAAACATAAAACAGTAAAACACCTTTAAATCGAAAGACCTTCAAGAAAATATACATACTTTTAAAATCGAATCAGTATCGTAATAATAAATAGCTTCTTTCAAGAACGGAACTTTCCCATGGAGCTCCGTGAAGCCAGAACTGCGACGTCAAAACTTTTAACCAAATTTGTCTAATTCGTTTGTTCACCGTTTGTCCATGTTTCTCCACCCTTCAAAAAAATTTTAGAGCAAATTCTTTTTTTTTTATAGGAAGTCTGAAAAACGCTCAAAATTGAGATAGACGTATAAAACCCACTGCAATTGTTTGTCCACCTCGAGTTCTTTACGTATACCAAAAACCATTGTTTGTCCACCCTCTGTTTAGGAGATATTCCAAAAAGAATTTTTTTATATCAACTCTCAAAAAAGTACGCATACACCACAGTGTACCTCTACTGAAAACTAAAAGTCCCCAAAAATTACTTTTTTTCAAAAATTCAAATTTCTGTCATTTGTCCACCTCGAGAAATGGATACAAACAAAAAATCATCGTTTGTCCACCCTACATTTAGGAGATATTTAAAAAACAAATTTTGTACTGAAAAATTCAAGGTCTCATAAGATCCCCAAAAATTTGTTTTGGTATACGTGAAGAACTTGAGGTGGACAAACGATTGCAGTTGGTTTTATATCAAAATTTGAGCGTTTTAGACGATTTTTCACTTTCCAAACTTCCTATAAAAAAAAGATTTTACTCTAAAATTTTTTAGAATGGTGGACAAACATGGACAAACGGTGGATAAACGAATTATACAAATTTGGTTAGAATTTTTTAGGTAGCAGTTCTGACTTCACGGAGCTTTCCCATTGTAGCAGAAACAGGGAACACCAGGATGGTTCCTTCTGTTATCTAGACTAGACCAAGCGTTCTTCCACGCAAGAAGAGAAAAATTAAAAGAATCCTCATGAATTAAATCTCAAAACCTACACAGACACAAAAAAAAAAGGGATAACCTTACTTCTGGTATATTTAACTAATTTTTGATATATTTAACTATATTATGATTAAATATACCAGAAGTAATGTTATAATTGACGTTATTTATTCTCCTTGTACGGTTTGTGGCTTCAAAAGTTAAAAAAATATTTGGAAACCTCTAAGAAACTTGAAAATTGCAATTTCCTTATGAGAACTTTGACTGTAGATCTTAAGTTCTACATGAATAACATGTCGCATCAGTGGGACCACATTCAGGAAATATATATTTCAAGTGACACGTTCCAGTTTGAGACATTGTTTAATGGTTTTTTCATGAAATGTGTATTAGCTACATACATATAAGCATTTTGTATCAAGTCTCGTACATATTATATTGGCATAGTAGATTCAAACATTCAGCTCGCCGAAGTAAAAATCTAAAAGAAAAACAAAATAAATTGCACGACTGGGGTCGCACGTACTTGCTCTTATGCTTAAAGTAACTATAATGTTAAAGCTTTTTATTCAAGAAATTTAAAATTTGATATTTTGAAGAAATTTTATAAGTAGTATAAAAAAATTAAATCTGTTTTTATAATTAATTAAACTCCGTTTTAAATTATCTTAAAACAAAAAACAAATATGCCATTTTATTTCTTGTATAAAAAGGTATTTTTAGAAAAAAATTTTCCAAAATTGTAGGAGCCGTTTTTTAAAAAACTAATTTTGTATGTATACAAATTTTTTAACATTTTTCAAAAAAAAAGTAGGTATGCCATTTTGAAGAAATAATTAATTTACACATAAAAACTAAATTTCAAAATTTTTCATTGATCCGTTTTCAAAAAATTGATTTTTCAAAAAAAAAATTTGAAATATTTTTTAAAAATCCAAAAATGCGTTTTTTGAAAATTTTCTAAATTTTTAATATTATCTTTACTTACACACGTTTGTATAAAAATGTTCATTTAAATCGGGTTAAGGTTGTACGAGATATTCAGAAATGAAAAAACCCGTTCTATGACAGGTACCGTTAATAACGGTACAAAAAATATTTTTTTTATTTAAAAAGTGGGCTCTTATGTGTAGTACTACACAAAAAAATTTTAATCAAAATCGTTGGAGCCGTTTTTGAAAAAAATTAACTTTTCTATTTCCGTTATATGGCAGGTACCGTTAGTTTTGGTCATAAAAAAAAAATTTCAATTTCTCCTCTAGGGAATCACCAAAAACTGCTAACTACCAAGTTTGAAGAAAATCACTTCACTCGTTTAGGCTGCAGCTCCAGATAGAGACAGACACACAGACAGACAGACAGACAGACAGACAGACAGACAGACAGACAGACAGACAGACAGACAGACAGACAGACAGACAGACAGACAGACAGACAGACAGACAGACAGAATTGCCGGACCCACTTTTTTGGCATTCTCCATCATCGTAATGTCATGTAAAATTGTTATCTCGAGTTCGATTTTTTTTACGAATCCTAAACTTGCCCTATAGTACCTATATCGCAAGTAAAAATAAAGTAGTAGACGGAATTAAACGTAACACGGCCACGATTTTTATTAATGGATGCACGGATGTAGAAACTATTTATTTTAACTCTCTTTGAGTGAAGATACAAAAATTGTGTAGATTGGTACAATTTGTGGTTTAAAATGTTATTGTTGTGACCAATTGAAAAAAAAAAAAAAATGCATTTGAAATAAAAAAAAAAAAAATAAAATTTTTTTGGGAATAAAAATATTTGTAAGAAATTCGACGAATATTATAAAAAATGTTTAATAAGGCCACATTTTTTTTTCCAATGCAGAAAATTTTTTATTTGCAATAGGTAAATTTTTGGGTTGGGGTCGAAATTCTGTATGTTGCAAAATTCTGTATTCAAAATACTGTATGCCAAAATACTGTATGTCAAAATTCTGCATGTGTAAAATGCTGTAGGAACAAAATTCTGAAAGTCAAAATTCTGTATAGCAAAATTCTGGTTGGTTAAAATACTGTATTTCAAAATTCTGTACATCAAAATTCTGTAAATCAAAATTCTGTAAAAATGCTGTAAAAATATATCGTTTTGATAATGTAAAAAGTGCTCGCGCACAGCATTTTTACAGAATTTTGATATACAGTATTTTGCCGTACAGAATTTTACAAAACAGAATTTTGCATGTCAGTATTTTGTTCATACAGTATTTTGACGTACAGAATTTTGTATTTACAGTATAATGACGTACAGAATTATGGTATTACAGTATTTTGACCCCACAGAATTTTGTCGTACAGAATTTTGACAAGCAGAATTATGACCCGCTCCCTAAATTTTTATTTTTAATTCAAAATATTTTTATTTGCAATAAAAATGTTATTTTCAATGCAAATATTTTTCAGTCACAATAACATTTGTTTTTTTAATGCAAATTTTTTTTAGTTGCAATAAATATTTTTTTTAGGTAATGCAAATATCTTTCAGTTGCAATAAAATGTATTAGCAATAAATATTTGATTTTGTTTAACCCTGGTTATGACGAACATAAAATATGTAAAGAAAGCTAAGTTTGGAATTTTTAAAGTAATTGCCATTTTTTCAAAAACATAGCATATTTTTTGAAGGTGGATTTTTTTAGGTTAAGATTGTATACAATGCCGCATTGGTAATGCGAATGAAATTCAATAGCACAGTCCAAAAATGTATCTTTTATAAGTCTTGAATGCGTAGTTTTGATTTAATGGGGTTTGGAATTTGGACCCCTAAAAGACGCATGTTAATCAAGTAATTGTCATTTTTTCCGAAAACATAGCATATTTATATTTTAGGTCCGGATTGAAGTCAAAGCGAAGGGGATTGAACATTGAATAACATATTCTAAAAATACATTTTTACACCAAAAAAAAAAAAAAAACAATATCAATTTAACATTTTTTAAATATCAGCCAACAATGCTCTACAATCAGGATGATATTTAAATGTCACATTTTGGAAATTTTTTTTTGATATGTTATTATTATTTTTTCATATCAATTTCTCATTCTAAATTATTGAAAAATATTAAATAAAAAAATTCTTAATGTGTACTAATTTAAAGGCGCTTTGTGTTTTTCGAAGTAAAATGTATGATTTACTGAGAAAATTTGATCGGCAATAAGATTTTACTTCACATAGTTTGGGAGAAAATAACAAAACAATTATATCACCTTTATTAGAAAAAATAATATCACCACTATTTTGTAAAGAATATTCACTTTCAGTTATGTTTGGAAAAAAGAATAAAAATAATAAAAAAGAAAAAGAAAGAAATGGGTTTCATTATAATACACAAAAACGTAAAACCTAGTCAACATTGATATTTTAATTGTCAAAGTGAAATTTTCACTATCCACCTAAAATAGAAAAATGTCAAAATGATATGATAAAATATCAAAATTGATATTTTAATTGTTGGACAACTTTTGTCACTTAAAAATGTTAAGCTGTGGGAGTGTAGTTTAAATTTTATGGGTTTTGGAATTTTGCAAAATTTGACCCCAAAAAGACACATATTAATCGAGAAATTTCCATTTTTCCGAAAACACAGGGAATTGAATAGCAGAGTACAAAAAAAATATATTTTTTTTTTAAGTTTTGGATGGGTAGTTTTGATTTTATGGGCTTTGGAAGTTTTCAAAGTTTGACCCCAAAAATTAATACTGTTTTTTTTTTTCTTAAGGTCGATGTTTTTTTTTTTATGAAATAAATTTTTTGCGGTTTCGTTTCTTAAAGCAACATAAATAAAAATAATTCATCTTTGAAACAAAGACGTTTTAACTTCAATTTATTTTTTCTCTCGGTGTATATGGATTAGAACTGAATCGTTTTTTTTTTCAGAAACGACATAAGTCCATGAGCATAAACTTTTCAGGAGCAACAAAAAACTGTTTTTTACTTAAAAATTCCACAACACTTCAAATTTAGAGTATGCCGAGTTATAATCTAGCCTAAGATGCATTTATAAACCTTTAAAATATAAACTTTTTTTTAGGTCTTTGCGGGTTTTTAAGCCTTTAAAGTCGGTGGACTTATGTCGTTTCTGAAATAAACGAAATTTTTGTGGTAAAACTTTTGTTTTTATTTAGCTATAGTTTTTGAACCCTACTTTCGATTTTAATAAATTAAATAGCAGTAGATAGAGTAAATCTTTACCTTTTTATAGATGTATAACTTAAAGGCTTGCGTGTCATGATGTTTGCCAAAAAAAATTAAAACTGGTAAAATGTCATATTATTCAAGAGTTAAAAATGCTGCCACCACCAGAAATCTGGCTATAACTTTTGAATCCTGAGTACAATTTTAATGAATTTAATAGATATAGATAGAGTAATTCTTTACCTTTTTATAGATATATAACAAAAGGGGGTGCGTGTCAAGATTGCTGCCAAAATAATTTAAAACTGGTAAAAAGTCATGTAATATTTAACAGTCAAAAATGTTGTCACCGGGTGAAAATTTTTCATATATTTTGAACCCTTTTCTTTCAGTTTTCGTATTTTGGGGGGTCTGACATACTTAATTTTTTTTTAGACGATGAATAACTATACATAAATGAGAAATTTCCAAAAAAAAAATTTTTGGAAAAAGTGGACTTATGCTGTTTCTGAAATAAACGATTCAAGTAGGAGCCTAAACGAAAAAATTGTATTGTACTAGGGTTGCCATGCAAAATTTTATCTGAAAATTTAATTTGAAAGCGTTAGGTTTGAGGTTACTTGGGTTAGATTTTACATCAAATCCTTTATCAGTTTATCCAATTTTTCTAGTACGAAATAATTTTTAGAATTAATATTATAGTACCTAATTAATATTATATAGTACCAGAAAATGTTGATGACACAGATACATGTATTATAGTTTTTGAAATATGTGTAGTATTTGCTATACTGTAAAACAAAAACTGCTGACTCTTTTGCTGTGCTAAATAATCTCAACTCGATTTGGTATTAAAATCAAAGTAGCCCCCTTATATCAATAAAGATTCCATACACAGCCCATGAGGACTATATATGAAAAATCCTTCTCCCCCTTTTTACACAATTTGATTCTTATATTGTTTCTCTTTTCAAACTATTTTTTTTATTATTAACATTATCAGTTTGTATCAGGACAAATTTAATATAATTAAATAACATCGCACATTGCCGAAGAGTTATACAATGAATTCCCCAAGCCATTCGTTCTTCTTCTATATAACACAACATCGACGACGACGATAGTCCGCCCATTGAAAGCCCCTCTCTATCGGCCGTGTGCTCCTGCGAAACCTAACCCACTTTAATTCATTAAATTGTCGCCCAGTTGTCTCCATCTAGATCGATGGTTGTCGTCCGATAAAAGTATATTACAAATTACTTCTCTAATTATCCATTGTCTTCACATATGATTGTACACAACACGAACATCCCCAAAGGACAACGCCCCTACTAACATACATTCGATATACACATGTAATAGTCCTGTTCATATAGGAAAAGACAACTTACAGCTAACTTACTTGGAATTTTTCTTGGATATTTAATCAAAGGAAATAAAAAAGAATGAAAAAAAAAAAAATACAGCCTCAATACAGTCAATAACAATGAAATCTGATACACTGAGAGAAAAATTTAAAAATTAACACAAAAGGGAAATTTGGCGGCCATTGTATTTGGTTTTGTATTCTAAAAAAATTATTTCATAATCGAAATTGTACCAATTTCATTCAAATAAATATGTAACGCATTTATGAAGACTGCATGTATTACATTTCTGAACGAATCCAGTAACATTTTACAGAAACCACGAGCAATCATTTTTTCTTAATGAAACTCCGTGTAGAACAAATAGTTTTTTGAGTGTATTAAAGTGGACCAGTATTTTTGTATTTCCTTTTTACCGGAGTCAGTAAAATACCTCTACTCTTTGTCAGGACTTACGTAAGGATGTCACTTTCCTCAGAGAGAGTTCATTGACCATTTGAACAAAATCAGATTTGTTCAAACAATGATTGAGAGAGAGAGAGGTCAGAGAAAGATACAATAACACAGAAAAACCAACTTAAAAATCGCAACTTAACAAGGACTAAAATGTACACGAAGGGAATATAGTCCTCTTTTAAAGCCAAAGTGAATGCCTAATGATACAAAGAATCTGAACTATTTTCACCTTGTGCACTCTACTCGTCTTCATCGTTGCGTTCACCGACGACGATGACGACGTAAAGGACCTCACCTCGCTGAAGTGGAATAAGAGTAACTAGTCCATCATTTTTGGGGCATGACATAGACAACTCTGGTGGGTACATGCTTGTGGTTGGTCTAGTTTCAGTTTCAATTTCGTGTAGATGCAGATTTGGTTTTGGGATTCATATACCATTCTACCGATGTTGTTGGCCAGCAGCCTCATTCAGTTTTCCGTTTGAATGAAACTCTATACCAAGTACATTCAACATCAAACCGGAAAGGATTGCATGACATCCGTTTTCGTCGACCAATTTAAGTGACTGGTTGAATCCTTTGAAAGCCTTTTTGAATCTTCTATAAATATGTAGGTATACGAGTTTATACTTTTTACCTACCTTTAACCGTATACAAAGTGTAGAAATTCATTCCTGTGTGTGGAAATGCAGTGATGGGAAAACTGAGAGTCCATATGAATGTAAATGGAATGCGTTGGAATTCCATTAACTCAAGACCACAGGACCGTGAATAACAAAGAGAGAGAGTGCGAATTGCGCGCAGGCATATATCTACACCGACTTAACACAAAAGGAAACCTTGTGGGTTGAACTTTATTCCCAGAAGCAAAAGGTGAGCAAAGTTTGAACAAAAAATAATATCACAGTAAGTAGAATTTATGTTTCATTGTTGCCAAAATGAACATAAATATTATATCTCATCATCCACTAAGGGGTTAAGTGATTTCTTAAGTATGCGGATAAACATATTTTGGAAAAATGAAAGGATACGGAGAAACGGGCACATAATATGGTGGTGAAAAAGTTGTTTGTTGGACTTTTGGTATGACATACATATAATGAGCTACATAATCAGCTATATTTACCCAACCGTTTTTGAAAAAAAAGCTGAAGCTTTTTTCTTCAAACTTAGTACCTACTGATTACTGAACAGTTTTTGCTGATTCCGCTCCAAATGGGGCATTGGAATTTCTTTCTTAGACCAAAACTACCTGTTAATTAACCATACATTACATAAAAGTTTTTTTTTTTCAATACAAGTTCTTAGTTTTGAAATAATAAAATATATTTTTAACTGTTAATAACGGCATACGCCATTGAAAGGTTTTTTTTTTATTTCTGAATTTCTTGAAAGCGATTTAAGTGTCTTTAACTAGAATTTTTGAACAAAAGCGTTTGAGTAGCAGAAACTCTGACAAAATTGTTATGAATATCTTATAGTCGGAGAGGCGACCGTCGAGTTACTTAGCTCATAAGGTTAGAGGTTAAAATTAGTGTCAAATGAAAGATAAGTTGATACTGATAATAAAAAATAGGGTTGCCACTTCTAAAATGGGAACTTCCATGTGGCAACCCTATTTTAAAGGAAAAATTGTCACATAACTAATACATTCATATCTTTGTTGTTTGGCCAGATAAAAAAATTCTTGAAATGTCAAACGAGAGTCAAAATAGTAAAAAAAAAATAATAAAATAATATAAGGAACGTAACCCTACAAATGTGGCAACCCCATCCAAATGAAAACAACCTTGACAAAAATCTTCTTTGAACAAAACAGTACAACTTTTTATGCACTAGAAAGCTAAACTATACACCATATTTTAGATAATACTCTCTTCTATCTAAAAAAATGTCGGGTGCCAACTCGCAAATGTAGACAAGTACTCGGCAGCCCTACTCAAATGCTAAAAAACGGAAAAATCAATTGTTTTTTGGCCTTTTTTTTTATTTTTTTATCTGGCCAAACAACAAAGATATGAATGTATTAGTTATGTGACAATTTTTCCTTTAAAATAGGGTTGCCACATGGAAGTTCCCATTTTAGAAGTGGCAACTCTATTTTTTATTTTCAGTATCAACTTATATTTCATTTGACACAAACATTTTTAACCTCTAACCTTATAACTCGACGGTCGCCTCTTGGACTATTAAGGAATTTTAACAAAATTCTTTTAAGATTTCTTCGAAATTCTTAACTTTTTTCAAGCAGAGTTTTCCAACCCAGCTAAATTCATTCTAAATATTCCAAAATGAAAAAAACAATTTTTTTAATTTTTTAAGGAATTTTAACCATGTTATTTTTTAATTTTGTAAATCCCGCAAAATTATTTGTAAATTTACACAAAATTCATAAAGTTCCAAAAATATTCTGTGTTTTGCTACAAAATTCTTGAAATCCCGCAATGAATTCTACAAAAGATGACACTCTGGCTCTGGAAGATTTTTATGAAATTACAAAAAATCTTTGTGAATTTAAAAAAAAATCATCAAAACAGAAATTCCTTGATTCCTACAAAATTTTTAACGGAAATAGATTTTTAATTTAATTTTTTATAAAAAAAAATTATAAAATTGATTTTTCAAAACTTGTTCAAAATTTAAATGTCATTTTGAAAAAACGACTCGTTAGAGAAATTTAGTTGGCAGGCCTGCCGTTGATTTTGGTCCTAAACAAAATCTTAATATTCTTCTAAGGAATCATCAAAATCAATTGAATCTAATCAGTGGTCTAGGCTTTTACTTTATATAGAGGCCGACACACTGCGAGACAAAATTGTGAAACACTATTTTTTTGCGTTTTCAATTATCCGTAGGTAAATTCAAATAGGGTAGAGTTGCCTATTTTCGGCCGTCTCCAGTTTCCGCCCACCTTTCGAAGCCCTATGAAATCCCTAGTTATAACGATTTTGCGAAAGGTGGCCGGAAACTGGAGACGGCCGAAAATAGGCAACTCTACCCTAATCAGATGTACTCACCGTTTTCGAAAAAAAAAAATTTAAAAGAAAATTTCAGCCAACCTGCAAATGACTTGCTATAATTTCTTAATAGCACTCGTTGGAATTGTGATCGATCATGTCACATGCAAAAAAAAGCTGATGCCTAGAAGAAAAGTTTTAAATTATTTTGTTAAATCAGCGCTATAACGACAAAAAATCAACTCTTTCTAAAAGCAGTAATAAATTGGAAGTTAAGAATACAAATTTAGTACAATTAGGTACAATTTATTTCAATGCAATAGATCTTAGTACTGTCAAAGCGAATACAAACGACATTCGTAATAATAATCGCGTTCCTTTGGAGGCGGCGGTTTCAACTTTAGCCATGTTCTTCTTCGTATAGGTAATTGCACTCTTAAGAAAAAAGAATAGTAGTAGATTTCTACTCAAGAGAATTTACCACCTCCCTCAAAAGAAACGCTGCTATTGACATCAGCTGTCAATATAATCTATCAATTAGCTTTGTTCGATGATTGTTGTCTAAAATGCGTTTTCGGAAATATCTACCTACAAAAAATTACTGTTTTCATTTTTCTCCGATGTTTGTCTCTTTCTTTTGAACGTGGTAGTCTGAATGAGTAAAAATCTAGTACTACCAACAACACAACCTGTCTACTCCAACAGAAGGTCACGCGTTAATTGTAGTATGTACTAGATCTACAAATAATTTTTGTTTGAGTAGCTTTCAGGCGTGTGTTGTTCGATTGGAAATATCTTAAGTATTCCCCAATCTACAGAAAAAATGTAAAATAATATAAAAAAAACATTGTGAACACCGACATACATAGAATATTACGTATCTTCGAGTGCAAAATAAAAACTAATATTTAATACTGTGCGGTTAAAAAATTTTGTAGATAATAAAAAAAAAAAAAAAAATTCAAATTTAAAAGTTTTATCGGTTTAAAAAACTAGTGTTTGTGTAAGGTTCATGTGGAATCAAGTTCTTAAATTATTATTTGTTAAAAAGTGTAATAAATTTGTGTACTGTTCCATTTCTTCTTATTTTTAAAGTAAGCAATTCGGATACCACCATTTCAAGAATTGGGTAAGTCAAGATTTTTTATTTATTTGGAAAAAATTGTATACTTACCTTCATTTATGATTTCGTTTAATCGGAAAAAAAAACAAACGGGGTTTTAAAGAAAAAAAAAAAAAAAAACTCATTTGGATTTTTATTTTATTCACACTTTGCACTCACTAAAATACGATAAATAACGAAAGCAAAATATAATTTCTGAAAATTTATAGGTTTTGATATCGACTCGTTTTGGCAAAATTAATCAAGATTTTATGTTAAAAAAATACGCGTTTAAACACGATAGATAAATGATCAGAGTTGCAGAACTTCCAAAAATATTTTAAACTCATTAAAAAAGTTTATAATTTTTTGAAAGCAAATACAATTTGTTATTTTTTAATATTTTACTCGACCCGTTTGATAATTCAAAAATTATAGTAGACTTTTCAGCAAGAAAAGTCCAGTTCCACCGCGATAAGCTTTCACTAAACTAACAGAGACATGTTCGAAGTATGTAGGTAATAGATTTCTAGGTAAAATTGTGACTCCTTTCGGAAATCAGTTAACGCGAATGAGAAAAATTATTATCACTCGTTTACTGCACTGACAAAATTTCGGTAAATTTTCGATCGTGGAAGGGAAATTTGAGAACTGCTTCACTGTGATCGATTTGATAAGTAAATATGGCGATGTTGTGTTGGAAGGTGTGTTTGTTTGGCAGAGAGAGAGAGGCAAAGCGACACATGATACTGTATTTTTGTTTACATTGAAAAATAAATGTTGGCTTATGTTATGACATGGGCAAATTAAAAAAGCTTAACTATTGTACTACTTTACAGTGCTGTCGTTTTTTTACTTGCGATATAGGTACTATAGGGCAAGTTTAGGATTCGTAAAAAAAATCGAACTCGAGATAACAATTTTACATGACATTACGATGATGGAGAATGCCAAAAAAGTGGGTCCGGCAATTCTGTCTGTCTGTCTGTCTGTCTGTCTGTCTGTCTGTCTGTCTGTCTGTCTGTGTGTCTGTCTCTATCTGGAGTTGCAGCCTAAACGAGTGAAGTGATTTTCTTCAAACTTGGTAGTTAGCAGTTTTTGGTGATTCCCTAGAGGGGAAATTTAAATTTTTTTTTTATGACCAAAACTAACGGTACCTGTCATATAACGGAAATAGAAAAGTTAATTTTTTTCAAAAACGGCTCTAACGATTTTGATTAAAATTTTTGTGTGTAATACTACACATAAGGGCCAACTTTTTAAATAAAAAAAATATTTTTTGTACCATTATTAACGGTACCTGTCATAGAACGGTTTTTTTCGTTTCTGAATATCTCGTACAAAATTAACCCGATTTAAATGAAAATTTTTATACAAAAGTGTGTAAGTAAAGATAATATTAAAATTTTAGAAAATTTTCAAAAAACGCATTTTTGGTTTTTTAAAAAATATTTCAAAATTTTTTTTTGAAAAATCAATTTTTTGAAAACGGATCAATGAAAAATTTTGAAATTTAGTTTTTATGTGTAAATTAATTATTTCTTCAAAATGGCATACCAACTTTTTTTTTGAAAAATGTTAAAAAAATTTTATATATAAAAAATTATTTTTTTAAAAAACGGCTCCTACAATTTTCAAAATTTTTTTTTCTAAAAATACCTTTTTATACGAGAAATAAAATGGCATATTAATTTTTTTTTTTAAGATATTTTAAAACGGAGTTTTATTAATTATAAAAACAGATTTAATTTTTTTATACTACTTATGAAATTTCTTCAAAATATCGAGTTTTAAATTTCTTGAATAAAAAGCTTTAACATTATAGTTACTTTAAGCATAAGAGCAAGTACGTGCGACCCCAGTCGTGCAATTTATTTTTAATGAACTCAGATATAGGAGCCAATTTTTAAGTAGTGATGGGAACTATCGAATAAAAACTATCAAACTATCGATAGTTGTAAAATATTCATTCATTCGATAGTTTTAAATCATTCATTTAGTTACTATTTTCATTGGAATAGTTTTTTATACGATAGTTTTTTCATTCAAATAGATTTCTTAAACGATAGTTTTTTCATTGAAATAGTTTTCTTAAACGATAGTTTTTTCATTTGAATAGTTTTTTTATACGATTGTTTTTTCATTTGAATAGTTTTCTAAAAGTTAGTTTTTTCATTCAAATAATTTTCTTAAACGATAGTTTTTTCATTCAAATAGTTTTCTTAAACGATAGTTTTTGCATTTGAATAGTTTTTTTTATACGATTGTTTTTATTCGATAGTTTATTCGATAGTTTGTTCAATAGTTTTTATTCGATAGTTTTATTTTATAGTTTTTATTCGAATGAATAAATGAATGAATGAACAATTCGATAGTTCAAATCATTCAGTTACTAACTCTATCGATAGTTCAAATCATTCGATAGTTTCCATCACAAGTTTCTAGATTCTACAAAAGTCAGAAGTGATCTGTAATGTTTAATAATAATTTCGATTTTTCCTTTGCTTCTGTGCTACATTTCAAGTATCTGTGAGTGCAATAAATATTTGTTTTTAATTTCAAATGCATTTTTTTAATTGATATTTTTATAAGCTTTTTCATCGAGAAATGGCAATGAAAATGATTTTTGACAGTAAAAAGCATGAAATGCATCACTGTGTGGCAGTCGTGATAGTGGGACACCCTATAAATAGAAAGCTAAGAAACCGACACTTTCCGGAATACTTAAGTTAATTCTTTTGAAATAAAGAAAAACCTTTATTATTTACTTTTTATCAAAAAAATTATAAAAGAATTTCTTTTATCAACTAAACTAAATTAGCTTAACTTCTTTCAAGCAGGTCATTCGCAGGAATTCCCCCCATTTTTTTCCATCCCGTAACAATTGAGCACGAATCATGAAATAATGGCGAGAGGGTAAGAGCAATGGCCTGGTTGAAAAGGCTTAGAATCTCGAAAGGCAGGAGAGTTCAACAGGACGTGCCATGAATGTCGACAATTACCTTTACCCTCCGTGCAACGTTGGCACAAAACTATGTTGTTTCAATTTTTTTTTTGTTTTTATTCCTTTTTGTTGTTGTTATCAAGGCCAATCATAATTGGAGCGCGAACAATATTGTTATAACGGTATATCGTGTATTAATGCACAGAGAGAGAGAGTAAAGACGGTCTGCGTTGTACTAGAACAGCAAAAATAAAATTGAGGTGTTCATGTAAAATTGTATCCTGACCATTTCGTATGAGTGAGTGAGTAGAGTATAAATGAGTATCGCGTATCACATATCGATTCGGCGGTGGCGGCGAAAATAGCGTGATGTATGCGGATTGCGGATAAGGTGCGGAGGCGATGTAACGCCCTATATTCATAAGCCAACCAAACAACAACAACAACAACAACAACCAAAAATACAAAGTAAAACATTTACAGAACGGCTGTACTTGGTCCTCTTTTCTCCTTGTTTGTTGGTGGTTTTTTTTATTTTTCTCGGACATCATTTCATCGAGTAGGGTAATCGTGGTCGACTATTTTACTGGAAATGTTGTTGTCGTGTTGAAGAGAGTTTTGTGCAGCAGCAGAAGCAGTACCTAGTTGCATGCATGTAACTCCTTCAATTTCCAATTTCCAGTGATAATTAGAAATTTGCATAGAAAATTGTTGGTTAAGTTGATGGTAGCTGATTGCTAGGGCTAGGTTGTGAAATAAGCTAAAAGTCGAGAGGGTACCTATATGACGAACGAATGCCGCCACCACCGTTTGAATGAGGTTTAATATGATAGACATGATGATGTATGTGTCTTGTTTTTTGGGGGTAAACGTATACGACTCGTTGAAGGCTCAAATAGGTATGACAGAAGTTTGAGTGATAGGTAGGTAATTTTGGCACTTTAGGTAGGCGGATCAGGTAAATTTGCTTATATTTAACCCAACAGTCGATGACGTTTTTAACACCATCATCTTGGACATTTCATCACAAAACGGTAGGTATAATGTGGGAAAATTAAGGAAAAAATTTCTGAAATTATTTTTGGCCTTGAAGAATTTTTTACACAATTTGGTACTATATTGTACTATATTTCACGTATGTGTACTCTATAATCTATAACTGTGATAGATACATCAAAATACTATTTTTGAAGTGAAAACTTCTTTAGTATCGTAGTGATTTGAAACAAGATGAAACAAAAACGCGACACGACTTCAACTTGTTATAACTTTTTTGTTTTAATAGATAGATGAATGAAATTTGTACTGTAGATAGGTAATTAAATTAATTATAATTGTGCAAAATTTCAATTAATTTCATATTCAAAATTCGGAGATAACGGTAAAAAGATGTTCTTTTCCAACACACGTTATATCTTTTGATCTAGTGCACATACAAATTTGGTTTAGCTTTAATACACATGCTGATAACGTAACCTTTTATTTGATATATCGCACATAACGTTACGTGCTCTACAAGTTACACAATCTTAAATTGAAAAAATTAAAAATACCTCCAAACCCCTGTGGAGATCTGTTGGCGATGACCAGCTACCAGTGTAGGAAGTACCGTAATCTCAGTCTGGAAATTCGACATGTTTGACTTTAAAAAATTCTAACTTCTCTTGTAGACATCTTTGAAATAAGATTTAGGGTAGGATGGTATAAGAGTGCGCGGTCGATAAGAGTGCGCAAGGCCATTTTCTACGATTTGAGAGAGAATATAAGACTGAATGCACTTATTTTGGAAAGACCTAAGTGAATTTGATCTGCTGTCAAAATTTCATGCAAATGTGTTTGTAAACAGTGGTGCTAGTTAAGTTTAAGTTTTTGAGCTCTTTTTTTTCTAATTTTTCTTGCCAAACAAATTAAATTTTCCGCCAAACAACAAAAAATAACAATAAACAAAGTATGAGATATTGAAAAGTATACAAAAAGAAAAATTTGAGGAACACGTAAGATTGGTCATAAAGTGCATTGTGAAATACATATATATTCTTCGATTGCATGTCTGAACGTGTAAGAGTGCGCACCATCATGAAGTATAAGAGTGCGCGGGTTATAAGAGCAGTAAATGTTATCCAAGGCTTCAAAATAACTGGCATTTGTCCATATACCACAAGCAGCAGCTTAAAAAAGCAATTCCTACCAAAAAGAAACCAAATACAAATATTACAAAAAACAAGCGAATGGAGGTAACTAGGAAATTTCGAAATTTTCTCGGAACCATTAATCGAAGACTAAATAGATTGTTCCTCATTTAAGGAGTGATGGGTCGATAAATACTCTGTTTATTTAAAGATAGGCAGTTTTATGTGCGACTTTTGTGCGAACTTACACCTGTGCGCAGCTGCGCACTCTTACAAACTAAGCCGCGCACTCTTACACAATAGGATGTATAAGAGTGCGCAAATTACCTAATGTGGTATTTTGTTTATAACTATTGAATTAATACATTTTTGTTACCAGTTTTAAGTTTTTTTCGCTGCTTTGATTATAAACTAAAAAATATATATAAAAAAAGTAGTTAAATTCTTTTTGTTATTGTTTTATTTGGTGTTTTGTCTAAAATGCGCACTCTTATACCACCTTACCCTATACATCATTATACAAGGTGAAACAATAAGCTTTCACATGGTATAAAATTTTTTATAGATTGTCAAACAAAAAAATTGATTTAATAGCATGAAAACATAAAAATAAATGTTTTTTTTTGCTTTTTGGATGAAATTTCATCGAGTTTCTAGCTCTTTTTGTAGATGTCTCATAAACTTGATCGATATATATATTTTGAGCTAATACATTAAGCTTTCAGATGGTGTAAAAATTTCTATAGGTTTTTAGGGAAAAAAATGAATTTAATAGTGTGAGAAGATAAAAATACGTGTTTTTTCGCTTTTTTTGATGGAAATTGATCGAGTTCAAAAAATTATAGCTCTTTTTGTAGGTGTCTCATAGACTTGATCGATATATATATTTTGAGCTAAGACAATAAGCTTTCAGATGATTTAAAATTTATCTAGGTTGTCATATAAAAAACATGGATTTGAAGGTGATAGATAAAAATAGGTAGATTTTTTCTATTTTTTTTGCAAGAAAAATGATTTTTTTAAGGTTTCCTTCTACCACGTGTGAAATGCACACATGTTTTTTTTTTACTTAAGCATCTTAACGTTTACAAATTGGTGGATAACTTTCATATTTCTAAAGATAGAGTTCGACCTAATAATTTCTAAATTTGAACTATTGTAATTTAGAGAGTACAAAACACTATAATTTTTGTCGTTGTTTTAGTACGACCTATTTGTTTTGTGTTTGTTTCTTAGTCAAACTTAAAATTTAATTTTTTACTTATATTAAAATTTTAATTTTTTTTACTTTCGTGTAGAAAAAAAAAATCGAGGTTTTAATCAAAACCAACATTACGATTATGGAGAAGATCAAAAAAGTGGTTTTCGTCATGCCGTCCGTCGGTCTGTGCGTCTGTGCGTCTGTACGTCCATCTGTACATCGAGCTAGGGCCTAAACGGATGGATGGATTTGCTTGAAACTTGGTACAGATGATTTTTACATAATTCCCTAGACCCCTTTTTTTTATTTTTTTAATATCTCCATTTTAACGCATATCTCCCATATAACGTTTTCGAGGTATTGCAAATTTTTCGAAAACGGCTCTAACGATTTCGATTAAATTTGGTGTGCGCAATACTCTTATTGATTCTAACAAAACTGCGTTTTTAGTTTTTCTCAAAAAATTCGGAGAACGGAAATATGGCGTTGCCGTTTTTCAAAAATTAACATATTTTTTAAGTTCATATATTTCATCAAAACATGAGTTAATTTTATTCAAAATTTACAGACATAATTTTGAAGTGTCAAAAATTAAAAAAAAAATTAAAAAAGTTTTTGAAAATTTTTTTTTTTAAGTTTTTGAAAAAAAAAATTTAATTTTAATTTTTTTAACTTGTAACTTTATTTTTTGATTTTTTTTTCTCGACTAAACAAAATCTTAAATTTCCAATAGCTATTTAAGATAACGATACTTTGAACTGCAAGAGCAAGTACGTGCGACCCCAGTCGTGCATTTTATTTAATTCAAATTTTGTTCTCTATTTTACTTTGTTTTGTTTAAGACCTCAATATCTACGATTTTTTCTTGTAAAATATCAAGGTATTTAAAATTGAGTTAACCTTCTTATATATTTTTATTTCGATGAATTATATTGATAACTACAAAAATTATAAGCCATATACTATCTGTTCTTGCCACTTTAGCATTCACTGAGAGAGTATTTTCGGTCTTGAATATGAAGTGGCTAGAGGAGAGGAATAGGGCTTCGTTGAAATTGATCAAAAATGAGCTCTTAATGTATATGAATTTTGAATTTGAACGTTTAGTCATACACATTATTTATTTTAAAAACCACAAAAAATTGTTATGTACTGTAAGAAGCTAAAAAAAAAATACATTTTCAAGGCTTGAAATAAATGGTACTCTTCTTTTTTCAAATGCACTTTTTTTTCGATTTTGAAATCAATTATACCTACTCTATTCCTTCTTAAAAAAGTTGGCAACCCTATGTGTAGGTGCACCACTTTTTTGTAAAAGATAAATAAAAAGTGATATAGAACCGATAGGTGGCGCAACTAGTATTTATGCGGCCCTAGACTAGGACCAACGACTAACCATTTCTACAAGTCTTTCTACGTTATTCCCGATTTGTTCCGGAATGTTCCCATTTTTTTTTAATTTTCAAAAATAAAGGTTTTAGATCCAGCCAAAAAACCGTTTTGATCTAACTTCCTTTTTTTTGAGTTTTTAAAAGTCTAGCGCTCTTTTTGTCAATTTTTTAAGTTTTTTTTCAACTTTCAAGAAGTGATCATTATTGATTCCAAAAAATTGAGGTCGTATAATTTGTATTTTGAAAGATACCTATCACTTTCGAAACTTTTTCAAAAAAAAAAAAAATTTTTCCAATTTGTATTTTCCAAAAATTTTGTTTTAAATCGAATATTTAACCATATTTACGCACATATTCTGAGTGAGTTTAAGTGTTTTACAGTCAAAGTATAACATCGAAAATCCACTTTCAATTTGATGTTTTTATATTTTCAAATGTTCAAATATTTAAAGATACAAAAATTAAATCAAGTGAAAATTAGTATAAGAAATAGTATATTTAAGGTCTTTTGGAAAACAACCCCAATTTGACCAAAACTGAGAATATGAAATTGTAGACTAATAAAAAAACCAAATGAAATTTATAATAAGAGGCTTTAAAAATTATGTTTACGATAATAAAACACTTTTTAAAAGTTGAACAAAATTTTAAAACTTAAAAAATCGAAAAAATGGGGGCTAGAAGTTTTTTGTTAGTTGGAAACTGTAAGGAACAACTTTTAAAACCCGAAAAAAAAACTTTTAAAAATTAAATTTTCGAAAAATAAGTCAAAATCGTTTTTTTGGCTCTAAAACCCCTATTTTTGTTAATTAAAAAAAAAAAAAATTGAAACATTGTCACGCTTACTAGTCTGGTAGAGAAATTTACGGATATTTCTTCGCAGGAAACTGAGTCGTCAACGTATTGGCACCTGTTTATTGAGGTCGCCATCGCCACCACAGTTGTTTTTTTCATGCTTAATGTGACCATACAAGAACGTTGAAGAACAGGACCTCAACCTAAATTTTTATCCAGGCAAACCGGTCATCAGCGAGCTGTATTTTGTTTTATTTTGCGATACCGTGGTAGTATTGAAGAAGGAGTCGGAGAAAATTTTGTGCTCTTAACATTGGGATATTCGTTATTAAGAGGGCCTAGATACAATGAGCAATCTGATTGACAGTTGCACTGAATTCTCTAGGTCACTTTTGACTAGTCAAATGACAGTTACATGTGTCACACTTGACACTGGAGTAAACCACAAATATTGTACATTTACAAAGGACCGTGAAAACCTATATCGAATAAATTAATTCATATCCAATTGATCCATCCATGAATGTGGGTTCAATACAAAATATTGGTCACCAAAGCACTTTATGCAATTGAAAATTGAAATAACAAAATAAACTGCTGCTGTTCATGTCTATAAGTTGAACGTCATTTAGCCTAAATGATTGGGATTGCATGTCGAACCAAAGTTTATATAATAAATCAGACAAGGGACCTTGTGGTATAAATAAATACCCTATAGTGCCAGGGGATACAATGGTTATAAGAGTTACGACATAAAATCATTGATTTAAAAGTAATTTTGTGCCAATTCATGCCGACTGCACTGATTAGTTTTGATCCTGGCATTGCCACAATCAATAATAACAAAAACAAAAACAAACGCCTTCCAGTCAAAAGGAGCGCAATCAACTGGGGACAAGGTGTTTTTGTGTTTGCCTACTTCTACTTCTACTGCTGCTGTTGTTTTTTGTTTCCTTTACTTTTCTTGTTAGTCTTCAGGAGTATCCAGGAATCAATTTCATTCTAGCCAAACCGCAGTACCTACAATTTCAATTTGTTATTTTATATTGTTTTTGTTTGGTTCTTAATTTGAAACTAACAATAAGATCTTAGCTGATATGGAGGAAAACTAGGTCTATGGGGAATAAGGTCGTTTTATGTATGTTGGAGAAAATAATTATAAGAAAATTATAGCTATCGGTATAGTACGACGTGAGGTTAGGGACAGGAGCCACTAGAGAGGTTCTGAGTTCATAGCATTTTCCCTGTTTTTGTTACATTTTTCTATACCTATGAATATTGAAAATATGGACTTTGGGGATTAGATCAAAAGTGGATTACCATTTAAATAAAAGAATATGATGATTAATCATTTTTACAATTTTTTTTTTTTTTTTAACGACTATTTTTATTACAATAAGCTGTTATGCATTTTTTTTTTTCAATATTGAAAAATTTTGAAGATTTTTGGAAACTTGTTTTTGACTAAATTTTTTGGCTTTGAGTAGATTTAAAAAAAATTTCAATGAAAGTCCATAATTTTTACTGAAATTTAATATTTGACTATTTTTTGAACATCTTTTGCTTTTGAGAGTTTTAGAAAGGTTTTTATTTCAAAAGGTTATTTTTATTCATTTGTGGCTAAAACTCGAAAGTTTTACTTGCTATATGGGACATGGGTACTACACATCAAGTAACGTATTCGTAAATAAAATGAAAAGCTGAGATAAGCGTTTTTTGGAGACTCTACAGAGGAGTTTTTAAATCGAAAATAACGTACCTGTCATATACCAATTTTGGAACGATATTTAAAAAAAAAAAAATCAAATATTAGTTTTTAAACAAGGTTTTTTTAATCTGATTTTCTCCCAAATAATTGTTTCAATATCAATGAATGAAATTTCTTATGACAAAGTTGTTATATAATTTAAATAAAAATGAAAAATAAAATTTTGAAAAATTAATTTTTTGATTAAAAAAAATTTGTTTTTTTTTTTTTTTTTTTTTTTTTTTAAAATTAAAGTTTCTAAAATGTGACATTGTTTTTTTTTTTAAATTTTGGTGTTGATAAGCAATTTTTACAAAATGGCATACAAACTTTATTTGAATGTTTTTTTTTTTTACAAATTCATTCAAATGTTGTTTTTTTTTCAATTTTATTATTTTTTTTTTGTAGATACTCATTTACAACCTAAATTCTAAGAGCAAGTTTGTGGGACCAAGTCGTGCATTTGGTTTTTACATATATAACCTCAAAAATATTGAGAAAAATGCAAAAAAAAGAAACGATATTTAATTTTTTTTTCAATTTTTAAATTTTTTACAAAAATAATTATTAAAAATTTGTATTAAAACTTTTTCCATAAGACTGTTCAGAAAACCTACATTTATATTTCAGAAAATATTGTGAGAACTTGAAAAAATAACAAAAAAGCGATTTTTAAAATGAGTTAGTGAAATTGGCCATTTTTTTTTTATATTATAAACAAAAAAACTAAAAATCGTATTTTTTTGTTCTTTTTTCACTATTTTTCAGGTTATATAAAAAATGATTTAAGTAGAAGTTGCAGATCGTTTTACTATCTATACAACTTTTGAATAAAACTTTTTTTGGTAGGAAGTTAAATTATCACAGAAATCCATAAAAAAAATACAGAAAAAAAAGTTGGGGTCAAAATTCTGCTGGGGTCAAAATTCTTTTGTCAAAATTCTGCTTTCAAAATTCTGCTTTTTAAAAATCTGTTTTTCAAAATTCTGCTTTTTAAACATCTGTTTTTCAAAATTCTGCTTTTCATAATTCTGTTTTACAAAGCTTTGCCAAAAATTAAAAAAAGGTTTGGAAAATGTTAAAAAGCGCGCGCTTTTTTAATTTTTGGCAGAATTTTGTAAAATCATCTTCTAGCTAAATTTGCTGCCTATTTGAGATTACTATTACTTACAGTACTTTGTCAATTTTTTGTAATATTCATATTTTTTTGATAAATCAAAAAATTTAAAAATATTGAGAAACGATTTTTTATGATAAATATTTTCTAAAAATAATAAATTGAACATTATTTAATTAATTGATATTCAAAATATTAAATAAGAAAAGGAATATATTTTATCACACAACCGTTTTTATAATTATTTTTCAACGGTATACACGTATAGATGTGGGTTATAAGAAAATCAGTACTCTAAGCAGTTTAAATAAAAACATTAATGAGGTGTATTTTTTGTATAGTAAACGCATATGCTATGAAAAAAAAAACAGAATTAGCAGAATTTTTTTTTTGAGAACAAAAAATGCTGGCAGAATTTTGAAAAACAGAATTTTCTTGAAAAAAGCAAAATTTTGTAAATCAGAATTTTGTAAGTCAGAATTTTGACCCGCTCCCAAAAAAAAAAACACCACACATATTCTTTCACCCACCCTCTTTAACCCAATAAGTTTGCATTTTATTTTTCTTCTTTATAGCTCAATATTTTCGAAAATATGAAGCAAATAGTCTCTCAAAAAGTGAGCTCTTAATATTAATATTTAGAGGTGCCTTTTTCTAATTTTGGAAAAAAAAATATTTTTAAGCTATTGCATAGATTTTAACGCAGGCCTGGGCAGCGATTACATTAAATTACATGCAAACTATCTTGAGTCAAGATTCTTGACAGTCTAGTTGCCTTGTTATTATGATATCTATTTTTGTATATGAGGTTGGCACTTCCCTGCGCTCTCAGTTAAAATACTTTAAAAAAAGCATCAGTTAAACAAAGCTGCTACCAATCTAAGCGAATTTAATTTCCTTATTTGACATTTAAGTATTCTGTCGAAATCTTGAAAAAAAAACAGAAGTTCAATATCCCAGCCTCTGAACCCAACCCACACAAAATTTAACTTCTGTCCAGATTGTTATCCTTAGCAGCCTATATTCAAATCATTTGTCCAAAGAAACAAATTAAAAAAAGGAAAGAAGAAGAAAAAGCAAAAGGAAAAAAACAGATTATATCGTGATTTATTGCGGTTCGCCATTTTAGAAAATTTGTATTTTTTTTTTCGTTGTTGTTCTCGCGTTTCCGTACGCATGGTGCTATTCTATGCTATAACAACTGGTCCGATAGTCACTTCCGATTTTTCATCTAATAATAAAATTTCGCTTCTGGAACAGAGTCGTAAATTCATAAAAAAAATAAAAATTATGAAAGAAGGACATAATAAGGAAAACACTGGTAATGAAAAGCTATAACGTCAGTAAAACTGTATCTTGCCCTTAGTCCTGTTAGTGTCTTGTCGGTGGCCGGCGCACGACGCACGATGAAATAAAACAAAGAAAGACGTTACTTTGTTGTTGTTGTTGGTTTTATAGCGTGCCGGGTCAGTCCGCCTAGCAAAATTAAAACCACAAATTATTGCGTAATCTGATTGATTGTGTTTTGTGATTTAATTTCACAATCCGTTGGAAGGTGTTCTGCTTGTTTTTTTTTTTAAGTCTTGTGCAAAATGGGAGCCGGAAATACACTGCGCATCTATTGATTATGTTTATGTGATTTTTGTAAAATTTTTGGTTGTTTTTGGCTGTGCGAATCTCGTCAAAGGAAAAACTCTCAGATTAAGTTAATATTTTTCTTAGAATGACCTTTCAATTATTAAATTAAAGTGAAACTTTATCTTGTAAACACTCGTAGTATTGGGCGGGTTTTAAAAATTGAATTAAAAAAATTCTGTTTTTCTAATAATTTTTTTTTTCTAAGGATAATGATTCGAATTCTAGTAACGCAAAAAAATGTTTACTTCTTAAAAATTTTTAACGTGAAATATAGTATTAAATTCCTTGACTTGGAGTGTATAAATACTACAAAGCGACGCGGGAAAAATGTATTAATTATTTCCATATTTTTATTTCAGTTTTTTTTTTAGATGCGGAAGGAGTATAGAAGAGTTTCAATGTAATTACTTTTGATAAATCGTTCTGCCTTTTATTATTATTTCGGACAGTTTTTTATGTGTTTTTCATATTTTTTTTTTTTTTTTTTTTTGTGTGAAACTTGGTGAGATGCGGAAGCCGTTTGTCATTTTGCATTTTGTTATATTTAATATTTTTTTTTTATTCTCTGCTAGATGTGAATAACATAATTCTTTTTAAATGACACAATGAGGACTATTATTAAGTAGAAATAAAATAGCAGGATATTGAATAAATAACCAACAATATATTTGTTATAAAGCAAAAAAAGTGTTTCTGACGAAACAAGAACAAAAGAGTTTAAAACTATTATTTTGTTGAAATTAATACATAATTTGGTTTAAATATTTATTTAAGTTTATATTAAAAAGAAGTTTTAGGGAATAAATCTTGTAAAATGTTGTTTGTTAATATTTTCATAAATCTTTTATCTTAAGAGTGTAATTTTGAAGCGCAATTAACCCCTATTTCAGTTACTTATAACCACCTACTTGCGGTTCTGGAGATCGCTACGGAATTTTACCTCTATCTCGTTATTTCTGGGTATTAAATTAAAAAAAAATCAATAATATTGTTTTTCAAACCTTTGTTTAAAAGACTTAAATAACAAGAAATTTAATTAATGATTTTTGATTTTATCAAAAACTTCATAATTTATAGCGGCAGTTAGTGCAAATTTCGCTTGGTCACTTAAGAAAATTTTTTTTTTCTTAAGAAATATTTACATTTGAAAAATCTTTGCAGTCTGTGAGAACGCTGGTAGTTGTTAAAATTTAATTCATGTATTGAGTGGGGTAAGAAAATGCAATAAAATGGAGTGAGGAAATTAGTAAAAAAATAATGTTCGTTTAGGAACAAAATTTGTTGAACATTAGCATATTGTACCTAAAAGACGTAGGCTGATGGTTAATGGAAAATCTGTCACGGACCTTTTGAAATTTTATGCGCACCCAGGGGTCCGCTGACCACAGGTTGAGAACCGATAATCTATAGGAATTAAAATAAATCTTTTTGAAAAATTAAGAACAGGGCTAATGTGGTAGAAGCTATACAATTTTCAACGCAAGCTTAAGTATTTTCTTATTTATTTTTGTCGGGCACTGTGTATAACCTTGCAGACATTGAAGGGACCATATTTCTAAAATTTTAAATTCTAAAAATTTTAACCACAAAAAAATGTATAGGCAACTATAAAAAAAATAGTACGCATACGCCACAGTGACCTTTTAAATTTTTTTTAGCAAGTACAAATGTTTTCATCATTCTTAAGCTTTAAAAAATATATAACTTTTGATAACTAAAATAAAAATTAGTTGAGATAAAGGTTGTTAGATTTTTATTTTGGTTGGAACTCTTTCGAGTACGTACCTAAAATGTAGCAATGATTTGTTTTTACTTTTCAATTGAATTCAGTATTAAGTTTTGGTCTGATTTAAGGTAGTTTTGTGTCCCAGCAAATAAACGTAACTTGTGTGTCTGAATCTGTATTTTTTTAAAGTAAGATTTTATATCAATTTGTTCGTATTATAAGCCAAGACAACTCATCTACAATTTGAGTCAAATATTTCATACTCTAATAAATTTTTCCTTTTCGATTTCTTAAACGATATTTTCTTGCATGGCATATGCAACTCATACTTCATTTAAAAATCTATTACTAAAGTCAGTTTACCTTACTTGATACCTATTCATTTTAAATTGCATACACTGAGGGAAAAGCCATCATAAAACAACGTGAAATCAATTGTCATTTTAAAATAAACGTGGAAAATAGGTTAATTTTTGATGGTTTCGTATCTTAAAGTCACATAAATCAAAGTAGTTCAATTTTGAAACAACGACGTTTCAACTTCAATTTATTTTTTCCCTCAGTGTACTTACCTTACCTGCATAACGTACAAACGTATTTGTGAAATATCTTAATTTAAATATAAAGCCTTCTGAAAATGTAAATAGAACAATTTTTACAAAAAAATGTTTTTGTCTATTTTTCTTTATTTCATAATAATACCCGGGGGATCGGATCAAAACTTCTAAAATAAGTTTGCCAATATTTTTCCTGTGGAACTTACCTATAAATTTGACTTCTCTCTAAAAAAAATCAATTATTTCTTCTTTTTCACTCCATTAAACAAGAAATCAAAAGCCAGTTTATTTTATATTGTAAATTAATATATGAATATATATTTATATATTTTATTTTACTTTAATTTAATATACATATTTTATTTACACGTAACAAACAATTGTATAGGTTTTTTTGTTTTCTGTTTAACTTATATTTTCATTCATATTTCTATAAATTTAATGTTTTTGGTTTCCATTTCCTTTTTAAATGCGTTCACTTTTTCATTTTGTGTAGTCGCACACTATTAACTTTTTGGTTAAAAATAAAAAAAAATACAACAACAAAAAATACAAAAACCGACAATTTGCTCAGCAATTCACTGCAAGCCAATACACCATATGATACACAATGCACAGAAAAATGCATTGTCACAGTTAAAAATTTTGTATTTATTTATTTTTCTGTTATTTTCTTAAACAAAATAAAAAAAATTAAATTAAAAAATTATATTTACATATAAATACGAGCATAAATAATAAAATGTTAAACAGAACTACACAGTCAAATATATATGCAAAAAAAAAACAAAAAACAAAGAAAAATCGCACCATTAAGTGGGTATGCTTGGGTTGAAAATTAATTAATTGTTACATTGTTTTCCATATGAATTAATTTGTAATTTATTTACATGATTTTTTATTCTGTACAAAAGAGAAAAAAAATAATAATACCTACAAAAAAAAAAAAAAAAAAAACAACACAATATAATACAATGAGCAACGACACGTATGTAGATTGTAGGTAGAGAAGCATAATAATTAATTCCCACCAATTGGTGTACATTATCTGCTTGGCATCTGTTTTATTGAGTCCAGGATAAAATGACGACAAGAGTAACGAATACATCATCCCATGGCATACATATATAATGGTGACGTGTAGTTGTTTCAGTTCATCATTATCATCCTTAACAGTATGCAATATTTTAATTGAAAATTAATGCGCGCTGCTATTGTTGTTTTTTTTTTATTATTTATTTATTATTTTTTTTACAAGAAATTACCTTACTAATTAATGTTAATTTAAATTACCTATTTATTTTATTTTTTTTTTATTTATGATTGGGCAATACTTTTATTTTTTTGTTTTGTTTAATTTTTTTTTGTTATTTTGAAAAAATGCTATTTTACATTTAAATATATAAACATAAATAATAATTTTACATTCGTTTTCATTTTTTTTGTGTGTATTTTGTTTTGTTTTACTTTTAATGTAGCAGTCATGGAATTCAGCATTCATATAAAAATATCAAACTAATTGTTTATTTATATATTTTTGTTTTATATTTATTTAAAAATTATTTTTTAATATTATTTTTGGTTTGTTTTTTATATTATATTCAATTACTATTATGAGGAAGATAATAACAACATTTAACAATTACCTATAGAATAATAAATTACAATTTAATATTTACTTAATATGCATACAGTGCTTATTTATTTTTGTTTTTGTTTATTTTAAATACTTAATTATATTTTGTAGGTTTATTTGTTATTTTGTTTTATTTTTTTTTTTTTTTTCATTTATTATTTTAATCTAGAGAAAGCGTTTGTATCATTTTTGTTTTTTTATTTTTGTTAAAAAAGGCAGAAAGTAAAAAATTATAAATATTTATTTATTTATTTATAATAAATTTAAGAGCATTTTTTATATGGAAAACAAAAATAAATCAATAAAAATGGGTTCAAGATGAATTAATACATTTTAGTAATTAAAACAAAAAATATCGACACATTTAAATAATTTTTAAATTTAATTTTTAATTTTATACTTAATTTTTTTTTTGTAAATTTGTATTAGGTAAAAGAAAAACATTACTTGAATTAAATTTAAATTTGGACCGTATCGACGTTATGAAAGCAAAGTTTATCATCAGATTTGGTGAAAGGGGTTCGTTTTAAATATTTAATCCTTGAATCATTGGACAGGATGGAGTTAATTTTCATTATACTTTTTTTTTTCGCTTCGCTTTCTACCAATTAAAGCTTATATTTTCTTAAATCATTTGAATGTGTTTGAAGTCACAAAGTCTCTCTCTCGAAGCCAATATCTATCAGATAAAAGTTCAAGAAGACGAATTCGCCCCTATTTCATTCTCCCGCGTGGATTTTGTTTTTTTTTTTTTTTTTTAATTCAAAAAAAATTGTTAGGAAAAAACGTTCTTCAGTATGTTCTTAGGCAGGTATTTCATTTCTTTGTTTCAGCGTCAAAAAATCACTAATTACTTTAAATGTAGGCCAAATCCCAAATTATAAAATTTTCTAAATTTCAAAGGTACCTACTTTTTTTATGTACCGAATAATGTTTTAGCGATTTGTACCAAATTTTAAGTGAAATTGTTCAAAACTGCTTGAGCTATGCTTCGTGCCGGTGAGAAATAATGGTTGTTGTTTTCTTTTGAGAAATAATGGTTGTAGTTTTTTTTATGAATTGATCCTCATAACATTTTTGATGTTGCAGTTTCTCTCAAAATCTCAAAAATGATTGCAACGTAGGTATTGATTACTTTGTAAATATTTCAAAGAAATCGCTGAAAAACTGCATTTTTAGATGTTGTAAAAAGAATCAAATATAATGACAAAAAGGAATCAGACAAGTTCCTATTCTATTTTTTTTTAAAGGATATCCACGAAATGGTGGATGAAACTACCCATGATTTTAACTATGTCATATCGTATACTCTTAGGCTTACCTTAGTGACTTATAGAAACTATTTTGGGAATAAAAAAAAATAACATCTGAGTTAGATAATAAATGGGCCATTTATATTATCACTCTTATTCCCAACATAAATAAGTCTAATTATAGTGCTTAACAAGGACTCATAACAAAACCCCACACACTATTGAGCTATTAAATTGATGTTCTAATGAGAGATATCAGGTACTTTTCTTCTTTGGAATTTATTATATTTTCATGTTACGCAGAAAGTTTCCCCCTAACTGAAAATTCCAATGAAATTAGATATTCTGAAAATTATCTGCAAAGTAGAGTCTCAGCACACCAAAATTTATAGAGAAATATAAAGGACCATTGACGTAGGTGTCTAACTTTCAAAAAAATATATAATTTCAAGGATATTTTTATACGTAATAGCCTTGACTATAAATAACTAGGTACTTTAAATAATTGCTTAAAGTTTTTTTCCTTTATGGAAGAGAAACTTGTTCCTTTTATAAATTAAAAAAAAAAAAAGAAAATATGCTCAAGAATAGGTAATCATTCAATTTTTGTATTTATCTCTAAGCTATCTGCAGCTGAATTCAAAAATAAAAAAATACAGACTCAAAGCTAATTTGCGTAGAAAAAAAAAAAGAAAAACAATTTTTGCCTCGGGCCTGAATATAAAATTAATCATTAAAAAGTTGCCAAATATTTTCAAGTCCCATATCCAAAATATATTTACCTATATTTTTCAATAAATAACTTCATGCCCAAAAATTTCAGAACAATTGAAGCTTGAAGTATATTACATAATTTTCTATTCTACCTATAACCTTTATATTACCTCAGTGAATTTTCTTATAAAAACTATGACATGAAAGGTACAATACAAATTTCTAATGACTACCTTGATTACCTACCAAAAAAAACCCTATTTTCTATAATGAGTTGACAAATTCATTTCGAATCATTAATAGTAACTTATTTTTTTTTTTTGTCAAGATTTTCCACAAGACCATCAAGCACACACACCCTTTCCACAAAGATAGTTTTTTGTAGTTAATTTAGTTTTAACGATTCAAAGCTTCATCACTTTTGCTGACCAACCCACCTAGAAATTTCGGCATCATCTTCCGTCTCAAACTCTCCCAAACAACATTACAATTTTTGCTACCTCGAATAATATACACCAACCACACACTTTCTCATATTAATAAATTATTTTCCCATTAAGATCCCATTAACTCCTACTTCACGAATTTCCTGAGCCTTTTATTTGTAATGTCGATGTTGAGGATAAAAAAAATGAACACAACCTAGCATTTGTGCTCTGTTGTGTTATAGTATTTTAATTCAACACCATCTGGGTTCTCACACATATTGGTTAATACACAATAATCAAAGTCATGGCCTTAATTCAATTTTCTTCAGGCTTTAACAAAAAAAAAAAAAAAGTAAAAGAACAAGAACAAGAAAATAATACCTATACGGATCAAGGAATTCCTTGTAAACGTCAAGCCTGAAGTTCTTTCTCTCTAATCTTTTGGAACAACAAAAAACACCATCATCACCCATCACCATTCATTCATCCATTTAAAGAGAGACGGGATAAGAGAGTGGCTAAGGATAATTTGAAATAATAAAACGTACATTAGCATTGCGTTGCTACTTTTTGGTTTTTGGCCTCATCATCAAATCGTCTTCGCTCCTTCGAATCCATTATGATCATCAGCGAGCCTTTTTGTTTTTTTGGGTGATTTCCCCAAACCACAACATTTTTTTGTGTTTTCTTATTTTTCTAAGGATAAGTCCACGAGGCTACTTTGTTTTGATGCTTTTGCCAACAAAACATCATCACGAGCAACCTAATAAATACCAAAAAGAAAAGTCCTATAGGTACTAAGGACCTGATGCTGCCATCGGCATCCAATCTAAATACCAAAAACTCGACAAAAGGAAAATAGAAGAAAAACAGCAAATACTGACAGAAAAAAAAAATAAACAAAAATATAAAAGTAAACCAAAATAAATGCACACACGCGAAAAAAAAATGGCAAAAAAAGTCCTGCGGCATGAGCAACACATATAGCAGCGACATCTGTTGGCCTTCGTTATCATGTTGAGGCACTTAATGTCGTAAAGAATGTTTTTCGATTTTTCAACTGAGAGAGACATCATCATATATAATTTTCTTTGGCTCATTTCGAATTCCATACGCGTTTCCACTTTCATACTACCTCGTTTTCATTCGCATTCTTCTTTCCCATTCTTTAGGTCGTTTTCTTGTTTTTTTTTTTTGTTCGTTTCCATCATCTCGAGGGCAGTATTATAGCACACGACTTCCGTTCCAATGTGACTTGGGCTTGGGTTAATACCAAATAGAGCTTACAATATGACTGCCGCTATACCATTTTTATATTATAAGCTTTTTGGCTTGTCGTTGTGTGCCATATTCCTATTGTAATGCAGGACCTCTCCTTTTGTAACAATAACAATAAAAATAATAACAATAACAATGCGAATATCCCGTAACAATGAGATAAATGTAAAATTGACACATGACTGTGGCAGAGTGGCACAGTATAACTGTATAGCAGAAGAAGAAGGATATGCTAGAGGGCTCTAGTGGGCTATTTTCTAAGTGGGTGGCATGGCGGTTTAGATATAGTACCTACCTTTCTACCTACATATAGAAATGTAGGTTTGGAATATTGGATTTGAAAGAATGACAGTGATGCGTTATGAAAACATAAATAAAATTGAAGCATGAAAGTAAAATAAAAAGAAATACATCAGAGTTTATTTATGAGAATTGTTGTACGTGGAAAATATTTATACACTCCGTTTCAACTGAATAAGCACACAAATTTTCAAAGGTATTTTGTCCATTTTTTCCTAAGATTAAGCTTTCATGTAACATTTGATGATGTTTATCGTTAGCTTGTGATGTTGAGAAACCAAATCAGAAAGAATAATTCTCAAAGTGCCGCTATTTTTTTTCGTGTTCTCTTACAAAGCGTCCCATATGGAAAAATGCAGTTTTTTTTTGCGTCAACTGAATAGACACACGGTCTTTAAAGGTCAATATCTTCGTTATTTGTGAGAGTTTTGAGGTGATTGGCATACCAAATGAAAGGTTGAAATGTTCTTATTGAGATTTTGTTATTTAATTAAAATTAAAAAAAAAGTAGTAGATTAAAAGCTTTGAATACTGTCTACAGAGCTAAAATTAATTTGTTAACGGAACAAGTACTGACCGGGTCTGCTATAGCTACCAAAATTGATCGGAGTCTTAGTGTGTTGCCTATTCATACCTCAAAAATAAAAAATCGTACAGGAAAAATATGAATTAAGGTAAAAAACGGCAAAAATAGCAGTTAATCGACGAGAAATTTTGAGATCTGCCTCCAATTCATTTGACTCTGGGGCAAAAATCAAACAAAAAGCTGGTGTTTCTGCAATTGTTTCAACACTCCGCAGAGTAATTAACAGCACGGATCATTTTAACCCATTAAAAGTCCAAAAGAAACCAACTTTAAACAAGCAACAAAAAGGTATTCGTTTAGAATTTTCTAGACTCCATATGAGCTGGAAAAATGAGTGACGCAAAGTGGGTTTTTTCATTTGAAAAAGGTCAATTTTGATGGATTCATAATTGAAGTCATCGGGGCCATCAAAATTGACCTTTTTCAAATGAAAAAAAACCACTTTGCGTCACTCATTTTTCCAGCTCATATGGAGTCTAGAAAATTCTAAACGAATACCTTTTTGTTGCTTGTTTAAAGTTGGTTTCTTTTGGACTTTTAATGGGTTAAAATGATCCGTGCTGTTAATTACTCTGCGGAGTGTTGAAACAATTGCAGAAACACCAGCTTTTTGTTTGATTTTTGCCCCAGAGTCAAATGAATTGGAGGCAGATCTCAAAATTTCTCGTCGATTAACTGCTATTTTTGCCGTTTTTTACCTTAATTCATATTTTTCCTGTACGATTTTTTATTTTTGAGGTATGAATAGGCAACACACTAAGACTCCGATCAATTTTGGTAGCTATAGCAGACCCGGTCAGTACTTGTTCCGTTAACAAATTAATTTTAGCTCTGTAGACAGTATTCAAAGCTTTTAATCTACTACTTTTTTTTTAATTTTAATTAAATAACAAAATCTCAATAAGAACATTTCAACCTTTCATTTGGTATGCCAATCACCTCAAAACTCTCACAAATAACGAAGATATTGACCTTTAAAGACCGTGTGTCTATTCAGTTGACGCAAAAAAAAACTGCATTTTTCCATATGGGACGCTTTGTAAGAGAACACGAAAAAAAATAGCGGCACTTTGAGAATTATTCTTTCTGATTTGGTTTCTCAACATCACAAGCTAACGATAAACATCATCAAATGTTACATGAAAGCTTAATCTTAGGAAAAAATGGACAAAATACCTTTGAAAATTTGTGTGCTTATTCAGTTGAAACGGAGTGTATTGTTTTTTTTCTGTTTTTTTTTTATTTTTGAACATGACGACATTGACTTAGAAAATGATGTCGAATTGGCAGGTATGTAGGTTATAGAGAGGATCTAACATTGTTTGTTTCCTCTATCACTTAAAATGTTTTTTTGAGACTGACATTTTTGTGTTTTTAGAGTAAGGATTAATATAAAATGAAATTTTAAATGAATGTTTTTTAAATAATGGTTTATTGAAAAATGTTTAGATCAATGTCATAATTTTTTTTTTTTGAAAACCTACTTATCAAAACAGGACATAATAATACATAATGCATGTGTCTACTAGTTGGATGTTATATTATAAAAGATCTAGGAAAGGAACAATTTTCTTATGACTTAGGTTGTTACTCTAATAAATTGATTTTATAATTTTAACTATCGATCAAGTTGTCCATTATCAGAAAAAAAAAAACACGACTTGACGATGATAGAAAATGAGAAAAATGTTGTTTTCAAAATGATGTCTGTTTGTCTGTCAGTTTATTATACTATTGTCTGTTTGTATTAGACATTTTCCTAGCGGATAAGTCAATTCACTTCAAACTTGATATGAAACTTTAAAATGTTGTTTATTTAACAATGTATATTTTGTGTGAATTTTACATTGACTGAACCCTTTATAAGAGTAAATCCCTTTTAAAGCAAATTTTGGAAGAGTGGGTTAGGATATCTCGAAGCTATAGCTCCTAATTGCATCCTTGTTCTCTTGGAGGTGATGGCAGAAACTACTCATTAGTACCTTACTAGCGATGTTAAATAATAAGAACATTAAAGGAAATCAATGCAATTAGTCCTCTGATTTATGCTAGGGCCCTATACGAAATATCATTTAGAGAAGAGTTCTGTTACTTTAAATAAAATAAAGTGGAAAAAAGATCTAATTTTCTCCTAGCTTCCTGATTTTTATCTTGAGGAGATGAATAACCCAGAACCCAAGTGATAAAAATGTATGTACCTTTTCACCTTCTCAATTTTTAGATAGCCGCACAATATCTGGGGCCCTGTATCATTATGGAACCACTGAAAAAATTAAATAAATGGGGGCACAGAAAAATTAAATGAATTTTTTTAAGAGCGAAAAACATATAAATAAGCATAATTAACCTGAGAGTCCAATTTTGGCAAAACTCACAAATCACAAGAACCATATGAAGCTAAGGTTTATTTAATTTTGTGAGGATTTCATATCCTAAAAACTTTCGAACTTGTGATTTTAGGGTTGATTCTCAATCTGTGAAGCTGTGAAATGATAATTATCAACGCGCTCCCATGCCTTCATCGGTCAATTTGAAAAATTGTCATGTTGAGAATATGAAGAAATATTCGTTAGTTTATTAATAGCGCGTTCTAATCAATCACACAGATAAAATCGACCCTCTGCTCTGAAGCACGCACGCACAACTCACAAAGTTTGATATTTGTTTTTAAGAGGTTGGCGAAAAATATTTCATCATTAAATCAAGCTTAGCAAATCTTTGGAGGTTCTAGTGACTTTTGACGTATCCATAAGGATTTCCAGAATCGTACTCTAAAAGATAGAGAATTTTAAATGTTGAAAGGTCTAAAAAAACGTTATTTTCCTAAATACAGATTTTCAAAATTCAAAGTATGCAGATTTAATAAATTCAACATGCCATTAGGTCACGAAAAAATATTTTTAATTTTTTTTTTTTTTTTTTGTTAACTAGTGTATTTTATTATAATATTTCTACTAAAAAATCACAGAAGGAAAAAAAAAATTTGTTAAATTAAAAATTTGACAGATACGTTTCAAGTTATTTTATTTTTGCTATCTAATAAGATACAAATTATTTCAAATACTAATCATGCTGATCAACAAAATTGAACTGTTTTTTTTTTGCACAAGAACCAAGATATACTTGAAAATTTTGATTGGCCTCCGTTTTTGAAATGTTACCGTTATAAAATGCTTAAAAAACGTCATTTTAGCTGTTTTCGAGGTTCAGTTTTTATTTTCCGATATCTCTTTTATTGCTCGAGATATCTTAAGTTTTAGTTAATAAGTCGAACAGAAACTTAACTAAAGTTTAAGTCACTGGTTTGCTGAAAAATTCTATTAGCCTCCGTTCTTGAAATATAACAGTTATAAAAAAAATAGCCTTTTTTGCATTTTATAACGGTAACATTTCAAGAACGAAGGCAATAGAATTTTTCTGATTACGGATTCGAGTTCAGAAACCCAAAAACCTCTAGAAAATTATATTTTGTTTCTTTAATTTGGTTGGCCCGTGCTGTTTATGAGTCAAAGACTGCTACTTAAATTTTAAATATCTTGGGCAGTAAAAGAGATATCGGAAAGATTTAAACATATTTTGAAAAAAAAGAACCAATTCTTATAGGTACCGTTACAAATTTATTCATAATGAATTATCTCACACAAAAACATAACCTCGAAAACAGCCAAAATTACGTTTTTTGGCATTTTCTAACGGTAATATTTCAAAAACAGAGGCCAGTAAAAAAATTTGATTTCAGATTCGAGTTCAGCACATCAAAAATCTATAGAAAAGTATATTTTGTTGACCAGTGTTTTCATTGAATTTTTTCTCAAATATCGATTTTCACGGTTTTGACTTTTAAACGTCCATTAAAAGTTATATATTATTTATCGATTCCAATACCAATCTTCCTATTTGCTATCACTATTTGTTAAATAAAATAGCTTTTTCACATTTTTCTAAGTTCACCTCTGTTTACCCTACTAAAATTTCAACTTTCTAAAAATTCTGAATATATTTTAATTAAATTTTTTCTGACACAATATTTTTTATACACACTTCTAAGACTTATCTTATAAACAGGGTGACGTAATCAAAAAAAAATCAAAAAATGAACTTTAAATCGTGGCAACCCTATGCCTTGTCTGAATGTCACTAGGCAACCCAAGTGCAAACTGTTTCTTTAGACAGTGAACCTTTAAGAAACTCTCTCTTCTTTAGACAGTGAACCTTTAAGAAACTCTGAACTGGTACATAACGATGAGGGTATCCCGTCATATGAGGTGAACTTCTACTATAAGTAATTCTCAAGTAAAAATTAAAATTAAAAAAAAATGTTAAAATTTCCAAGCGATTTAAAAAATTTGACTCTAATCAAAATATTTCAGATTTCAGTAAGTTTTCGACTTTTTTTGTTAACACCTTTAGGTACTCAAGTAGCACACTGGTGTATAAATTGGTGTAAATTCATTAATTTTGGTGTAAAATTGAGAAATTTGAATAAAATGGTATATCTATCAAAAAAGATGGTATAAAAATTATACCATCATCTTTTCTGTGCAAAATTTCAACATTTCTTTTAAGATTCCGTGCAAAAAATACGCCGATATTCAATTGTTTTTATAATACACCATTATTGGTGCATAAAATTATTCGATTCTCAAATGAACCGAAACGGTATATTTTGTGCACTCTCTTTGGTGTAGGAAGTACACCCTGTGGACATAAAATTCACCAGACTGCATAAGTGGGAGACGTCATATTTTTCCATGGCCACCATTTAAATAATTAAGACAGCGATTAATTATTTTACTATAATAGTACTATATCGGCCTAATTATCCCGCATTCTTACTTTTTTTCGATTCGTTTATATTACAATAAGAGAACGCTTCTAAAAAAATGTAAAAGAAACAAAAAAATTATTATTTTTTAAAAACTGATTTTTAAAATCGAAAAAAAAAAATCATTAATTCATTGAAATTTTTGAAGCGCTCGATTTTTAGACGGGGTAGTATCTAAAATCAGTAGATAGAGAATAATTTATTTTCATTTATTTCATAAGAAATCATTTTAATTCATCAAACTATTTAAGGTCAAAAAAATAAACTTTGGTTCAAATTATAAATCAGAATCATTTAAATGGTGTATTTTATCCATAGATTTATTGTGTATTTTTCAATTTCAAAGGAATAATTTTTCACCAAAAACCAGTTCATTTTTTGTATTACTAGCTCTATTTATATACCAAAATCGGTTTAATTTTTTAACCAGCGGAGTTTATTATATACGAGAAAATGGTATATTTTTACTTGCGATAAAGGTACTATAGGGCAAGTTTTTTACATGACATTACGATGATGGAGAATGCCAAAAAAGTGGGTCCGGCAATTCTGTCTGTCTGTCTGTCTGTCTGTCTGTCTGTCTGGTCTGTGTGTCTGTCTCTATCTGGAGCTGCAGCCTAAACGAGTGAAGTGATTTTCTTCAAACTTGGTAGTTAGCAGTTTTTGGTGATTCCCTAGAGGGGAAATTGAAATTTTTTTTTATGACCAAAACAAACAGTACCTGCCATATAACGGAAATAGAAAAGTTAATTTTTTTCAAAAACGGCTCTAACGATTTTGATTAAAATTTTTGTGTGTAGTACTACACACAAGAGCCAACTTTTTAAATAAAAAAAATATTTTTTGTACCGTTATTAACGGTACCTGTCATAGAACGGTTTTTTTTGTTTCTGAATATTTCGTACAACATTAACCCGATTTAAATGAAAATTTTTATACAAACGTGTGTAAGTAAAGATAATATTAAAGTTTTAGAAAATTTTCAAAAAACGCATTTTTGGATTTTTAAAAAATATTTCAAAATTTTTTTTTGAAAAATCAATTTTTTGAAAACGGATCAATGAAAAATTTTGAAATTAAGTTTTTATGTGTACATTAATTATTTCTTCAAAATGGCATACCAACTTTTTTTTTGAAAAATGTTAAAAAATTTTTATACATAAAAAATTATTTTTTTAAAAAACGGCTCCTACAATTTTCGAAAATTTTTTTCTAAAAATACCTTTTTATACAAGAAATAAAATGGCATATTTGTTTTTTTTTTTAAGATAATTTAAAACGGAGTTTAATTAATTATAAAAACAGATTTAATTTTTTTATACTACTTATGAAATTTCTTCAAAATATCAAATTTTAAATTTCTTGAATAAAAAGCTTTAACATTATAGTTACTTTAAGCATAAGAGCAAGTACGTGCGACCCCAGTCGTGCAATTTATTTATATTCAAAATGCATATCACGAAAGTGCAACAAATACTCCAAATTTTTTGGTGTATTTTAGACTTTTGTGCTACTTGAGTACAGATTAATTGAAGTTATTGCAACACATTAAATCCTCTGTATTCAATCTGTATTTCAATTTTCCATAATCTTGATTTAATGTTCAAGGATTCACGTAACTTCCAATCAAATTCAACAAAAATCTGAAGATACTCACTTGTTCAAGTGAAAAATTCTACCATTCCCTTTTTTTTTCTTCCTTCTTCATAAATAATTCATCCACAAAAACCCACTTAACTGATTCCCCAAAAAAATACCAAAAAAAATAAACACTTTCCTACAAACAACGATAAGGGAATCTTCGATATTTCCACTTTTGCAAATGATTATCCAATTTATACCTGACTCCCCTATTCCCAATGACCATGACCACCTTCTTCTTCCAAGCAAGGAAAAACACAAGAACAAAAAAAAAAAAAAATATACCACCCTCCTTTTTTCCACAAAGTAATCAAATTTGTTTAAGGAATCCATTTACCACTCTCTGCCACACCTGCACCACAAGTGCATTTCCATCCAATATAATCGAATCAAACGCAGGTTGAACAAATACCCATCACCTACAAATGTTCATCTATATATAGAGTAGATATACCTAGAAAAAAAAGTGTATAATAATATTAAACTCACGCCCAGAATGACCCCTTTGGAAGTGTTATAGAAGAACAAGCTGAAACCCAACTCTCTTATCCCATCAACCCCAATATTCGATCCAATCCAAGCTCTAACACCTCATCCGAGAAACAGAGATCCTTTCGGCCAGAACAAGAGGCGTCGTCGTCGGTCGTTGGTCGTATCGTCTCTCATAGAGAAATCATGATGTGCTGCGGTGCTTTCTGCTCCTATAATCAAATGTGAATTGAATTCCATTTTAGATTTCATACATCTAGATAGCTATAAGGACATTATAGCTAGGATACTACTATGGGTCTCCCGATTCCGATTTTCTAGATTTTAGAGTCTTTATATATGTAGGTAACGGGTACGGGTACGGGTACGGGTACCCCCAGTGCAACATTGCATGTCGATTTTCAAAATTACATGTGCGCCATTGTGCCCCTGTTACATTTCGCCGCACAAACATATTAAGGGAATGCACTCACTACTATATTCTGTTTACAGTTAGAAAAAGAGAGAGAGAGAGAGATGATGGCAATATGGGTGAATGAAGTATTGCGGTCTATATCTCTATAGTAACAAATAATGGAAATCTAACAATGCATACATACTGTGAGTGTGTGAAGAAAGGACCTAACAACGACGACCATTGCTTTGCCTTTAGATCCGTTATATTGTCAGTTGAAATATTGTGTGTAACATAGCATAAACTTGGTAATAACGGAACAGATATATATATAATATTCCAAATATAATACACAAAATAAAAACAACATGGAGGCGGCCAAGTGTAAAAGGTGCCAACGAGCATTCTAACAAAGTAGCCCCCCTAAACAATGACAAGAAGAATGCTCTCTGTACAATACAAAACCATCGCTTACCAGTGCGGAGTGCGCCCCCATTTCTATTTCCCAAGATGATAATGATGATTATCAAAACGGATATTGCATTTTACTTCTCTCTGTTTCTCTGTGGTTGGTCTAAGGATAACCTAATAATATTTAATTGTTATAAAATATTGCTGGGATAGCTCTCTGTGAATTTGAGAATGTGCTAACTTTACAGGAGGGGATTTTGTAAAAAAAAAAAAGGTATAAGGTGGAGAATTTTTGAGAGTAGGTATAGCGTACGGTGATTTTGAAAAAATAAATTTGTAAGGAATATAAGTAAATTGTAGTCAAAACTTAGAAATCACAAATAGTCCAGTCATTATGTCGGAAAAAACGGCTTAGAAATGTAAAATGACTGAGAAAGCTAAATTTTGGATATGTTGGTAGGGGATGCTTAAAAAAGCTTAACTTGAAGTTTTCGACCAAGATTTCCTATGAGCTTTTTCCGCAATAACTTTTTTGACATTAACTCGACTATCCTTCGTGATACAAAAATTTTACAAGGTGCTTTTTTGTAGCTTTTACCATGTTCTACAATTTTATTTTTTGCGTATCATGAACCGTTTTCGAGATATCGATCAAAAAAGTCAAAAATTTACGATATGCGATTTGTTTTTTGACATTATCTATTTTTTGGTGATGAATATGTATTTTTTTTTTCTTTTTTGACAAAAATTACGACCTCCAGCCGCCGGCAAAGTCGTTTAGTCTGCACCCACCCCCAAGCAAGCCACTCGTTCGGTTGTGAAAAAACAATCATTCATGTTTTTTTTAATGTCAAAAAAAAAAAAAAAAAAATACGAAATTGTAGGTCTGAACAGGGTCTACAAATTTGATTCCAAAATTTTTTTGGATATTCATCACCAAAACATAGATAATATCAAAAAACAAATCGCATATGGTAAATTTTGGACTTTTTTGATCGATATCTCGAAAACGGTTCATGATACGCAAAAAATGTGTATGCATAAATTGTAGAACATGGTAAAAGCTACAAAAAAGCTAAGATGAAACAAGAAATTCAGGGCTAAAACAACTATTTCATTAGAGACAAAATTTAAAAATTACACTGGCTTACAGCCAAAATGGAAACTCAATTTCACTATTTTTTTCTTACGTACTTTGACCTCATTAACTCGGAAATCACTTTAAAAACAATTACAATGGATACGTTTTCGAGATATAATTTTTCAAAGTTTTTTGTCGTTGTTTTTCCCAGCTATATCTTGAGTAATAAACGATCAATCTGAACAGAAAAACTGGCACCTGAAAGCGCTGAATAAATAAGAAACAAAAACTGGAATAACTTTTTTGGGTGACTTCAGATGTTTAAATGCAATGTATAAAAACATTTTTAAAAAATCGATTTTTAAAGGAAGTTTAAAAAAAAAAAAAATTTCTTACTGAAATAAAAAATCTAAATCTTTCGAATCCTCATAGTTTTATATATTTTATGTGTAGTGCATTTTCTGGTAAAAATAACAACTTTTTTCAAAATCTATAGATAAGTTCTAAAGATTAAAAATAATTTTTGTCAATAATTTGATCAATATTTTTGACTCTTTTTGTAACTTTTTGTGTTTTTGTCTATAACTTGAAAAGGAAGCTGAATTTGAAAATTTTTATTAAAAAATTTTCTGTAGATAATTATATTTTCTATCGATATAATATCCTTTTGAAATGTTTAAAATTAAAATATGTATTGTAAAAAACTTAAGAAAAACTATTCAAAAAAAGATTTAAGAAACTTGAATAAAATAATATTTTAAATGTAAACATTAGGGCTTCAATCGCTTCGAGCTGAAGCCTTCTGAAAGTATTTTATTCGAACGAATATGACAGATAGATAGGAAATGCGTTGGATGCGGATACTAAATATGTTCTTCGTTTTGCAAACTTTGACGAAAACGCTTTTGAGCCGGTAAGAGGATCTGCTTAAGCAGCCGATTTTGCTATACACAGCGTTTCCAATTGTTCTGTCCCAGCTCGTGGTAAGCAATTAGTTAAAACTGGATTTGCAACTTGCAACGTGTTCTGGACTGGCTGTAAAGAACTTTATCGACGTTGAAGCTGGAGTTGTAGATGAAGACTATTGTGGAAACTTGTGGGAGTGATGCATTTTTATGTTCAAAAATATATGTTATAAAGTTCAGAAAAGTATACATTTTGACTAGATTGCTCATCGATTTTTAAGCCAAAAATCGATGAAAAGTTGGTGAAAGGTATCGATTTGACATCATACTGAATATTTTGCATTAGTCGATAGAGGACTTTTCTGCTCTAAAACCATCATATTTCGGACAAAGGTTTCAGAAGTTCATTTTATATCATTTTACAAATAATTTCTTAGAGCCTGAGTGCAATTCTGCAAAGGAGATGGGGCAAAATTATATGGGACTTGGGCCATGAGCGTACATTAATGAGACTAGTCTCGAATTGAAGCTGGAGCTTAGTATATTCAATATATGAAGTTTTTTTTAAAATCGAAAGTCAGGGTCCTGAGATATAAGGCTCCAAAGTTCGTTCTGATAACCATTTTCTGTCCCTTTTATATGCAAATATCATTAGAACTATAAGAGCTATATGTATGTTTTTGATGTCAAATGAAAGGTTGTTTTTGTGCCTTTTCAACAATATATAACACATATTACACATAAAAAAGAAACGGCGAAAAAATAAAGAAAAAGTAAAATATTAATGAAAAAGAGAGTAATCCTGAACAAGTTTAAGGTTGACCTGAAAAAAACGACAAAAACTAAGGATGAGGCTTTGTTTCTGAAAGCCTCTGCAATAATAATCCGCTTTTACCAAAATCGGATTAGATATTTTTTCGAGATATCCCCATAAAAGGGTTTTTTTTTGTGAAAATTCATACCAAAGCAAGGCACGAGTACGATAACTTAGGCGCCGAGAATTGACAACGGCTATTTGTAGAGGTGTTCAATACAAATATTTTTTCTTACGGGAGGGGGGGTCAATGTCCCTCCTTTTAGGCGGGAGGGGCAATTTTCAAAAGAAATACTTGAAATCATAAAAAAATTATTAAAAAACAACGGCAACACTTACAGTTATCAATGATACTTTTTTCAAAAGCTAGAGTTATACACTTGATTTTAATTTTTAAATCAAACATTTCAATCAATCGTTTTTGAAATAATCGATTTCAAAATCAACATTTGGGAAAAATAAGATTAAAAAAATACATTGGATACTATTTTTGTCAAGTTTTTCAATGAGAAATTGATTGATGAGTAAATTGTATCAATAATTTCCTAATCAAACACTGAAAACCATATCTTCTTATGCTTTCTAGTTTTTGAGAAAATTGTAAAATAAGAAAACTTTTTTCAAATCCTTCAGTGGATTAAGTTTTTGGGGACTATTCTCTGCACCATCAGGGTTCTCCTGCGGTGAGCGTACAATGGGAATCTAGTTTTTTTTTTTAAGAAGAACAAAGCTCTTTACTGACTCTATGTATGAATATCGATCTTTTCTGATTTTTGATAATGGTAAACAGCCAAGAAAATAAAAATCTGATTAAGAAATTAGTTTTTCTCTTTTTCATTTTTCTCAAAAAATAGAAGCAAGGCATAAGAAGATATGGTTTTCAGTGTTTGATTAGGAAATTATTGATACAATTTACTCATCAATCAATTTCTCATTGAAAAACTTGACAAAAATAGTATCCAATGTATTTTTTTAATCTTATTTTTCCCAAATGTTGATTTTGAAATCGATTATTTCAAAAACGATTGATTGAAATGTTTGATTTAAAAATTAAAATCAAGTGTATAACTCTAGCTTTTGAAAAAAGTATCATTGATAACTGTAAGTGTTGCCGTTGTTTTTTAATAATTTTTTTATGATTTCAAGTATTTCTTTTGAAAATTGCCCCTCCCGCCTAAAAGGAGGGACATTGACCCCCCCTCCCGTAAGAAAAAATATTTGTATTGAACACCTCTACAAATAGCCGTTGTCAATTCTCGGCGCCTAAGTTATCGTACTCGTGCCTTGCTTTGGTATGAATTTTCACAAAAAAAACCCTTTTATGGGGATATCTCGAAAAAATATCTAATCCGATTTTGGTAAAAGCGGATTATTATTGCAGAGGCTTTCAGGAACAAAGCCTCATCCTTAGTTTTTGTCGTTTTTTTCAGGTCAACCTTAAACTTGTTCAGGATTACTCTCTTTTTCATTAATATTTTACTTTTTCTTTATTTTTTCGCCGTTTCTTTTTTATGTGTAATATGTGTTATATATTGTTGAAAAGGCACAAAAACAACCTTTCATTTGACATCAAAAACATACATATAGCTCTTATAGTTCTAATGATATTTGCATATAAAAGGGACAGAAAATGGTTATCAGAACGAACTTTGGAGCCTTATATCTCAGGACCCTGACTTTCGATTTAAAAAAAAACTTCATATATTGAATATACTAAGCTCCAGCTTCAATTCGAGACTAGTCTCATTAATGTACGCTCATGGCCCAAAAACGCCCCATCTCCTTTAAGATTATTTTTATGAGATGCACTTTGAGTCTAATTCCTATTAGCTTTTAAATGACTTCTTTGCAAAAAAAAAACCACATCAAGAGCATATTTTTGTGTTCAAAGTCTATCAAGCATGAGTCCTTTAAAGACGTCAGTTTGTAGGTGTTGATTAATTTCTCTGAATTCATACTGAAACTTTTCTACAAAATTTCTTCTTTGACAAAAATATTAAATAATTTTCAATTGATTCCAGGAAATTGTTTTTGAAGATAACAAGGATACAAGCCTTCCAATTTAAAAAATTGGGTTTCAAAGGAGCTATCTTTGATGTTGATGAAAACCAAGCATTTCATTTATCTTTTGTTTTAACACTATCAAAACGAAAATGGAAATACTTTCCATTTTTTTTTTTTTCCAAGAACAAAGTGGAAGTTCCTATCATTTCTTAATGACTTTTAGGAGTTTTCCAAGTTGATGGTGTCAATCATTTTCTATGAATTAATTGAATTCATCAATATTCAGATTATTGGGACTTTTTGAATATCCTGGAAAAGAGAAACAAGGTTATCGAAGGAATGCATCACCTAGTCTAAAGGCTGGTGAAATATATCGATATTTTATCATCAAATAATCGATTTTTTTTTTTAAATATTGAACTATCGATCTTTGTTCTTGTTTTATCGATTTTTATTTTTCATTAAAAAAGATGTTTTTGTCTATTTCTAGTAAAAAATATAAGAATTGGAGACTCATGAATTGTTATTAATTCAAACGAACGAATGCATTGTCTAGGATAATTACTTGTAAAATATATCGATATTTTATCATAAAATAATCGATTTCTTGAAAATATTTATGTTTCTTAGATTGATTTTATGTAGGTAAGGAAAACTGAATTATCGATATATCAACATTTTACTATCGATTCATTAATCGATAACTTTATTCCCGTTTTTATCGATATATGTAGATTTTTTTTTTATTAAAAAGGATACTTTTTTGGTCATTTCTAGTTAAAAATAAAGGAATTGTTTCAAATAATAATTAAATTTGTTTTATCGTTGCAGATAAGGTCTGAGATTATAACAAATCCACTCCTGCAAAAATTCCCCAAAGAAAAATAAACGCCAGTATCGTTCGAAGTATTCTAAAATCTCTTCTCCAAAAAAAACGTATAATGTTTTGTTGTTTCCGGTTTTTAGATTGTGAGTCGTTTTTTGTATATGTTGTAATCCCGGTAGTGGTTTTGTTTGTCCTTGGGAGTGGACACACACTACACTAGACCCAATGCCCTACGGAGTTCTCTTCTGTAGTAGGTACCTCTACCTACTGTGGGTTCGAGAGAACACAGAGAGGACTTGCAATTTTCCATTTTAGGAACATTTCCCTTCAATTTTAAATTTTATTTCCTCCATTTTTTTTGTTTTTAATTTTGTTTGGTTATATTTTTGCATTGTTTTTCTCCTATGTTTATTGCATTTTATGGTTTTGTCCTGTTGGATAGTGGGAAATCCATGTTTTTTCGTTTATTTTTTATTTTATATTTTTTTTTCTGTTCTCATGTTAACGTTTGTTGTTATTGTAGTTTTGGACATTCTCAACCAGGTCGCATGAAAAATGACCAAAAGTTCCTCCGAATATAAGCTAAAAGGTTTCGATTATTTATTTCGATGATTTGCAGTTGCAGTTGCCTGTTCTTTTTTTTTTTCCACATAGCCACCATTTTATCCCAGGATATAAAAGTATACACACACCACACATCTCTATGTAAGTATCGATATACTATAGTATTTTTATATATGAAAAATGGTAACAGTATAAAACAACGACACTTATGGTGGTGTTGGGTTGAAGAGAGGTTTATTTTCGTTCGATTTTATTCTCTAGGATCGAGTTTTGTGCTTTTATTTATTTTCTTTTGCTTTTTTTTTTTTTTTTTTATTTTTTTGCTTTGTTTTTGATTTTATTTTGTTGAAGGATTTCGTTTATTCTGATGATTTATTGGAAATTTTATTCCCTCTGTTCTCAAACTGTCGTTAAAATGTTTTGTATGTGAATTAAATTGGACCGTTTTTTTTTTGTACTTGCTTGCTTTGTTTTTGTTTTTTCTGTTGTTGATGGTATTTTGGGAGAAAATATTGGGAGGAGGGATTCGATAGAAGAAAAGTAGGTAGGTTTGAGAGTGAAAACCCAGCGGCTTATCGATTGTTGTAGAACTTGTATACAGAAGCGTATAGCAGCAGGATATTAGCTGGTGATTTAATCTTCCTGGATTTTTTTTTTAGTTCAGTTGTTTTTTTGATAAAATTCAGGAGGGTCAGTATTTTGGGCAGATTTTTTTTTTTTTTTATTTTCTCCAGAAATGTTTTCTGTCGATTTTTTGAGCTTGACACTTTTTTTCTGTGTTTGTTTTTGTTTGTACTTCCTGTTAACAATACTGAACTGATAAAAAGTTGTTTTATTAATGCTCCAACATGCCATACATACCTACCTACTTTTTTTTTGTATCCTTTAGTTAAAGATTAAACACTGTTAGCTTCGATATAGGAGAATTGTTGTCTATACTATAAATTTGGGTCTAATGGAACGCATATGGGCAGAGTTCTTTATGGGATAACTTTTTGTGTAATAGTCAGGCGCGATGAACAAAATACAACTTTTATTTATGACAATCTATCACAACTGTGTAAATAAATGATATTATTCTTTGTGTGAATAATATGGAAGGGCTTTATCAAGTTTTTCTATAGGTAGTTATCAATATTTTGAGTTATTATTAAGTTTTATTTTGTTTTTTTTTTTTTTTTTTTGAAAAAGTTTAGTAGAACAATATTTTGATTTGTGTTGAATAATTTATAATAACACGAAAACAGATGGAACATTTATATTTTTGAATAATGTAGTGAATTTCATTTTGATATTGTTGATGTTTTAATGATATGTCGTTACGACGACAATATTTGAATCATTTATTTCATTTTGAAATTTGAAAACAACATTCGACAGTTATAACTTATAAGGTTTAAAGAACTAGACTTATCAAAGAATAAATATATTGGCATTTTCGTAATCAACAGAGTTTTAATTCCTTAAAATTTCTAAACTTTAAAATAAAACTCCAATTAGCCCTTAATCAAAATTTTCGAATTCCAATTCGACATGGAAAGTTGATTGGTATTTTTAGATCGCTTTTAAGATATTAAGGTTGACGAAAGTTCTACATAGCATCATAAAACAAGTGTAACGACATAGAAGAAAGAAAAACTGAGCTTCAAATATAAAATTTCTAAAATTGTCTAATAATCTAATGTTTGTACAAACATGTTTTTTTTTCCACAGCAGAAGCTCAGTGAAATATTTGAAGAAACGGCGAATTTTGGAAGCACTTCAATAACAGCACCTGAACTTTGTTAAACAAATTTATTGATCGTTATTCGTGAGTCCAAAACGATGAATAAGTTTCATCATCATTTTATGCACAAAAATCTATTGGCAATATTAACCATTAAAGAAGTATTGAGAGAAATTTTGAAGATTAACCTAAAAGAAAGGAGGAATGCAATAGTGAGCTGATTTTCTTATGTTTAAGTGCCATTATTGCATTAATTTTAAGTATAGGCACTTTACAGATTTCTGAGTTAAAGAGAGCTATGATTTTAAGTTGGAACTTTTATACTTTTTAGGAAACTCATTTAAAAATCCACAAATATTAACCAACAAAACTATCAAATTTTTGTTGCCATTCCACTTTCCATAGTTTTGAAAAGAAAACCCTGTAAGTATAGTAAGAAAAAATTATATTTTTCTAAATTTCTCAATTTTTACATATTTGAAAATGATAATATGTAGGTAATAAGACTCAAAAGAAAATAAATATAATTCGTACTGTTTTTGTACATCGGGTTTGTTACAGAAATGTCACAAGGGACTACAAAGGGGTCAAAATTAAACAATTTTCAAAAAAAAAAAAAAACCACCAGAGGTATGAACATTTTTTTGTTTTTATGTAACAAATTTAATACCACGACCGTTAATTTACATAAGGAATAATTTATTTTTTAGGTCTGAAAAACTGAACTTATTTGAAAAATTATGAAAAATCAAATGTGTCACTAAAAAATTGTAGATATTCGATTTTTTGATTTTTGAAAGCGGCTATTTTTGACTCCATGATTTTTCAACTTTGGCTACTTGCCTCTAAAATATTTTGGCAATTTTGACCTATCATCACTTACTAATTTTTTTTGTTTATCTAATAAGATTTATTTTAGGTACCACTTTTCTATTTCAAAATGGTGAATTGAATTCAGCCTCAATAAAAGAAAATCTAATTTTATCAAACGTCAATCCAAAAATCATGTTCTCATATTTTGGCGCAAGTTTATTTTTTTAAAGGCTCAATTTTATGAAAATTTTATAAGAGTCATGACCGTGGTACATCTTATTTCATAAATAATCTTTTTAACCATAAATCACCAAAAAACTGGAAAAAAACGATTTTTTCATAACAAAATGGTTAATTCTGTGTTCGAAATTCAAGGTCAAACATTAAGTTTAATCATTTGATCTTAACCGTTAACAAAAATTCGAAAAAGCAGAAATAACATATTTTACGGAAGGTATGAATTTAAAGACTGACCTATCCTGAAATAAATTGTGGAGACTAATATGCTCGATGAATGGACCCTTGGTCTTTATTTATCGTTGTGTGTTCAGTTCTATTGAATGAATGGTTTTGAATGGCTTTTCTAAAAGTCAAATATTTGGAATGAACAGTCAAAGGTCAAATAAACTTTTTAACATATACTAATGGAGGTATTTTCAGAAAAGTCCAAAATTTTGTACCAGAAAATGGAAACTTATTTTATGGTTTTCTCATGAATTCCATAGTCAGAACTAGACTTAAATGAAATCATAACGCACCAGTATTCAAATACAAAAAAAAAAAAAAAAAAATTATCAAAACAAAATTGGTTCGAAACTTTTGAAGTCTGTTAAAAAAAGTCCAACAGAAATCATCTTAACCCCGTTAATATTATACAATTAAAGTCTTACAAAATTTAATTTAAATAAAATTGTACTAGATGTTTGTATATGCATATATTTGTTTTGTTACAGTTATAATCATGATTTGTTATTCCCACAACTGCGCACTAAATGTTGTATAACACAGATACTCTCTTTTGCTTTCATTTCGTTTTAATTTCTCAAAATTAAACAAACGATCAATATTTATTGACAATATTCTCTTAGTAAGTCTTTCAATAAATAATACATACTGATGGTTTTTTAAAAAATTTTTTTGAAGAATTGACTTCAATATTTCGTCACATTTATTTGAATTCATTTGTCGTGTGAACTGTTAATAAATATTGATCGAGTGTACATTTCATAAAAGCACTCATACAATTCTTAATCTACTACATTATTTTCGATAGGCCTTAGTTTTCTAACAAATGGAATGTTCAATAAAAAAAAAAAAATTAACAATATTTAACAAAAAAGTAAGAAAAAATTCACTTTAATCTAAACTTAATTTTAATAATAATAATCATCATAATATTGGTTCCCAATCTTAAACTAATGACAACACTGTTGCCGTTACCTTTTGTTGTGCAATTTCACAGGCCAAGTTTAGGTTAGAGTACATAAGCCGCAAGCACACCGACATCGATTGACTACAACACTTAACTACTGTACCTAAGTAAATTTCAATGCAATTACATCTAACTAATTCCACTAAAGTTAAATACAATTTTTGGCAATTGAAAACGCATTGTTTGTGCATTCGCATTGCATCGTCCCGAACTGCTGATAAAAGCAGCATCATGAACGACGAAGACCAGAAGTACCACACACAGGTGATTCCACATTGAAGCCATCGTATGACTGCTGTTGATGGCGTTGGTTTAGTTAGAATGCGGTTTTGACCGTCGTCGTCGTTGTTGGTGTCGTCCTTGTTGTTGTTGTTGCTGTTGTTGTTATTATTATTGTTCAACGTCGACTTGAATTCCCTGCTGAGTTGGGCACTACAAAAGCCACGAGTGTTGACGGTTTTTGTGCTTACACAGGAGTAACCACCAATCAATTTAAACATATGATGTCCACTATCACCTTCGCCATTCATTTGAATCATCTGAAATTGGAGTGAGTCCTTCTCTTTGCATGATGACAATGACGCTGACGATGATGATGATGACAACAACAATGATGACGACATCGACGATAGTATGGAAGTCTTTGCGTTGGGCGCCATTTTTAATGAATAGTGACGATATTGACTAGGTCTTTGTAATCCAGGAAGTATCCGAAATAAAATTTTACGCAATGCCAAAACAATGCCAACAGACGATGTATGCAGCCAATGATGGATGCGCTTTGGTAGAATTTGCATTGCAGCATTGCAGGATAGGGCCACAGAGAGCAGTAGTATTAACAATGAACACGATTGCATGGCAGGCGAATGGGAACGTAATGCGCTTTGTTCCTTCTCCAGGCATTGTCGAAATTCCTTGTAATCAACACGAGTTATTGCGCAATAGTGATTTAACATGCAAATACCCTCACAAGGATCTGTTTGATAGCGTACTGTATTTGCTCTGTAATATCTGAAAAGAAAAAAAAAAAGAAATATTATTTTGTAGATATGCAAGGAAAAAAAAGTGTTTAATTGAACTGAAATGTTTTCAATTAAATTTATATTTATTCGAGAGAACAATTGAGTAGGTTTTTCAATGGTTTAATACACATAATTTCAGGTAAATCAATTAAACATTTAAATGAATATAAATTTAAAATTAAATTCAACAAAATAACAGACTATTCTCAGAAATGTGAAGCCTTTAAATAAAATTAATTGGATAAGCGACAATTCAAACATATTTTCATCTCAAGCGATTTTTTTGATTTCGTTAATCAATATTGAGCTTAATTTTAATTTCAGTTGAAATTCTGTAACAAATTGACAAATTGGTTCTTGCAACTGTTTATCATTTATTATTTCAAGGAAATGCATTTGTTACGTAAATGATTTCATGTGAAAAATAAATTCGAAATTTTATAGGGTATGTGTTCGTTGGAAAGCTTAAGAGTAATTTTTTGTATTTTAAATAAGATTTAAATAGCACAGATCTCGTTTCAAGATATTTGTGAAAATTTATAAAAATTTCTACGATTAATCTATGAAAAATTATATTAGAACACACATTCAAATGTAGTTTAAATGTCAAATCAAAGGGTTGAGTTCGCATGCACTTTAAAATAAATTCCCAACGTTTTCGACTTCGAGTGTTGTTATTATAAAGGCTATATCCTTAACGTGAACAAATAGACCAAATTTATTCCCCTCTTCGATTAGGTATATTTAAAGTCTGTATTTTAAATAAATTATAAAACTGTCAAATCGCATGCAAATTTTAAAATCTCCCCTTTTAAGGGCGACGTCAAAAATAATGGAGAGTGAATAAATTGAATTTTAGAAAGGGTTGTGAAAAATTCAGTCATTAAATAGAGTAATTAGTAGTGATGGGAACTATCGAATAAAAACTATCAAACTATCGATAGTTGTAAAATATTCATTCATTCGATAGTTTTAAATCATTCATTTAGTTACTATTTTAATTCGAATAGTTTTTTATTCGATAGTTTTTTCATTCGAATAGTTTGTTTTTATTCGATAATTTATTCATTCGAATAGTTTTCTTATTCGATAGTTTTTTCATTTGAATAGTTTTTTCCGATAGTTTATTCGATAGTTTATTCGATAGTTTTTATTCGATAGTTTTATTCGATAGTTTTTGTTCGAATGAATAAATGAATGAACTATTCGATAGTTCAAATCATTCAGTTACTAATTATCGATATTTGGAAACATTCGATAGTTCCCATTACTAGTAATTAGGGCTAAAATGATATGGTTAAAAAACTTGTTTTCTAAGTAAACTTATTTTCAGGAATTAGTTTTAGAAATAAATATATTTTAGGATAACAACTACATTTTTTAATGTTATTTTTGAGTGTTTGAATTTATACATACATATATAATTTGATTTGCATACGTGCGCAAAAAATTTGGATTCCCCAAATTATTCTTTACCGATAAAAAAGGAAAATCTTTTTGTTGGCCAAAATTTGTTTACCGTTTTCAGTTTCTTATATCTTTTTATTTTTAATGAGAGATAGGTAGATGAAATTCTAAGGGAAAAAGATAATAGATATGCCTAGATTGACTTAAATAATAAGCTTACCGGTGACGTAAAATTTTTAGTTGTCACATAAAAAGATGGACAAAAGGAAATGGAAGTTTATTTTTATTGTTTTTTTTTTTTTTATGAAAACTGATTGTACCTATTCAAAAAATTTCAGCCCTTTTTGTAGATGTAATACATACATAATTAAGGTAAATAATTTTAGTTACTATGTACAAACATTGAAAAAATGTTGTGCGAAGAAAAAAAAAATACAATTTTTTTTTTCATGAAAAATTATGATTTTAAATTTTGTGTTACACGAAAAGTTGACATCACAATTATACTTTTCAAATAATTCCTTTTTTGTTACACAAAATAATGATTATTCAGTACCTAATAATAGTGCCATTCATAAAAGTATGCAATTTTTTATCAATATTTTTTTATGACGTTATCACGTAAAATTATCGTCCGTAATCCGCCTTACAGACCATCATTTTTTTAAGGGAACTGGCTCAAGAAACAAATCCAAGAGAATAATTGTCATTAAAAAAAAAAAAAAAAAAAAAAAGAGTGTGTGTACTCATGTACACGCGACTGAAGTTATACTTCTCATTCAGTATATGTAAATGAATTTCATTTGATATTTTTAACTTCTATTATTAAATTAATTAATCCACAATTCGTTTTTTTACATTTTTATCAAGTGAACAATAAATTAATTCTTTCATCCTCCTTGCGTCCATGTAGTTTTCAATTTATTCTGTGAAATTTACTCATGTTGTGCGGTTCAGAACGTACGGTATATGGTTAACGAAAGTAAATGAATTGCTCATAAAATGTGCGATATGGTAATTTTATGAGAATTGTGTGTGCTTCAGCACTAGTAGTAGCAATATGGAACTTGCAGGGTTGCTACAAAGCTCAAAAGTTAGCTGAGCTCAGCTCACAGCTCAGCTCAAATTTTGAGCTATGTACCATAGCTCAGCTCATTTGAGCTGAGCTGATGGTTGAGCTGAGCTGTTGGGTGAGCTGAGCTGTCGGTGAGCTGAGCTGTTGGGTGAGCTAAGGTAAAGTGAGCTGAGCTGAGCTGTGATGGGTGAGAGGATACATTGATTTTTATTTGGAAAGTATAATGAAATATGAAGATATTTTAAACTTTTATAAAACACCATATCTTAAGATGTTTGGTTCTAGTTATTAATGGAATTATTTTACCACTTGGATATTTTTATAAATAAAACAGATAATTTTTCGTGATCTTTTTTCTTGGTTTTTTAATAGTAAATATATTTCTATTTTTTTAGTAAAATATTTCTTTTTTATCATAAAAAAAAATTCCGGTACAATCCGGTTTTTCGACTTTTCAAAATTTCGAGAAAATCGCGTTTGAAAGTTGGGGTAAATTTTTTTTTTTTCGAAAAATCCTCGAATCTTTGAACGCTCCTGGAAGCTAAACCGCTTGACAGCAATTTTTGAAAGTGATGCCAAATGATAGCTTTTGTCATGGGCCTACGCTTTGCACATTTTCAGATTTTTAAAAAATCGCCTTCCATGTTAAACCACCACATCATGCCTTTTTTTCCAGAATCGTGCCTATTTTTTTTTTTACTTTTAAGTTCTCCCGGTTTGAGAACGCGTGGACCTACAGGGATGGGAGCTGTACCCAAATGTAGGTTGGAGTCCCCGCTACCTTTTGACATCAAAAAAATTGTGTTCATTTTCTTCAAAATTCCGCGATATAGGCGTTCGAACGCTTTGATCTAGAGACAGGGGAGTGGTGCAATATGAAAGCTTATATTCTCAGGTACCCGATAGTGGTATAATCTGGTTTTTCGATTTTTTTTCAAAATTCCGAGAAAATCGCCTTTGAAAGTTGGGGTAAAATTTTTTTTCGAAAAATCTCCGAATCTTTGAACGCTCCTAGAAGCTAAACCGCTTGAGAGCAATTTTTGGGAATGATGCCAAATGATAGCTTTTGTCATGGGCCTACGCTTTGCACATTGTCAGATTTTTAAAAAATCGCCTTCCATGTTAAACCGCCACATCATGCCTTTTTTTCCAGAATCGTGCCTATTTTTTTTTTTACTTTTAAGTTCTCCCGGTTTGAGAACGCGTGGATCTACAGGGATGGGAGCTGTACCCAAATGTAGGTTAGAGTCCCCGCTACCTTTTGGCATCAAAAAAATTGTTTTCATTTTCTTCAAAATTCCGCGATATAGGCGTTCGAACGCTTTGATCTAGAGACAGGGGAGTGGTGCAATATGAAAGCTTATATTCTCAGGTACCCGATAGTGGTATAATCCGGTTTTTCGATTTTTTTCAAAATTCCGAGAAAATCGCCTTTGAAAGTTGGGGTAAAATTTTTTTTCGAAAAATCAACGAATCTTTGAACGCTCCTAGAAGCTAAACCGCTTGAGAGCAATTTTTGGGAATGATGCCAAATGATAGCTTGTTTCATGGGCCTACGCTTTGCACATTGTCAGATATTTAAAAAATCATCTTCCATGTTAAACCGCCACATCATGCCTATTTTTTCAGAATCGGGCTAATTTTTATTTTTACTTTTAAGTTCTCCCGGTTTGAGAACGCGTGGACCTACAGGGATGGGAGTTGTACCCAAATGTAGGTTTGAGTCCCCGCTACCTTTTGGCATCAAAAATTTTATTTTCATTTTCTTCAAAATTCCGCGATATAGGCGTTGGGACGCTTTGATCTAGAGACAGGGGAGTGGTGCCATATGAAAGCTTATATTCTCAGCTAGCCGATAGTGGTATAATCCGGTTTTTCGATTTTTTTCAAAATTCCGAGAAAATCGCCTTTGAAAGTTGGGGTAAAATTTTTTTTTTGAAAAATCCCCGAATCTTTGAACGCTCCTGGAAGCTAAACCGCTTGAGAGCAATTTTTGAAAATGATGCCAAATGATAGCTTTTGTCATGGGCCTACGCTTGGCACATTTTCAGATTTTTAAAAAATCGCCTTCCATGTTAAACCGCCACATCATGCCTATTTTTTCAGAATCGTGCCTATTTTTTTTTTTACTTTTAAGTTCTCCCGGTTTGAGAACGCGTAGACCTACAGGGATGAGAGTTGTACCCAAATGTAGGTTAGAGTCCCCGCTACCTTTTGGCATCAAAAAAATTTTTTTTCATTTTCTTCAAAATTCCGAGATATAGGTGTTGGAAGTTGGGGCGCTCACTTTCAGCTCAGCTCAAATGAGCTAAGCTATGGTACCTAGCTCAAATTTGAGCTGAGCTGTGAGCCGAGCTGAAATGTGAGCTTTTTGCAACCCTGGCAACTTGCCACATGGAAATTACCACATGCAACTTGCCACATGTAACTTGCCACAGGCAACTTGCCACAGGCAACTTGCCACATACAACTTGCCACATGCAACTTGCCACATGCAACTTGCCACATACAACTTTCCACATGAAACATGTTACTTGCAACGTGTTGTGTGTTTTATGTTTGCCGTACTGCGGCGTACTGCATTTTTAAATACTAAAGTACTGCCTACTCTAAAGGTGAAACGACAGCCCTGCTACCCAGGGTGATCGCGTCATAATCCCTTTGACATTCTTGTCAAAAAGTAAATTTTCATACCCACCCTCCCATAAGAAGTATAACTTCAAAAAACAGTTAAACAGATATCCTCTTGATCCACACAAACAAAAGAGCTGATCAGCAAACTAGATGTCAAAGCGTCGGAAAAAAGGGCCTAACCTTGCGCACAGAGGCACTGTCAGTTTTTATTTCATGGATCGATAGGTATATATTTAAAAGGTTTAAACCCAATTTCTCACCACCTGATCATTACTTTTAGCGGAGTTATTCACAAAAATGCATTTTTTTGGGAGATTTTACTTCTAAGCTTATATCTTTGCTCCAGTGTGTCGTAGACCAAAAAATAAACATTCATTTTCTTCCTTATAATATTTTCTATCGTTGTATGTAATTTCATTGTAATGAAGTGAGTAACTACAAAATGGCAGCCAGTTAAAGTCAAATTCTAGTTGTTAAAAAACACATTTTCGTTTTTATTTCGAAAATAGCTTATTATAGTTAACATTTTTCTAACTATAATAAGTTCTCTTAATTTGTTGCATTTTAAAGAAAAAATCAACTCTTTATCACCAGACATGGCCGAACAATTGATAAATTAATGCACGAAAAATCGGTGCGAAACCACCCAAAAATATCGTTTTTTGGGAATAACTCGACTTCAGAATGTCCTACGGCAAAAAATAAAGCAATTATTTACAGCATTTTCTATCGATTTGGTGCACATTCTTTATGTTTAAACAAATAAAAAGTAAATAATATTAAGTCGAAATCGTTTTTTTGTTTATCAAACTCTTGCCTTATTATTTTGCAAACGGTGCAAGTATTGGCTAACAAAATAAAATATTCTAGATAAAATAAAAATATTCACGCAAAATGTATGAATACATCTAATGTGCATACAAATTAATTTGTTGAATGATTGTAGGCCATTTGCTTAGTGGAAACTTTAATATTTAAGTTAAAGTTATGTTATCTATTCAATTTGTACCATCATCTCTCCTTAGAATATGTATAATATTCTTATAGCGGCTTGCTGAATAAAAACTTAAGCATTTAAGTTCTACATAAATCCTTATGTAAAAGTTTACGCAGAGGAAAAAGTAGGGAATAAGATTTTATGTTCTACTTAAATTTTTAAGTTTCGTTTCAGCAAATGGCCCTTAGATTTTAAGGAAATATAAATTAAATAGAACAATAGAAAATCATTATTTTTTCCATTGAAAACCTTTATTCTTTTTCTTTTTTGTTTTTTTTTTTTTTCTTGAACTTGTTCTCAATCTTTAATAACTATAATAATATTGTACTGACACAAATCTTTATTCATAATTACAAGTGTCGGAATTGATTTAACTATGGTCAGTAACTACGTGAGCTTAATTACTTTCATCAGAACTTTTACAAAACTATTAACATAAGCTGTCAACAATATCTTTCCAAACAATTCATGATGATGATGCATGGGGTGAAATATCAAGAAAGTTAATTCGAAGCTGAAGTTGATGGAAAACTTTTTCCTTTTAAATTGTAGGAGTTAAAGTTGGTTTGTTATCGAAATGAAGTGATTTCAAAAATAGAACTTTTATAATATTCTTATGGTTTTATTTTTATTTTTATTTTTATATAACAACCACTCAGAAATAAGATTGACAAAATAAGAAATATTTATTTGTCCATTTCCTTGCATATTATTTTGAGACCTTAAAATACCTATGTCAATTTTAGAAAAAATAGGTATATCTTACCCAAACATTCATTTGATTGAACTTGTTTTTTTTTTCGTTTTGTATATATTTTTCTTTTTTTTTTTTAAGAGCTTATATACCCTCATCTATTTTATATTCAGTGTTTGGTCACATTTATTGAACCTCACGACTTAATTTTATATTCATCGCCTTTTCTGAGTTTTGTTGAAGGAAAAGGAAAAAAAAAAATTTACATCAATTTAGCTTTCATGCAAAAGTGTCATATTCTTTTCTTTAAAAGAGAAAACAAAAATAGAAAAAAAAAGAACACACAAAAAATGCTTTTAAGAATTCTTTGGTCCTTTTTTTATTTCTTTTTCCATATAAATTGAAAAATTATATTCTTCCGTTTTTAACCTTTCTTTATATTCTTTTTTCTTCTTTTCAAATCATTCATATTTGGCGTTTTTACGACACAATTGTTATCATTTCTTTCAAAATTTTGAATGTAGAATTTATTTACATAGGAGTCGTATGGAGTTGTTGGGAACAAATAAACATTTATTCACATTACTTGCTTCTTTAAAAATACAAATAATTATTTAATTCCCAAAACCAAATTTCAAAAGAAGTACATTTCCAAGTAACCCATACATACACTTTAGGACACGTAAATAGAAAGAAAAAAGTAACAAAACCCCAATCAAAATGGTTGTCACTTTGTATGAGAAATCACCAACAAACTGTTATATTCTTCTGTCTAGGATGATTTTTTTTTTTGTATTCTAAAGAAAAAGAACAAAATTATAAATTATGTACATAAATTGATATATTTTTTTTTTGTTGCTGTTTGTTTGTGTCTTTGACTGAATACGATATGAACCTTTTTGAAAATTGACAAAATATATCCGTTTAACATTTTTATACAAGGGTATAGAATATAACTTTAATAAAAAGAAGCGTGTTAAGCAAAAGTAAAACAAAACAAAAATCAAATAAATTACAATCAATCATTTTTTGATAAGTGACAGTTTTCTATTGATGATGACCAAAAATGGAAAAGGAAACAAAAAAGATTTATTCAGAAAACGATACCGGAAAATTAATAAATTTATAAAAACAATCTGTGCACTTTTTTTGGGAATAGCTGAGACCAAGGCTATGACCGTCCGGTTCGGAAGCAAATTGGAATAATTAAGTTTGAAAATATTTATGTTTTCAATGTTATGGTGTCAGGGTTTTGAAATTCAACATCGACTTACAAAGTGAAAAAATATGAAAAAAAAATACTTGAGTTGTAGTAAGAAATTTTCTAGTTTTTAAGGGTGCACTGTGGTGTATGAGTGATATTTTTGTTTACTACGGAACTATGCCTGAAATTTTAACAGAAAATCAGTAAAAAATTATTTCTATTATGGGTATCTCGTGATGGCATAGGTAAAAAGGATAAAAATGATTTTTTTTTTATTTTTTGTTTAAATACATGTGGAAAATGTATATTTCAAAAACTCTAATGGAATAAAATAATAGTTTTTTTTTAATCAAATTAAATGAAAATTTTTTCGAAAGTCTGATTTTGGCACATCCTTAGTGTATGGAATGGAATTTCAATAGCAACATTGTCAGAAATTAAACATTTTCCAAAATATTTTTTTGTTTTTTGAGATTCAAGCTGTTAAAGACTAGTTTTTAAGAAAGACGTCGTGGTAGAAATGAAACCTTAAAAAATCATTTTTCTTGAAAAAAAAAATTAGGTAGACCGTTAAAAATTCTGCAAATTTAAATTTTTACAATGCGCAAAAAGTATAAAAATTATGTATGTATCCAAAACAATCATTTTTCATGAAAAAAAGCAAAAAAAAAAAAATCTTTTTTTTCTTCTAACACCATTATATCCATTTTTTTACGACAACTTATAATAAATTTTATACCATCTTAAAGATTATTATTTCACTTTTTTTATGACGATTCAATCATATTTCTACGATGCCTACAAAAAAAGTTAGAATTTTTTAAAGGCAAACATTTCGAAATTTGAAATTGAGATGACGGTACTTTCCAGACTGGTGGCTGGTCATTGGCAACAGATCTCCACAGCTGGTTTGAGGTATTATTCAAGATTTTCAATTTAAGATTGTGTAACTTTTGTAGAGGACGTACCGTTATGTGCGATATATCAAATGAAAGGTAATATTATCAGCATGCGTATTAAAGTTAAATCAAATTTGTATGTGCTCTAGATCAAAAGATATATCGTGTTTAGAAAAAGAACATCTTATCGTTATCTCAAGATTTTTAATATAAAATTAATTGCCAGTTTGTACAGTTATAGGTCATTTAATTACCTATCTACAGTATAAATTTTATAAATTTCATTCATCTATCTATTAAAACAAAAAAGTTATAATCAATAGTTTTTTCCTGTCGCTTTTTCGTTTCATTGTGTTTAAAATCACTACGATACTAAAGAAGTTTTCACTTCAAAAACCTTCATATTTAACTTTAACCATTCTGGAAATAATAATGTATTTTTTTTAATGTTTTGAATAAAACCAAAATATTAAATTAGTTATTTTTTAGAATATATGAATAATGTGTTTATAGTGTTTATAGTTTTGCGTTTTCAGTATCTACAACAGGGAACAAACCCAAAATCCAAGAAGACGGTATTTTTCAAGATGGTGACATAAGCCTTACTTAAAATTATCATTATGAACACATCCACCAAACATTAAAGAATAATCAATATCTATTTAATTGAAAAATCCAGAAACACCGGTTTTCAAGTTGTACTTTAGACTAAAATAGATATTGCCTTCATTATATCTTAGTATAGAAAGACCTAGAGACAGGTAGATGGACAGACAGAATAAGTTAATCTTTTCTTCCATCAAAATGTCATTACAAATTTTACGTACTAGTGGGCGGTATAATTTTACATCTTTAACATAATTTCATCTCATTGAGCAATCAGCATAAAATACATAAATCTTTTAATCATGTCATCAAATATTTCTTTTTATAAATCAACTTCTCTCCAAAAACGATAAACCTTAAAGTCGTTTACCATTTCATTATAAACTTCAAATATACTAAAAAATGAAAAGGAAAAAAATCAATCACTAATAAAAAATCTAAGGCGCACTTATTCCCTCTTCTTGATGGTGATGCTGCTGACTTGGCATACCTACTTATGAGACTTTATGAACAAAAAAAAAAAAAATCTTATATAATCCCATCAACAGAGCAGAGCTTAAAGTGTAGTACGTTCCTACAAAAAACCAATATTTCAACATATTATTTTGAGTGGCCTGGATGTACCAAAAAAGGTATTAAACAAACAAAATGTTTTTATAAGACTTGTTTTAAGTTATAACATCAGCCCCTTTCTCCCGACCCTAAGACTAACCATCTTCTTCCTTTTTCTCCTACGACCAAATATTTGAATTGGTTATAAATCCCAAGTGCTCTTCTGGCAGTTACCTTTTGCTTTGACTCGACTCGTGTCGACTTGCCAGGAGGTTCTATACACAAACTACAAAAATAACATACCTACATAGCTTCTGGGGCTAAAAGGAGGGATATGGAAGTGAGGGCAGGGCTACATCTTATGTTTGGAGTAGGCTCATGCCCTTAGAACAACTGCAAGCCATATAATATTTTTCATGAAGGTCTCCCACATCCCATCACTATACTCTTCTTGCAAGAAGTCAAGAATCTGTGTAAATGAGGTCACTAACAACCCAAAGGCTACGAATAAAACATGCAAAAGAGGTTGTGCTCCTTGCTGCTTGATGGTATACTACTTCTTGTATTATTTTATGGGATTGCAGGATGGATGCGAGAGGGATGAAGGACGGACGGACGAACAACAACGACGACAACGATGGGTGATTTTGTTTTCTCTCATCTTGAGGCTCAAACTCAGTAAAAAAGACTGCCCTCTCTCATCTACCCTAGATAGTCTATAGACTTAAAGAACAACCAAACCCCTGCCTTCAGTATTATGCCTACACAACTTAAGTTCAATTTTGGTATACACCATTTGAAAGTGATTTAATATCGTAAGGATAATAATTTATTTTCGAAGGCAAAATTACAAGCATTACCCCGAGGTTTCCATACCAAAAATGCCTACGAGTATCTATCAGATATATTTTTGTAATAGAGAAAATATACACAGCCCCAGGAGGCCATTGAATCAATGTTCAGGAACTAATATAGAGGATCTTTCATATCGACGGTGGTGGTGGTGGTGCGAGACGAGATTGCTAGTGACTGAAATTCCATCGTTAGGGGAGAAGGGGTGTTATAAAATAATGGTGGGCGCTTTAAAGGTAAATGAGTGGCTAGCTTTGGTTTCTTGGACGGATTCCAAAAGGGTGGTGACATTAAACAAGAGGTATATGCGCACGTACATAGATACAATTAGGAAAGTCCTTAAAGTACCATTAAAAATCAATTTGTTCTAGAAAACTAGAGGTACCTTGTATAGGCTTGGGGAAGGCAGGAGAGAGGAAGTCGCATGAATGAATAAAAGCGACATAGAAAAAGATTGTCAATTATGTTGTTGTTCAGATGGTATACAAGATTATAAGCCTTAAGGGTGAATAATTTCGAGTAAGTTGAAGATTAGAGAAGGGATGGTGGTAAGAAACGAGAGAGAGAGGTTGGTGGTTAAATGCTTATCTTCTATGGCACATTGTGGTAAATGCGGAACATATTGTTTTGGGATGTTTTTCTAAGCTTTATATAAGTCTTTTCTTGTCTTTCTACCCAGGTTTATAGTATGTACCTACTTGAAATTTTGTATATTAAACCGATGCATATCTTTTAATATGCTAAGTCTATTGAAAATAAATTTCCAAGAAAACAGAGAGAGGTTAGAACTTTTCTTCAAACGAAATAATAAAAAAAAAAAATAATACAGAAACTGAAAGTCTTTATAAAGGATCTGTTCAGTTCAGTTCTGTAAATTAATTCTTAAAAGTTAAACGTTCTTCTCTATGCAAAGTGTGTGTATTCAAAGGTACTTTCCCTTTTTTTTTTGAAATTTTTGTTTGCAGTTGTTGAAAGGAAGTTGAGTTTTGTATTTATGTAAAATCTGAAAATGTTTTATGTGTGAAAATTGTTTCATAGAATTCTAAGAAGAGAAAATATAATTTAAAATTTTGAGTTGAGTAGGTTTAATTATTATACACGTGGTGCGGTTTCTTTTTGTTATGCTTTAGAGAAAGATTAAGTAATTTACTTGACTAAGTTTTCCTAACTCATAAGTTTGAGGATTAAACTCTAATCTTTAAATGGTTTAAGGGTCTTAACAATTTTTTAAAGGCTTTTTTTTAATTTACTTTTTTGTTTTATTTATTTTGTTTTCTATTTCTTTAAGGAATTATATGTACTACAACCTTATATGGTAGATTTGAAATACTATTTTTTTTTTTTTTTTTTTTCAAGAAACTTCAAAGACTGTTTTGAGTTATGATGTGAGTTACAGTGAGTAATCATTTGGACAGTCATTTTTCATTTAAGTAATCAACTTTTGAAACATTTTTCACCTTTAAAAGAAACATCTAAATTCTCTTGAACGATTATCAATTTATCAATTGAATCAATTTATCAATCAGATATCAATTTCAGTTTGATTGACTTTGCTGCAGGACGAATTTATTGTCTTAGCAAATTTCGGGAAACAGGAAAATTCCACCTAGAAAACAGAATTCTTTCCGATCAAATTTCCAATCATCTTTTCAGAAGTATACAGGGTGTCCCACAGTCACCGTCCCAAATGAAAACCATGGATACCTGAGATAATTTTAAGTGTAAAAACTTAAGAGGTAATAGAACCGTATTTTTTAAATCCGATTTACTCTGAAACTACTTATTCGATTTCAACGAAATTTTTTGTAAAAAAGCATTTATATAATTTCAATATAAGCCAAAAATAAAATTTTGAAAAAAATTATTTTTGGATTTTTAAAAAAATTTTGATTTTTTTTTTTTTTGAAAAATCAAATTTTCGAAAACGGGACATTGGATTTTTTTTTGAAGTTTTTAGATGTTAATTAGTGATTTCTACAAAATGGCATACCAATTTTTTTTTTAAACTTTTTTTCCAAAATGGTATTAATAAAAAATTAGTTTTTTAAAAAACGGCTCTAACGATTTTGAAAATTTTTTTTTCTAAAAATGCACCTTAAGATTTTAAATAAAACTGCATACTTGTTTCGGACGGCAATTTGATTTCAGATTTTGTTTTATTCCTTTAAAAAACGATTTTTAGGTTTTTTTTATTTTTTACCTACATTTCCCAAATTTCTATATAAAAAGTCTTAAAAATTTAAGCAACTTAAACTCTAAGAGCAAGTTCGTGCTTTCCAGTCGTGCATTTTATTTAAGTTGTTTTCTCACTTAAATATCATTTTATTCAAAAAACACGTTAATGAGTATTAATTTTTTTTGTATTATTATTATAAAAGCCCAGTTTATTTTCTTAAAAAGTAATTTCTGAAAGTAGGTTTTTTTAATACTTTTTAAGAAAATAAACTGGGCTTTTATAATAATAATAAAAAAAATTAATTCCATTAACGTGTTTTTTTGAATAAAATGGTATTTAAGTAAGAAAACAACTTAAATGTCTCTGTGTATTTCATGCCTTTAATTTCATAAAAGATTTCAGAAAAAGTGACAAGTTGTAATGTGACAACAGTCTTAAAAGAATAATACAAAATTCGTACATCGTAGATGAGGGATATTAAATTTTTTTTGAAAGAAAAAATCTTTATTATACGGTGAATGAAGAAAAAAGTTTAATGTGTTATTTTACGGTGAACGAAATTATACTTTTCTACTAGATTTTTGTATGCTGCATTTTAATCCAGAAAAATCTATATCGTCATGTTTTTTGAAAAGAATATGCATTTTGAAGTTATTTTGTTCTGAAAAACGTTAAGTCATCAATTTTTTTCTGAATTTAGATTCGAATTTATAACAATAAATATTGTCGTTTTAAATTCCAACCTCCTAACTATTATTTTCTATAATTATACATTCGAAAGCTCTCAATGCAAAAGAAGCAACTTCCAACCAAAAAAAAAAAAGGAAATTTACAAATTAGATTTAATTTTTTTTTTTTTTTTGAAAATTCAATTTTTTTCAAAGACATTAATTTATTGATTAATATTGAATTTTTATTATTTTAATTATCTAATGATATTAGTTAGTAAAAATGTATAGTGCAAACCTAAGCATATACATTACAAAACTATTTTTGAACCAACAAAAAATTACGAAAAAAATGTTCCACATACGCCACAGTGACCGTGTTAAATATTGAGCCTTACTACAAAAATGAAATTTTTGTGTTCTGATTAAAAAAAAAAAAATGAAAAACAAAAGCATTTACCGAGAAATTAATATATAGCCCTGACCATTTTCCTTTTTAAATAAAATTTTACTGTACTCTATTTAGTACTAGACGCCTTAAACTATCATAAGAGATTTTTGACGTATAATTATGGAATGCTGCAAAAGTATTTTATCAGTTATTTTTATGTGAGAAAATACGTCCAAATAATATTATTTACTATATGAAACGTTAACTTCTTGAATTTATCATGATACATGTCATTATAGGTACGCATTCAATATTCATTCAAAAATGGACTACGTTTCAAATTTTAAATATTCAATACTCGTCCAACTCATAATTAAGTTATATGAAGTGTTAATGTATACAGTATACCGATATACTCTTCTAAATAAACTTTGATTACAAATCAAATTACTATCAACTCTGAAATTAAAAAAAAAAATCCCTTCAAGCTTCACACACAGAACGAACGGCTGTTGCAGTAAATTTTGTTCTTGCAACTAATTTAGATGGCAAGAGAAGAGTGAAAACGAAATAATCTATTTACGAGCGCTACAGCTTAACACAATCGCATATATAACGTACGAAAACAACCTGCTAACAAATAATATCGTTCACAGTTAGCTGATATTTTCTGTTTTCATTTTCACATGATGACGACGATGATGGTTCTTTTTGGTCCTTTTGAATAAAATGTTTGTATATATGAACATGAACACTGTATAGTGGCTTTGGATAAATTTGTTCGTTGTTCTTGGTTCATCATTACGTTTTACGTTTGTTTTTGGAGAGAAAGCCCGCTAAAATCGTAAAATAAGGTTGGAGGTCGGAACCACGACAGCTATATACAAATATTCCTCCATAACTACTCTGAATCTGACATCCAGGTCCTGGGTTATTATGATTCTCTTGCTCGCCAGATGTGTCAGCCATTAGCTATTCGGGTAAGTTATATAGGCGTTTGTATACCTACCAACCTACCTACAAACAAGCTTCGTTGGTTGACTGGATCACAATTAAGTTATGAATATCAAAATATTTTCTCTGTCTGACATTCACGATATAGAGAGATATGGATGGTATTTTGTTTGTTTGTGTGTGTTTGTATGTTGGTCGTAAACTGTTTTCTCTCCATAAATACACACAGGACACTAAAGTATGCTCCTTATTATTAACTGACACAGCTTGAGGTGAGGTAATTGGATTTCACGTCGAAACATAACTGTATTATTGTACCTATACCAAATAATATAAAGCTTGAAGCTGGCTTTTTAGGTTAGATGGCAGGAAAATTGTTGCTTGATTTAAGTTGATTTTGTCTATATCACACTATAATACTCGAGGCTTTGAAATGTGCGAAAATGAGGCTGCTATTGGCCTTATTTTGGAAGCTTTGCATTCAATTTATTGGAACATCTTCTTTTGAATATTAGAGAGGCAGGTTCATATTCATTTAGTTATTATTATTTTTCAACGAGAGAGAATATTCACTTGAAAATAAATTTGTAAATTTAAACTTTAAAGAAAAATTGAGATTATATTTCTTAACACTGAAAAATGTTAGCTACGGTAATAGGACGATATAAGTTTGGTGTAGTTTTACAAATGGATTCGGAAGGAGTTAGATCTTGTTTGCTTGAAGAGACTGATAAAAAATACCTGTTGCAATTCTTTAGCAGAAATCTGCAGAAAGCTGTTCTTGAGGTTTTTAGAAGGATCAGTGACAGGAACAAAAAATAACGTGACGTACCATGGAATCACCTTTAACAAGTTGTTAAAATTCAAGAAAGTGCTCAAAGATTACGCCATGGATGATAAAAGTTTCGGTCTATTGATTGTATCCCCTAGAAACTATTTATAAACAGTAAAGCTATGTTTACACGGTCAACGAAATCGGTCAACGCGTTGACTCTCTGACGTAAAAATGACGTCACAATCTGTCCCAAGAAAGTCACGTTGTGTGATCGTCAACGAAAATTGTTGTCATTGCGTTGACGGGTACGATGACACTCGCGTTGACACACATTTTTGGGTCAACGCATTGACTATTTTCGATGACCGTGTAATCTCTCTGTCAATGCCATTGGGACGCGTTGACAGGGTTTTAGGACTGGGTGTCATCGCAATGACCCTGCCCCAGCGTTGACACGGCAGAATTTAATACCGTGTCATCGTTTTAGAATGACATTGTTTTTTGTATAGAAATATGATGAAAGTTGGATTGGGAAAATGTTTTGGAGGACGATTATTTGAATGGTGTACAGTTTTGGAGGGAGGGGGGATCTCATTTCACCTTTTGTTTTTTTTTTACAAAAAAAACTTTTTGGTATGGCCATTGCATCCATGTTGGATGCAAAATTTTTTTTTTGACAAAAAAACAAAAAAACCATTTGTATATTCTAAGCTACATTTTAAGACCATAACCATTAACATTGGGTGCGGCTTTCCTATGCTATAAGCGTTTGAAGGTGGCCATGTTGATTTTTTTTTCGATTTTTTTAAAATCAAGTGTCGAAACTTTTTTATTTTTTTTTTTCTAATTTTTCGACACAAATGTAGTAATTTTAAATTTGTATTTGTTCAGCAATCTTATCAGAATTAATTTAAAACTTTTATCTTAAAAGTGCATTGCGTATATCTCGAAATATTTACATTTCAATGCGACAACCTCAAACATATTTCCGTTTAATTTTTCTATGAGAGCTTTTTTCAAATCTCATTTGCTCCGCTTTTTTTTTACAAAATATTTTTGGAAAATTTAAATTTTTGCTTTGTGTCAAACAGTGTGATCAACAAAGTTTTGCGAGTCAACGAGTTGACACTGCTAAGTAAACGTCACGTTGATACACCTGCGCGTCAACGTAATTTAGGACAACATTGACGCAATAGTGTCAATCGTGTGATAGTCAATGTTTTATGCATTGACACTGTGAACGTTGACGGTGAGATGACAGAGAGAATATGGATTTTTTATTGACGTCAGAGAGTCAACGCGTTGACCGATTTCGTTGACCGTTTTCACGTTTGGTGGGATTTCAAATTAGCAGTTTCCCAGGATATTCTTTCCAATAGTTGAACCTAATTTAGAAGAAGAACTTAGAAAATGAATTTTCAACAGTGTTAAATCTTAAAAATCTTTTTTTTTTTTTTAATTCAAAAACTTTAATTTTTTATAAAAAAATATCAGAAAACGACAACGCTATTTTCTGTTATTATATTTTTTTTAGTTTAACAAAAATTCAGTTTTATTGATTTTTTGTTTTTATACACATAATGTGCCCTTAATTATGAATCATACAATCATTTTTTTCAATTCATTTAATTGTTCATTCAGTTAATTTTTCATTCAGTTAAAAACATAAGGAACAAATTTTTCGTTCAATTACAAATAAGTAAAAAGAACTTATTTGTAATTGAACGAAAAATTTGTTTCAACGATTTGTGTGTCTATTACAATGGTTAACAAAATTAAACTCTTTTTTTGTTGCCGAAACAAAAATATAGGTACTTTTCTGAAGGTTTTCGGTGTGCTGAATTCGAATCCGAATTCAAAAGCTCCGGTTTTTGAAATATTACCCTTAGAACATGCAGTACTTCGGACCTTATTCTTTTATATATGGAAAATTGTTTGAGCATATTTAGTAACGGTTTTTATAAGAACTATTTACCACCTTTTTAAATCTGTTTAAATCTTTCCGATATCTTTTTTACTGCCCGAGATATCCTCAGTTGTTTGGTATTTTTATAAATTTTATAACGTCATTATCTTCTTTATGATATATGAAGCCAAACCCACTGACTTCAGTTTAAGAAATCTCGGGCAATACAAAAGATATTGAAAAGATTTAAACAGGTATCGAAAGATGGAAAACAGTTCTTATAGAAACCGTTACTATATATGCTCCTTATACAAAAGAATAAGGTCCGAAGAACTCAAAAAAACTTTTTTTTTTGCGTTTTCTAACGGTAATATCTCAAAAACGGGAGCTGATTAGTTGTTTTTGACTTCGGATTCGAGTTCAGCACACCGAAAACCTTCAGCAAAGTATATTTTTGTTTCGGCAACAAAACCCTTGTAAACCAGTGTTATCAATGATTTTTAATTTTTTTTTTGTGCTGTTTAATATTAATATTTACTTAAATATGTGCTCAACTATTATCAATAACTAATTTAAACAAAAAAAAAAATCAAAAATGTTATTCTTGTGATTAATTTAGGCTGAAAAAAAGTAGTGTTTTAATTGTTTTCAGAATTCGAGTAGGGTTTCCGAGTCCTTTTTCATATTTAAGAGTTGGTACACGACATTTTTCAAAAAAAAAGAGCGTCAGCTTAAGTTAAAAGTATGTAGGTACTTTATTTTCGACCTTAAAGTATATACAAAATCATAACTTTTTTATCAAACAAGATTTTTGGAGTTTTGTTTTTGCAGCGTGTTAAGTTACCATTTTTTAATACATTTCTAATTAATGAATTATTTGCAAATTTTTGACAATGTTTTGGTTTTTTAATACCTATAGGTACCTATTAAAAATTTCCTTATAAAATCAAACTACAAAGATAGGTAAGTTTTAGTCATTTGAGTACAATTTTTACTCTAAAATAAGGTTGCTTTATAAAAATTCCCCTTTTTTTAAAGTGGAAACCCTATTTTCTTTTTCGTTTTCAGAATCAACTAATCTTTCATTTGACCTCAATTTTTACCTCTTACCCTATAACCGCATAAACTATTTGTCTAGCCTTTAAAACATTTGCCTTTAGTTGAGTATATCAATATTAATAACGTAATATGTCATTAACCTTTGCTTATTTCACAAGGCTAAACACAAGACTTCTTTTGTCTTGAAAAAGAAGGTACTTCTTAAAAATTCAATGACTTCATTAACAAATTTGCCATTATTCTCTTGAAAATAAGAAATTGAAAGAAAGCATAAAACAAGTATGACAGTCGCTCTTATCCTTTCATTTTATAAAAAAAAAAAACCTATAAAAGCAACCTTTAACCTTTTTTCCATCCGATAAGGATTCGGTACTTTTCTTAATTAAGCCAAATGTATCTAAATGTCTAATCGTGTCTAGGTTCAATTTATAACCATAAATTCAAATGTATTTGACACTAAACACTTTTCTCGACACAAAAGTGTCACACACAACAAACCAAAAAAAAAAAAAAAATAGATGTCAAATAAAACTCAATATGAGAATATTATAACATAAACGAATAAAAGGGAACGGTATAGGTTTAGATGAAGGTTTTGGCTCAATATGAAAGGAAAATATATCAACTCTATGAACATTGGACATGGGTTATATATCTCCGACCCTGTCTTTGTCCCTGTCCACCATCATTAATCATCATCTCCCCTTGTTTCTTCATCTTCTTCAATCCGGCAGCGGTGGTGGCGGCTGGCGGCAACTCTATGCGGGACTTTGTGTTTCTCTATAGTTCCACATAATGATTTTCTTGATAACAAATCTGCATAAATTTCTCTTCAAATTTGCATACAAATAATCAGAGAAATCTCTTCATGAAAACAGAGAGAGAGAGAAAAAAAAGGACATAGGTACCTATACCTACTAACTACCTATATTCATGGCAACGACAACATCAAATCAAGAAAAGGACAACGAAAAATTGAAGAAAAATAGAAAATTGAGTCGTTCACCGCTGCTGTAGCCACAAAACGAAACACCGCATAACAAGTTCGCTGACGAAATAACGACAACAAGGACGATGACGACTCAAACGACGACGTCAACATCCGTCGACATTCTGACGACAAACAAGGAACAAACATCGTTTTCTCTTACCGCCAGCTTGTTTGCCCTCAATTTGCAGCAAACGGGCTGTCTAAGTCCGATGCATTTGACTGTGGCCAGAACCAGGACTTTCTAAAAGGACACTGACGTGATGATGTCGTTCTGTGTTGTTGTCCTGCCACAAACCTACCTTCTCGCAAATGGAATTATAGTATTGGTCATTTTTGGGTTGTGCTTTCTTGTTGACAGCAAAGAAGCACACAACAACCTACCCCAACCATCATGGCTGTACTGGTCACTGATATGCTTTCATCCTTTTTTTTGCAAATATTTTCTTCGTGTCCTGTGTGTCCTTTAAAAAGATGGAAATGATATGCAATCGTTTTTTTTTTTGTTCTCGTCATCGTCCATCGTCGAGTCGTTTTTCTTGGTTCTAATGCATAAAATCAAAAGAAAATTCACGCGGAAAAGGCAAATAACAAGACTATTGACCGCAAAAGGATTAACACACAACAATGATGTAGCAAATTATAGGTACGTGTATTTCAGAGTCCTTTTTCCAAATGCAAATGGTCTGTGCGGTCAAAATGAAATGCACGACTTGTATCGGTTTCTCTCAAGAGTGTCTGGCATGTAAATGTAGGTAAAAGCTATTTGAGAGTATGATATTGGCCATGTGAGTAGGGGGGAAAGGGGAGTTGTTTTATTTATGATTCATGTTTTTCGTACGCTTGTTTGTTTTTCTTTTATTCTTGTTTTGAATATGAAACTGTAGAAGGGGAGTAATTCTGTATGTGTTTTCTTAATACGAGTACAAAGCATAATATTATGTCTAAAGCCAGAGAAACGGAAGGACCATCAGACTAAAAAACATGAAAAGGATATGCTTGGGGTCGAATGACATTAGGATATCTAATATAAAACACAAGAAGGTGTTGAGTTTGTTGAGTTATGACATTTAATTTGAATAAAACAAGCTTCTATCACATGCAGGTGTTTGAGACGTGACCATAATTTTTTTTTGTTTTGTCTTGTTCTTGGTATATTAGATGTATTCTTCTAAAGGTCCCCTTTCATAGATTTGTAAGTTTCTTTTGTGTCTGCGGTGAGGTATGATAATGATATAATATGGTGCATGCAGTTATGACAGGAAATTACATATTTTTTTGTGTTTTGTTTGCTTACCAGAAGGAGAGTACTTTGAGGTTTAATTTAACTTGAATTTTAGGTAAATATTATGAAAAGTATTTTTTTTCTTCATAAAATGCCATTAAATATGGCTTTTTTAATGAGAAAATAAAAATTTGCATGCATTTCCCAAAAATTCCAAAAACGACTTGTATTAATTTCTCTTAAATAATGATAGTCTTCAAGGAACAGATAACTCAATAAACTTGGTAAAAATCGAAATTTTTCAGCCCCACGTATTGGGCATTCCTATGTGAAGATAAGCGTATAACTTCGCTTAATGAATTTTATCAATACAAATACCAATAAATTGGTTTCAAGTTTTGGTCAGATAACGAGCATTTTATAACCATTTTTTAAATTCTGAACATTTTGTTATCATTTCTAAAATTTTATATGGGCACTGTGGCGTATGCGTAACTTTTTTTTCATCAAAAAAACGCTTTGGTAATATGCCATATTTTTTTCTAATTTTTGACAAAAAAACTGAAAATCAGCGAATAAAATATGTAGGTAATAAGTTTTCCCAACTCAAAATAAAAAATATTTCAAAATGCTTTTAGGTAAATTTTTTATCGATTATCAATTTGAAACTTTTTCACAAATTCTTGGGAGTTTTTTGAAGGCATAACTTCATTCAACTTAAACAGTGATAGATTTTTATGTTTTACAAATTTCAATTGGTTTTAATTTTTGTTCAACTAAACCTTTTTTTTTTTTCATTTTTAAAATTTCAATTTGATATGGTCACTGTGGCGTATGCGTAACTTTTTTTTCATCAAAAAACGCTTTGGTAATATGCCATATTTTTTTCTAATTTTTGACAAAAAAAACTGAAAATCAGCGAATAAAATATGTAGGTAATAAGTTTTCCCAACTCAAAATAAAAAATATTTCAAAATGCTTTTAGGGAAATTTTTTATCGATTATCAATTTGAAACTTTTTCACAAATTCTTGGGAGTTTTTTAAAGGCATAACTTCATTCAACTTAAACAGTGATAGATTTTTATGTTTTACAAATTTCAATTGGTTTTAATTTTTGTTAAACTAAACCTTTTTTTTTTCATTTTTAAAATTTCAATTTGATATGGTCACTGTGGCGTATGCGTAATTTTTTAAATAAAAAAATATTTCAAATACACCAATTGGTCATGTATGATCAATCTGGCATATTTACAATGTTTTTATTCTTTAATTTTAGAAAAAAAAAGTTACGCATAGGTACGCCACAGTGACCAACATAAAATTAAATTTTAAAAAATGATAAAAACGTGTTTCACAGCTGATCAAAGTTTTGTAGGCCATTAAGTAACCTCTGTTATTTATTCAGTTTACTTAGGAGACACTTAAGAGAAAATCTTTGTCTTAAAGAAAAATTGAATTAAGAGTTCCTTAAAAAAATCAGATTTTTTTCTCCAATTTTGCTAAAATAAACGACGTAACTCATAGTCAAAAAAAAAAAAATATAGTCAAACCTTACATTATTTGAATAAATTCTAGGCCATTTTTTGCCAAAAATATATTTCTCTTCATTTCTCAAAAACTTAAAAACCTATTTATGACTTTGTTTCTGATATTGATAAAACATAATAACTCAAAGATAAAGGATAACTCAATCATCCTACAATAAAAACCCATGAAATCGAATCATCAACTTTTTGACACATACCAATTTCCCAAAAAACATATTACTTGAATTTATGTAATTTTCAAAACATATGTCATACTCAATCTATACAATCTATTTCACATTTATTATATGTATCTATCCCACAAAAATACTCACTTTGGAAACCATGATCCATCATTGCTTGTAAATCGATCTACGAAATTGTGCAATGAAATTGCTGATATATCATTCAATCCATAGTAATGTGTCAAATTGTATTCGGGTATCCAATTGGGTTCACCCAATGTATTTGCCAAAGCTAGATCCAGATAATATTGTGTATAATCCAGGACCTACAAAAATAAAAAAAATTATCAAACAAACAAAACTCAATGAATCAATAAATAAAGAAATACATAATCTTAAACTAACTCATAAATTTTATATTTTTTGCCATCAGCTTTGGATATAAAATTAAAAAAAGCAGAAAGTCAAATAACAAAAAAAAAAAAAAAAAAAAAAACACACACAAAACAAAATCGATAAAACAAGAAAAAAAAAAAAGTTCAAAAATAGTCCGAAACGATGATTGTGTCATAAAGTTTTGAAGTCTCAAAAATCAATATAAATCAAAAAGAACAGCTACTATATAAACTGGGATAAATAATACATAAAGTTTAGAAGCAGCCCACTTTCCATCACTACACCAAGGACGACAAAGGACAAAATACAAAACGAAGAGATGATACTGACCTGGCCTGAATCCGTATCGAACTTGTATAACCGCATTGCTGGATTATTGGATCCGACGCTCATTTTCCTTGGTGTAACAGATGGTGAAATCATCATCCATGACACTGGCTTTCCTGTAAAATACCCAAAGAAGAAAGGAAACTGTTATTAGAGTAACTTTTTTGGAATTTGTAGGGAGGCAGGATTATGGTGGGGTGGGGTTTAAAAAACTTTGCGTGATAAAATATTTGAAGGAACCGAAAGACCAAAGACGAACGAGTACTGATGGAGAAAGCAGAATTAATGCTTCGCACTCAAAATGGTATTAAAGCAATTTATCCAACCCCCTCTCTGTGTCCCTTCATCATTGCTCTACCAAAATTCACAACCATCAAACATCTCTCTTCCACAGGATACTATCGAAACACAGGAAGAAGAGAAAGTAAAAGTGGCGCCCACTGCGAGGGCTGTCAATGTCACAACCAAATAAACGCAGTGACCCGAAATTTTTGGCAATCCTTATATCCTCCATTGAAAATTCAGCCAGCCTCTCTAAATCCACAAAAGCTGACTGCTGCTGGCTGGATCTGATGCCTGGCCAACCGGAATGGTGAACCCTGTTGTTAGTGGTGTCGGGGTGTGTTGGTTGATGGTGTGAAGAAGAATATGCATAGGTATTTTAGAAACAAGGAACAATTTCGGCAACACTTCATGATGAATTAATTAAATATCCTTCTTCGACCAAAAATTGTATCACAACTCACAGCCAGCGCACAGAGTGGCTGCTGATGGAAGTGATGGCGAGGAAGAAGCAGAAAGATATTTCGTTATGATCACGTGGAAATTAAATTAAATTTTTCTTTATATCCCGAAACCACCCTTATTTTTTTTTTGTATTACCTTAACTTTTAATTATTTCCTCAGTGTTCACCTCTGTAGTCCAACCAAAAATATCCGGAATTAAAATTCCATCGGTAGAAACGGAAAAGGAGAGTATTTAGCAGGAAAAACCATGTGGTAAGAGTTGTTAACCCCATACTTTGGGTGTCAGGCAAAATTCTACAGAACCCGAGCACAGATTTCGACCAAAAGAAAAATATTTCTCGCACGTGACAGATGACCCCTTGAAAAGTTATATTGGACTGCCAGGGATGGGTGGGGTACCGTCGAAAAGCTGAAAAAGGAAGTAGCATGTTTAATACTCTAGAAACATTGTTGGGAGATATCAACCCCTTATTGTGTAGTAAAGAGGAACAAATAAAATTAAAAAAAAAAAAAAAAAAACAACCATTGAGTTGGGTATTTCCGGTACATTGGTGTGTATGTATCACCGTGTCGGTCGTCATGGCCATAGAAGAAAAAAGGAAACTTTATTGGTCTACAACTATGTGGTTGCACGTTTTTCGATTCATCTGCCACAAACACACTATACGTTGACAGGGGTATGGTTTATTATGACATTATTAATATTAAATTAAGAAATCTGAAGAAAACCAAACATGAACGACCATAATAACTCGTGCAAGACGGTTATAAGCTTAAAAAATAAAATGCACGACTGGGGCCGCACGTACTTGCTCTTATGATAAAAGTAGCTTTTATGTCAAAGATTTAGAAAAAAATAATTTTGAATTAGTTAAAATTTGATTTTTTTAAGGAATTTCATAAGAAATACAAAAATACGAAATTATTTTTTTTTTTGTTTTTCTTACGCCATATTTTTGTTACTCGTGTTTTTTTTGACAAAAACAAAAAATGCAATTAGCTACATATATTAAAATCACTTAAAGCATTATGTATGTCAAATTGTAATAACTCATTAACGGTGTACGGGAAGAGCCGACATCAAAGATTAAAAAAAATGTAAAGTCATATTTCCATTATCCGTATTTTTTGAGAAAAACTAAAAATGCAGTTACGTTAGATTTACGTATAACATTACTTGTGTAAAATTTAATCGAAATCGTTAGAGTCATTTACGAGAAAATTGCAATAACTCCATTTAGATGTACGGGAAGAGCCGACATCCGCGATTTAAAAAAGAGTTAATGTCATATTTTCACTATCCGCATTTTTTGAGAAAAACTAAAAGCGCAGTTATGTTAGAACTGCAAACAGCATTACGTATGTTAAATTTAATCAAAATCGTTAGAGCCGTTTTCGAGAAAGTTGCAATAACTCCAAAACTTTGTATGGGAGGTATACGTTTAAAGCGAGATATTAAAAAACAAAAAAAAAACAACCTTGGAAATTACAAAAAAATCATCTGTACCAAATTTCAAGAAAATCCCTCAACCCGTTTAGGCTGCAGCTTCATGTACAGCTTTTTGTGACGACGCACCGACGCACCGACGCACCGACGCACCGACGCACAGACCGACGGACGTCATGACGAAAACCACTTTTTCGGACTTCTCCATCATCGTAATGTTAGTTTTGATTAAAACCTCGAATTTTTTTTTTTACACGAAACCAATACTTGCCCTATTGAGCAAGTAAAAAATACAACAAAAACTTGGAAAATTGTTAAAAATGTGGTGGTGACCTTGAGGAAACTCAATGTATCAAATGTTTTTTGGAATTAATTTTTTTTTTTTTGAAATTCTAATTCTGATATTAGATTTTTTTAGAAATCTGCTGATGGCTCTTAGAATAATAACAATATTAAAGCAGAAAGATTGAATATTAAGATACTTAGAAGCCGTTTGCTGAAATGAAACTTAAGGATTTAAGTTCTACATAAAATCTTATGTGACAGTTTTTGCAGAGGAAAAAGCAGAGAATAAGAGTTTATGTTTTACTTAAATATTTAAGTTTCAACCTTCCTTGAAGTAATTATTAAACAGAAAAGGAAAACTTCTTAAGAACATACGGTTCGTAGCTCTGATTTTAGGTAGAGTTGTTGAATATTGTTAAAAAGCCAAAAATAGACTAGGTATATAAGACTAAAAAAGGGTGCAAAAAAGTGCATTTCACCAATTATAATTTAATTGCACTTCGGTATTTGGAACAAAAGGGAAAAAAGCTTTTAGTTTTGGAGCATAAGATAGACATTATGAAGCCAAAATCAGGTCAATTTTAAGGACTAAAATTATAAAAAAATAACCGAAATTCTGCTTCCAAAATCGAAAAAGTTTTTGAAATTGACTTATCAATTCCCAGCTTTAATGATCTGTTATAGAATATATCTGGGAGATTAAAGGTTGCTGTTGTAGGAAAAAAATTTAGTGGAAAAATTTTATTAGAGAAATTCCGTTTCAATTTTTTTCGGCGTGATTTCTTCACGAAAAATATTTTCTTAAAAGAATTTTTGCTTTTTTTTCTGCCAAATTTTAAATGCTGATCTTACCTAATCAAATAAAATTTTAATTCAATCTGAAATCTCAAAAACTACATTTTAACTTGTGGAAAACATTATATCAATGGCAACTAGGTATTTTAGTCCGGAAGAATTTTTAATATTTTTTATGTCAAAACAAAACTCAAAAAAAAAATGTGTGTTTTTGACTTGTGACACTTTTTAACTCCATGTGCCTCTTAGTACTTCAGCTGCTAAACGAGAGCAAAAATTTGTTAGTAACATAGAAAATCTCTAATACTCAATTTCTCAATTTGGCTTTGATAGATCTTACAACAGGGTTGCCGTTGAAGATAAATGTGAGAACCGACGACAGTGAAATTCAATTTTCTTTCCTTAACAATAATGATTTTCAAGCTTCTTTAAGTTTCAGCCAATTTTCTTCGGAACAGAACAATTTATTGTGGTACATTAATGGAGGCTATCTTGACCATGAAAAGAAGAATTTTAACTTGGTCATATTCGCATGTTCTTTGAGAAAAAAAAAAAGATTAAGGGCCAGTTAAAGGTTATAATTATTTGAATAAATGAATAGACGTCCCTTTCTTCAGAAGAAATCAAATGGAAAAGTTAAATATATACGCTAAAAAAATGTTTTCGTAAAAATTATGCAAAAGAGCAAATTTTTTTCAGATTTTAAAACTGATAGTTTCAAATTGTTCAAAATTTTAACATGAAGAAAAACAGTCCATAGCTGATTTCCAATAAATTGTTGGTGTTTAAAAATGTGTTTAATTTCTTCTGACTGCACTTCTAAGTCTCACAGAAACACAACTATGTACTTTTTGCTGAGATCAGAGTAAGTTCAAAAACTTCTATTAATTATTCCCATGACGAATTCGTGTCCAGATACCTTTAGTAGAGTAACTAAAGCAAATTATAAGGGAACCCGGCCGAACAGCTCTGATTTTGACGATTTTTTTTTTCAAACGTAGGTAATTAAAAATACTTTAAAGTCTATAGATTAAAAATTGCCGGTGTTGCCGTATTGTTCTTTTTTAAATTAAAATGAATTTTTTTTTAACAAAACCAATTTTTTTGCTTAAATTTCATAAAACAAATGATAGCAAAAGATACTCTAGGTAATTTAAGGAAAATATATAAAAGGCAGTAAGGGACAATCTTCCATCGTTTAAGCGATAAATGCAATTTTCTAACATTCTGACCTCAAACACAAAAAAAATATTTTGAAAACAACGGCAACACCTACAATATTTTAAAATACGTTTTTAAAAAGCCAGAAGCTCATTCTTATCTCTTAAATTTAAATCCACTAAATTTAATCAAAACTTTTTGAAAAAATGGTCCTCAAACTCAGAATTAAAAAAAAAAAACGTTATTAGAAAAATTTAAAATGACTTTTTTTCCAAACTTTTTCTAATAAAATATGAATTTATTTAAAAAGAATTTTTGGCCATAAATATTATCAGTTGAATTTCGAAGCAAAAAAGGTAAAATATATCACACTTTTGAAAAAAAAAAAAATGAAAAATTACTTCAATTTCAATGGTTTTTTTATTAAAACTGAATGTTTGCATTGAAATAATTAATTTTCTCAAAGACTGTGGTAAATAGGAACTTAAAATTTTTGCTATTTAACTTTCAACAGTAAGGGTTATTAAATGAATAAAAAATAATTTTTTGTTTAGATGTTGAACTTAAAAAAAAAAATAAGTTACATATTTTTTTAAAACTTTTATTAAAAAAAGTTCTTCGAAAATGAAATACTTTTTAATTTTTTTCATAAACCGTAATACATATTGACATTTCCTTTTATAATTTGAAATCATAATAAATGCGGCCAAAAAAAATTGAAAATAAATGCATTTTATACTACGACCAAGTTTAAAAACCGACATGTTAAAATTTTTTCAATAATTTTTTTTTTTTCAAAAATCTTAGTTCAATTACCATTCTTTCAAAAGCCGTTCATTCAATTAACTTAATTTTAATTTAACATATATTATGACTAAGCTTCTAGCTTTTAAAAAATGTATATTTGAATATTGTAGGTGTTGCCGTTGTGTTCAAATATTATTTTTTTGTGTTTGAAGTCAATAAGAAAATTGCATCTATCGCTTGAACTATGGAAGATTGTCCCTCACTCCCATATATTTTTTTTCCTTGAATTTCCTAGACAATCTTTTGGCATCAATTAATTTATGAAATTTAAGAAAAATTTTGAAAAAAATTTGTTTTTGTTCACAAAAATCTTCAATTAAATTTAAAAAATCAAAACGGCAACACCGGCAATTTTTAATCTATAGACTTTAAAGTATTTTTAATTACCGACGTTTGAAAAAAAAGATCATCAAAATCTAAGCTGTTCGGCCGGGTTCCCTAATATTGCCAATTTTTGAGCTTTAGTTACTCCACTACTTTATCTAAAGTTCAACCATAAGTTTCTGTTAAAAACTAAGAAAAAAAAAATGAAGAATCCTTCAAAATGCATTTCTTAAATTTTCTCTTCAAAATATACAAAAAAAAAGTCCTTAAACGAAAATTATTTCCCTCAATTCAAATTCGATGCAAAATATTTCCCTTCGTTCAAACTCAAAGAAGGAAAAACTTATGAAACCGTAAGGAATTCAATTTATTTTGATAAATGATTTCCACTAAACAACCAAAACAACCGTCATCGATTTTACTATAGCTAGTCCCCGTGCATAAAATACATATATAGCTAAAACATAATTTCTGACTTCGACACATTAAACAATCCGTAAAGTACTAAAGTATAAAATATATAGAGGTATGTGGTGTAGAGGTTTTCATTTATAGAGTACATCTCTATATGCCAATATATAACATTTTACAGGATACAAACAGGGGCGGACTGGCCCACCGGGCAACCGGGATTTTTCCCGGTAGGCCCTCGGGCAAGAAGAAAATTTTTAAAAGCACTTGAAATTCTATTTTGTAAAAGAAAACTTTCTCATAAAATGCTCGGTCGCTAGTCAATATAAACATATTGTGGCCTCCTATAAATCTTTCGGGGTCCACAGAATTATTTTTGTGCCCCTTTTATTAAATGTAGGCCCCCTATAGATCTTTGAAGGCCCACCGAACTTTGTTTATGGCCCTTTAGTCAATGTAGGCCTCCTTTCGTTCTTTAAAGGTTCACAGAATTATGCTTGTGGCCCTTTTAGTAAATGTAGGCCCTCTATAGATCTTTGAAGGCCCACCGAATTTTGTTTGTTGCCCTTTATTAAATATAGGCCCCCTATAGATCTTTGAAGGCCCACCGAATTTTGTTTGATTTTGTTTGTGGCCCTTTAGTCAATCTAGGCCCTCTTTCGATCTTTCAAGGTTCACAAAATTATGCTTATGGCCCTTTTAGTAAATGTAGGGGGCCTCCTATTGATCTTCCGAGGTCCACAGAATTATGTTTGTGGCCCTTTTATTAAATGTAGGCCCCCTATAGATCTTTGAAGGCCCACCGAACTTTGTTTGTGGTACTTTAGTCAATGTAGGCCTCCTTTCGATCTTTCAAGGTTCACAGAATTATGCTTGTGGTCCTTTTAGCAAATGTAGGCCCCCTATAGATCTTTGAAGGCCCACCGAATTTTGTTTGTTGCCCTTTCATTAAATGTAGGCCCCCTATAGATCTTTGAAGGCCCACCGAATTTTGTTTGTGGCCCTTTAGTCAATGTAGGCCCTCTTTCGATCTTTCAAGGTTCACAGAATTATGCTTGTGGCCCTTTTAGTAAATGTAGGGGGCCTCCTATTGATCTTCCGAGGTCCATAGTATTATGTTTGTGGCCCTTTTATTAAATGTAGGGCCCCTATAGATCTTTGAAGGCCCACCGAACTTTGTTTGTGGCCCTTTAGTCAATGTAGGCCTCCTTTCGATCTTTAAAGGTTCACAGAATTATGCTTGTGGCCCTTTAGTCAATGTAGGCCTCCTATGGATCTTTCGAGGTCCAAAGAATTTTGTTTGTGGCCCTTTAGTCAATGTAGGCCTCCTATGGATCTTTTACAATAATTATTTGCCTTAGATACTCCACTTTAAAGTTCCTATCGATATGCATCCTTTTGAAGTTTTTTAAATTAAAATATTTTTCTGTTCACATTGGTCGTTTATTACTCAAGATATTGCCCGAATGGGTACTAACTATGCTGGGAAAAAACAACGACATCCATCCATCGTAATTTTTTGTAAAGTAATTTCCGAGACCCTTAGGTCAAAGCATATAAGAAAATAAAATGCACGGACTGGGTCGCACTTACTTGCTCTTGTAGTTAAAAGTATCTTTTTCTTAACCCTCTACTGCATTAATTAATATTAGCGGACGAAAAAATTAAAAAATGCTTTACCTGTGTTCTTTGGGTTGTTTCAAAACGGTTTTCATTAAAAAAATTTTTTTAAATTAATTTGTTTAAACAATTTGTTTATAAGCTAAATTTGGCTTCGTATGCATTAAGGGGTAAGAAATCTTACAAATTTTATTTATTCAGAATATGTAAAAAATACAATTAAAAACATCAAAAGATAAATATTTATCATTTAAAAACAAAATAAAGTAAAAAAAATACATTGCATTACAAAAGGTTACGAATTAATTCAAATTTGGCTCATTTTAAGACATGGAACCGAGAAAAGCAATTTGTCTTCGTCCTTTTTAAACATTTCTTCTGGTTCACATTCTTTCCACTGTCGAAGTTAGTCTTGCTCCAACATTTTCACCCACTCCCAGATCTTGCAAAAACTATAAAGTAATAAAATGATTAAAAAATATTATAGGTGAGCCCCCCTCCCCAAAAATTTTAAAGGTTATGCCGCTGGAAATGGGGTGAACATGAGAAAAATGTCTCTAAAGGCGAAGGGGCTCCATTTCTGAAGCAAAACATAACTTCCAAGCAAAATAACAATGTAAAGAAATAAAATTTTCCAACAAAAAATTTAACAAATTGTGTAGATTTACAACCCCTTAATGCATACGAAGCCAAATATGGCTTCCGTACTTTTTGCCCTCCCAAGACCAGGCCAATAATTTTTTTTCAACAAAAATTGGTTCATAGCTTACACAATTAGACAATCGATCAAAAATAAATTTTTAATTCCGCTTTACTTTCGAAACAAACGCAGTAATTAACACTTAAAGTATGAATGTATTCTACATTTTCGATTTCAATGCACACGACTGATCGACTCACCTGTGATCATAAAATACACCTTTATTTTGTGTCGGACACACGCAAAAACTATCTCTGGGTTCTCAGAAACTTAAAGAAGAGGATTGTATTTAATCTTTAACATTTTTTTGTGACAGAGAAGAGAAAAGTGCATACAAACAGACAAAACCATATTTGGCTTCGTATGCAGTGGAGGGTTAAATATCTATTGGAAATTTAAGATTTTGTTAAGTTCCGAGAAAAAAAAAAATAAAAAAAATATAAAGTTAAAAAATTAAATTTAAAATAGAAACATTTTTTAAATTTAGTTTTCCATTTTTTTGATGAAATATAGAAACCTAAAAAATATGACAATTTTACTGAACAAAATTAGGGAAAATTAAAATTTGATATTTTTAAGGAATTCTATAAGTAGTCAAAATAAATAAAATCTGTTTTTGTAATTAATTAAAGACCGTTTTAAATGATCTTTTACACAAAAGATCTATGCTATTTGATGAAAAGGAACTTTCAGAAAAAAAATTCGAAAATCGTTAAAACCGTTTTATAAAAAAATAATTTTTTATATATAAAATTTTTCTAAGATGTTTCAAAAAATATAGTTGGTATGCCATTTATAAGAAATAAAAAACGAAATTTCGATAAAATTCATCAACCCGTTTTCAAAAAATCGATTTTTCAAAAGACAGGTAGGTGCCGTTAGTTTTGGCCCTAAAAAAATTAACTTCCAAGTTTGAAAAAAATCGCTCCATTAGTTTAGGCTATAACTCGCGGTACTTACAGACGGACAGACAGACCAGAATAGCGGGACCCACTTTTTTAGCATACTCTATCATCTTAATGTCATGTCTGATTGTTATCTCAAGTCCGATTATTTTTTCGAATCCTTAACTTGCCCAATACCAATATCGCAAGTAAAAATGTCAATTTGTCTTCACCTTTCGAGACAAAGCGGGACCAGTTATAAAATTGAATTTAATATAGCCACGGAATTCGTTAGAACATCATTTTTTAGATAATTTTATTGTGAATAAGACTGTCTTTGGCCATTTTTGGTTAAAATGAGTAAAAATGGAGCTATTAAATATAAATGGTACCAACCTCTTCCAAGATGGCGGCTGCTTTCGACATCCTACCATCCCAAAAATTGACTTTTATGATAAGACATTCACCCAAATACATTCCACGAAAAAAAATTAGTCCTGCGAAAAATGCGATTTGATTTAGTAATTTGCCTGGGCTATAATATAATTCTAGAACGTTGTGTTGAGATCAAATAATAATAATAACATTCTACATTAGTCAAACAAATTAATTTTCGATTAGTATTTGTATTTTTGGAAGAGGTGGACATTTATAAAAAGTGACATTCGATATATTGATATATAAAGACCTTATATTAGATATATAAAGAATACATATTTTCTTTTGACTAAACTGAAAGTAAAACCCACTTAACGTTTTAAAATTAATGTTATATAACTTAGCCCTGTAAATTTTTTTTATTTTCAATCACTCAAATAAATTGATCCGCCTGTTCACAGATTATAGATTAATAAACGTGAAAAAACTTAATATCAAGAAACAGTTTCTGCATATCAACTTTTCTTTTTAAAAATTTTAAAAGTGAATTATGTATTTGTGGCCCTTTTCCTTAAAGTCCCGGGAGGCCCTTTGAACCCCAGTCCGCCCCTGGATACAAATGGAGTGTTTTCTTGTCTTGAATGTGCCACACCACCCAATAATCATAAAAGCACAAAACGAAAAGTAGTCGAAGAAAGAAAAAAACAAAAATAAAGGACTTCCAAAGGACATAAAACAAACAAACCCAGAATCATTAATCTTATAAAAAACACCTGGTATTTGTGTTTGAAGCAATCCACTTTTCTTAGCTTTTTACGCTTATAGATTGTATACACACACAAATACACACATTGATATAGTTATAGGACAAGAGGTAAACTGATGATATCCTTCTTTTTCTTGTGTTGTATATGCGAGATCTCTTCTGAAGAAAAAGAAGACCCGTTAAGGGGATGACGATAAATTAGCTTAAAAGCTACAGATAATTCAATTTATTTCTCCATCTTCGGTTCCAAAAAAAAAAAAAGAGGATCGAAAAAAAAATGCAAATCGGATAAAACTACATAGCATCCCAGGCAACAGGAAATACAAGGACTACAAACTTTTTACAAAAATCGACCTCGAAATTCAATACCTACCTACGAACCGGAGAGAGAGAAAAAAAAATTCGATATCTCTTTGTGTTAAAAAAAAAATAGGAATGAGTCGCAGGACACCATTTCGCATAAAAAAGGAAAGCTTACACTTTGTATTAGGTTTGGGAGGCTAAAAGGATAACGCCTTATCTCTCCTTTTTTTTGTAGGTACTCTGGGATGCTATAATGTTGTTGATATATGTTTCACTCGAAGACATTCCTTACCTTTATCATCGTAGATAATCCTAAACGAGTCCGAATGCAAATGTCCAAAAAACTGACCCTGAATAATTGATGAATACTTGCGAATGAGTTCCAAATATCGCATGTTGTTGCTCTCGGTGAAGGTTGTATGTCCATTTTGTTGGCTACCAACGTGTCTTTCATCCGATCCGGGTGGTATATGTCCCACAATATAGACCTGAGGGGGATGAGAATAAGAAAAAAAAAAAAATAGAGATGAAAATGAAAACCAATCTAAATGTTAAGATACATGGAAATATCATAAAAAATAAACGAGTCAGAAAGGAGCGAAATCGTATTGAAAACGAGGTGAAATAGCAAATGTATATAGAACTGTCGTACACGTAAGGAGGTAGGCACATATCATAAAATGGAAACAGAGCTATCAAGTAGGTGGAAGAACCTATGGAATTCGATTCAATTAAGGGAATTGGAAGGTTTCGGATATCATGTTTTTTTTTTTGGTGGATTGGTTATGGGAATGGGAATAAGGTAAAAAAGACTTATTAAAGGGCCATTTGTGCCAGAAATTGATATTAATATATGATGTGCCTATGGTATGAAAAATAATGTTTGAATTCTGGTACTTGGCCACAAGTATCCCTTGACTAATTCAGATATTGAAAAGCACCTAATAGCCTTTAATATTATCAACAGGAAATACCAGAAGGGGTTTGAGCAACAATAGGTATATTTAACAAAGTGAGAAAAAGGATAAACTTTTTGTTCATTATGTAAAACGAAAAACGCCGTAGGAAGAAAATCTACCTAATAAGCTTAACATTTATTTGTTTCTCCATAAAAGGATAACAAAATACCAAAAAAAGAAAAAAAAGAAAAAGGATTTTTCTACAAGATTCCATTTCAGGCAAAAATTTTGCAAACAAAATTTGAATATAAAATTTTCTTCTCTTTTTTTGCTGGTTTTGCCTTGATCCAATAAGTATTGGAAATGTTATTAACCTTTTTTTTTTTGTTATTCTGTTGTGTGTGTGCAAAGAAGTGTGTGCAAAAAAAAGAAAGAAAGGATTACCATCAAAACAGCAGCAACCATACCATCACATCACCATACCACAATTGAACTTTATTATACCAACCGTTACAGAAACTTTTTAACTTGAAAGTTTCACTTTCGATTTGAATACCTACCAACCTACCATCTACCTTGAAAGTTTGTTTATAGTTTTTGTAACAAAAAAAAAAAAAACAAGAATATTTTCATTGGAAATGATTTTTATTTTGTAAAATAGGTGAACTGAAAAACATTTTGTTGTATGGAATTGAGTTTTATTTTTTTTTTTTTTTTTTTTTGTATTGAAGAAATTCGAACTTTTTCTATTAATCCAGTCAAATAAGGGTTTAACCTCGGAATGAATGTTAGTAGAAATTTTTTTTGCTCAATATCTTCCTTTTGCCATTCTATAACATATCTCAAAAGTCTAGAAAAATCTCATGTCCGCTTGTCGCGATTTCAAGGTCAAATCGCGAAATGGAGATTTTCAAAATTAGCAAAAATAGGCTATGGTAATATATACACATATGATACATGATTTCAAGGTATTTTTTAATGCTGATTCCAAAAAATCTAAAATCAAGACAATCTGACCTCTCTGGAAAAAGTTATACCTGTTTTTCATCTGTCAACTCATATTATTATAACAGTTGCAAACTTACTGCCGAAAAACCCTTAAAAGTTATGGTAGATGAACCAAATTTTGCATGAAGATTTTAGAATCCATCATTATTAAAAATCAAAACAATCCATTACAAAAAATATAGATACCTACGAAATAATGGTATTTTTTGATGGAGGGGCAAATTTTAGGATATGCACTAAAGAAGATTCTTGTTCATCTTAGGAATAAGTGCTAATAGGCTAATTTTTTCATTTTAATCTTTGTTTGGATATTCTTTAACTACCCTCAAAAATCTAAAAAAATCTCATGTTCTCAAGTCCTAATTTTCTTGGTTTGAAAATAAGATGCAGATTTTAAAAAATTAATAGGAAAAGTTTAAATTTTTATGTGTATACCAACATAAGCGACATGATTTAAAGGTATTTTTTAACACTTATTCCAACAAAACTCACAAACAAGTCAACCTGATCATCCCTGAAAAGTAATGCACCTTATTCATGTTGATCTGACACAAATATCTGAAGTGTAGTTTTTCAATTTTTTAAAATCTGCATCTTATTTTCAAACCAAGAAAATTAGGACTTGCGAACATGAGATTTTTTTAGATTTTTGAGGGTAGTTAAAGAATATCCAAACAAAGATTAAAATGAAAAAATTAGCCTATTAGCACTTATTCCTAAGATGAACAAGAATCTTCTTTAGTGCATATCCTAAAATTTGCCCCTCCATCAAAAAATACCATTATTTCGTAGGTATCTATATTTTTTGTAATAGATTGTTTTAATTTTTAATAATGATGGATTCTTAAATCTTCATGCAAAATTTGGTTCATCTACCATAACTTTTAAGGGTTTTTCGGCAGTAAGTTTGCAACTGTTATAATAATATGAGTTGACAGATGAAAAACAGGTATAACTTTTTCCAGAGACGTCAGATTGTTTTGATTTTAGATTTTTTGGAATCCGCATTAAAAAATACCTTGAAATCATGTATCATATGTGTATATAATACCATAGGCTATTTTTGCTAATTTTGAAAATCTCCATTTCGCGATATGACCTTGAAATGGCGACAAGCGGACATGAGATTTTTCTAGACTTTTGAGATATGTTATAGAATGGCAAAAGGAAGATATTGAGCAAAAAAAATTTCTACTAACATTCATTCCGAGATTTACCCCTTTTTTCTCCTTATTTTACTGTATTATATTGTTTGGGATCAATTTGTTGATTTTTTTTTTTTTTATATAAGTTTCTTGCAACAAATTCAAAAGTTTTTGGTTTTTATTTCAAGAAAAAGTGTTTCAGAGAAACTAAGTAATCTTTATTTATAAAGAAATATAACTTTTGATTGGGAAAAAAGATTAGAGACAAAATCTAGTGATGAATAAAATATTTTTTAATGGTCTACTACTAGATCGCCCGTTGCTCTTCTACTTATAGATTTTTAAAATTAAAGCTTTCCATTAATAAATGATAATTGTACTGTGGGCTTGAATTGGTATTTCGATATGCACAAATATCTTTATTTTTAAGCTGGTAGTATTGTCTCTGATATATGTACTCAATCTCGAAACAATATAGAAAATTTAATATACAAAATAAATGAATACCTACTTAAATATACTTAACAGAACAAAGCAACTGCCTTAAAAAGCATAGAATAAAGCTTTATTAACCAAAAAGTAGTCAAATCACAACAAAAACATAAATGTAAAAAAAGGAAGCTGAAAAAATGCTGCCAAAATAAGCACAGAGATATAAAAGTGTATGCCAAGTTCCACGGTTGGGTTTTAAATTTGTATCAGTTATATTTTGATGGATTAAGTAGTGTATTTTGGGGGATTCTGGACCCTCCCAACCTCCCAAGCTCTCGTACAAAAATTTGTATGGAAGGTATAGGTAATCTACTACATTTAATGGTGACTATTACCAAATTTTGGGAGGTATTTTGTATGTGTTTTTTAACAGATTCCGTGGTAATTGATAAACCAGCGGCTGTGTGTAGCATCTAAAACCAGAAGAAAAAGAGGAAGAATGACAAAAAAATCTATATTTAGATCTTTATGAGGGAGTTTCATACTTCCAATTAGACAATACCTTTACATTGATTGAAAGAGAAGGCTAATCATATATGCACACATACACTTACAATCCATGCAGCCCAATCTATTACTTTTTTTTTTTTTAGGTGAGCACAGCTCAAAGAAATCCAACTAGAAAAGTGTATCCCACAACCAATTTATCACTAGAAATCCAATCCCACAACCAATATTCCAATGAAAATACAAATGGATCTAGAAATCCAACCAGTGACAATTACTACCAATTGGAATTTCTGAACTTACTCTAACATCGGTGCACACATCATTTTTGTATTGGGTGGAATGGGAGTGACATAGATTTTGAATTTACGAGCTACCCAACCAAATAAGCACTATTCCAACAAGAATTTAATTTTTACATGGAAATACAACCGGTACCAAGCACAAATCAAAGAAATCCAGCTAGAAAAGTGTATCCCACAACCAATTTATCACTGCAAATCCAATCCCACAACCAATAATTTCATTGAAAATACAAATGGTACCTACTAGAAATCCAACCAGAAAATTATTCACAATTCTTGGTGGCTGCGTGTAGTATTTTAAACAAGAAGAAGAAGAGCAAAACGGGAGGAGTTTGATACTTCCAATTAGAAAATACATTGTCATTGATTTCAAAAAGTAGAAAATTATATAGGGACCCATGCACCTGCAATCTATGGAGAGACATCTATTTGCTTCTTCTTTTTTTTTTTTTTTTTTTGTGATGGACCAATAGTTGTATTGAAAAGAAATTGTGAGCATATGTATCGACATGAACGATCATGATCGTTTTATGTAAAATATCCAAGTTCAATATTAGCGTTGCATGTTGTAACATGAAGTAAGAAAAATGAATTAGGATCATCTCTAATAGATATATAAACATTTTGTTGGGGATAATATTATGATTTCGGTGATGTGGTGGGGGAAGTGTCAATATAATGTACCTGTGTATGGGATGCGCGATCATTTTATTACGGTCTTACATTTTATTAGTTTAAAGCGGTTCAAAAGCAGTTTAAAGCGGTTTAAAACCAGTTTAAAGCGGTTCAAAAGCAGTTAAAAGCGGTTTGCTCTGAACGTCATTTTTCGGGTTATAAACGCCACGTTTTGGGTTATGTTTAGGTTCTGAAATCCGGGTTTCGGGTTATGAACGCCACGTTTTGGGTTATGTTTAGGTTCTGAACTCCGGGTTTCGGGTTATGAACGCCACGTTTCGGGTTATGTTTGGGTTCTGAACATCGGGTTTCGGGTCCTAAGCATCGTTTTGGGTTTTAAACGTCGTTTTTGGGTTATGAAAATCGTGTTTGGGTTCCAGTAAAAAAATAAAAAAAAAAAAAAATAGATTCTTGTTTCCTCATAGCAAAAGTTGAACTGCATATAAATGAAATCTAAGAAAGAATAAAAACACAAGTTTTTTTTTCTTTTTTTTATTGATTTTATTGTTTATAATGTTTCAAGTTAATAACTAAAATTAAATACAAAATTGAGAAATCTTCTTTCTTTTTATAATAACAACAATAATCGTCTTATCATATAAACTTAAAAATATTTCGTATAACATAAACTATTATTTTATATCTTAAGTCTACGGAAAATAATATTCTTCTACTCGCTTGCTACCCCACGCTAAGGTTTTATATGAATTTGGAATAACAAATCTTTTATCGTCATCATAAGTGAGAGTGATTTTATTTATTAATTGCGTGTATATAAAATGCTTATTACTTCTAAAACAATGCATCGTTTTTAATAAGGATTTGGATGGGGTATTTATACATTCTCTAAAATCATTTAAAGTTACTTCGTTAGCAACAATATTCTTTTTGATTCCTTTTATTTTCTTTACTATATCGTCTTCAGTTACAATGCAATATGACTTGGATTTAGTACCTACAAATTCTAGTAATAGTTTTCCTGAACACTCATCTTTAAACTTCCCTAAAACTTTCTTGTTCACTCTTGGAATGTTGTATTGATTTACCTCTGGGTAATCGCTAGTATCAAAATAGTCTATATTTTTATTTATATCATCATACAAATCCCTTGTTTCAAATTCATAAATGAATGAATCTGTGTCCGTATATAAAAGGTTTAACTTTTCCCCATATTTCACTTTCATAAAATTATAATGGAAATCATACATTAATGTTTTAGATAAATCCAGAACGGAAAACCCAACATAAATAGGCTTGTCATATTTAACCTTTAATCGGTTCATTTGAATTACTACTAAGTCTTCATGTATTATTGACCGGCTATGAAAATTAGGTTTACTAATCAAAGAATTAGCTCCGAGACGTTTTCCAACACTATCCCATTTGGTAATAAGCTTTACATCTACTCTCTTATCAACATTCTCCATTGTTTTTCCAAAAACACTGTTGTTCATCAGTTTATAAAAATCTTTTTCGAAATCATTAGTTGATAGAGTCCTCAAGTGAGTATTAAGATCGATATACGATTTTAGCCAAGTGCTCTGGTTGAATTCCAGCACCTTATGGACTTTTTTCAATATAAGACCATTTGAAAGACATTGCTTTAAATTTCGATAATGAATTACATATCGTGTTTTATCAAACTCATTTGCAATTAGTTTTGTATTCTTCGAGTTTTTATATGGAGGTTTCAAGTTTTCAGGGCAAAATGGTAAGTCGTTATGCAGATCATGTAAATAATCAGGATATTCTAAATCTACACATAAAATGTATCCTTTATTAGAATTATCGGCTATTGATTCTATATCTAAACTGTTTGAGTCTTCATCACTTAGCCATCTGAAATTATTAATTGGTAGATATTGACTCATTGCCCATCCATACAAGTTATTTACGTCGAAATATCCTAAAAATGTTGATTTTTTCGTAGCATCAAAGTTTGGCATAAACTTATTATTTGCTTTGGCATATCTTCCGGTACATTGGCTTAACCCTCCTCTTATACCTTTTTGTATAAAATGAATCATATCTATATCGGTAAACAGCTCTAATTCTACTTTGGTACTCTTTAGCATTGCATCCCAACTTAACCCAGGTGCTGTATAATACTGACAAGGATCAAGATCATATGTTTTAATACAAACATTGCGGAAATTCTCAAAAATATCAGCTAGGAGCATCACATCTGTTTTTAAATAAACATCACTGTATTCTCCTAATAGTCTAAGAGCCAGGAGCAGATTTCTTGCGTGAGAGGTAACCGATTCATATGAATGTCAGAGGTAGCGTGGGTAATGGTGATGACGAATACCTTAGTCTGCCTGCATTTATTTGGGCCGTTGTCGAGAAAAAGCGCATCAAAAGTACCATTTTTCTGAAAATCGATTTAGTGAGGGTAACCACTTAAAATTTATTGATAACCAACGCCACACACTCACTGATAACAAATATACCAATGGCAGACATTTTAAGTGTGGCCAAACCCCCGGCAGACTGTCCCGAAAATGCGTTTTTTTTTGCGTTTTTAGACTTTGGGGTAACCACCTAAAATTAATCGCATCCTGTAGCGGGGGACTCCCTGATAACAAAAACACCCATGGCAGACATTTTAAGTGTGGCCAAACCCCCGGCAGACGGTCTTGAAAATGCAGTTTTTCTGAAAATTGATTTATTTAGGGTAACCACTTGAAATTAGTCGCATCCTGTAGCGGTGGACTCCCTGATAACAAAAACACCCATGGCAGACATTTTAAGTGTGGCCAAACCCCCGGCAGACGGTCTTGAAAATGCAGTTTTTCTGAAAATTGATTTATTTAGGGTAACCACTTAAAATTAGTCGCATCCTGTAGCGGTGGACTCCCTGATAACAAAAACACCCATGGCAGACATTTTAAGTGTGGCCAAACCCCCGGCAGACGGTCTTGAAAATGCAGTTTTTCTGAAAATTGATTTATTTAGGGTAACCACCTAAAATTAGTCGCATCCTGTAGCGGTGGACTCCCTGATAACAAAAACACCCATGGCAGACATTTTAAGTGTGGCCAAACCCCCGGCAGACGGTCTTGAAAATGCAGTTTTTCTGAAAATTGATTTATTTAGGGTAACCACCTAAAATTAGTCGCATCCTGTAGCGGTGGACTCCCTGATAACAAAAATACCCATGGCAGACATTTTGAGTGTGGCCAAACCCCCGGCAGACGGTCTTGAAAATGCAGTTTTTCTGAAAATTGATTTATTTAGGGTAACCACTTAAAATTAGTCGCATCCTGTAGCGGTGGACTCCCTGATAACAAAAATAACCATGGCAGACATTTTGAGTGTGGCCAAACCCTCGGCAGACGGTTTTGAAAATGCAGTTTTTCTGAAAATTTATTTATTTTACTTTTTCACATAACTCGCGTATTATTGGACCTAGCAGAAAAAATTGTAAAGCAATCTTAAAGATAATTGAATTTCCTACAGAATATGTTAAATAAGTTTTTTCGATTAAACCTTCGGTTTAAGAGTTAGGGTGGTTTTTTTGAAGCAAGTCAAAGGGTGATTTTCTTATTTTCGTCATATCTCTTTTATTTGAGCTTTTTTAAAAATTAATTTGGAGTAAAAGTTGTAGATCTTTTTATTACCTTCATTTATTACATTAACGGTTTTTCGATTTTACAGACCGTTTTCGATCTGTAGGAAAAAAACTTCAAAAAGTTTGCAATTTTTTATATAGGAAAAAGGTTCTACATAGTACAGGGTAATTTGCAATAGATGTAACAAAAAACCTAGGCGTGTAGGTTACACTCAGGCAAGAAAAAAATTGTATAGTTTTAGGCGGGGAGGGGCAAAAAGATTGCAATTTTTTATATAGGAAAAAGCTATATAAAAAATTGCAAACTTTTTGAAGTTTTTTTCCTACAGATCGAAAACGGTCTGTAAAATCGAAAAACCGTTAATGTAATAAATGAAGGTAATAAAAAGATCTACAACTTTTACTCCAAATAAATTTTTAAAAAAGCTCAAATAAAAGAGATATGACGAAAATAAGAAAATCACCCTTTGACTTGCTTCAAAAAAACCACCCTAACTCTTAAACCGAAGGTTTAATCGAAAAAACTTATTTAACATATTCTGTAGGAAATTCAATTATCTTTAAGATTGCTATACAATTTTTTCTGCTAGGTCCAATAATACGCGAGTTATGTGAAAAAGTAAAATAAATAAATTTTCAGAAAAACTGCATTTTCAAAACCGTCTGCCGAGGGTTTGGCCACACTCAAAATGTCTGCCATGGGTATTTTTGTTATCAGGGAGTCCACCGCTACAGGATGCGACTAATTTTAGGTGGTTACCCTAAATAAATCAATTTTCAGAAAAACTGCATTTTCAAGACCGTCTGCCGGGGGTTTGGCCACACTTAAAATGTCTGCCATGGGTGTTTTTGTTATCAGGGAGTCCACCGCTACAGGATGCGACTAATTTTAGGTGGTTACCCTAAATAAATCAATTTTCAGAAAAACTGCATTTTCAAGACCGTCTGCCGGGGGTTTGGCCACACTTAAAATGTCTGCCATGGGTGTTTTTGTTATCAGGGAGTCCACCGCTACAGGATGCGACTAATTTCAAGTGGTTACCCTAAATAAATCAATTTTCAGAAAAACTGCATTTTCAAGACCGTCTGCCGGGGGTTTGGCCACACTTAAAATGTCTGCCATGGGTGTTTTTGTTATCAGGGAGTCCCCCGCTACAGGATGCGATTAATTTTAGGTGGTTACCCCAAAGTCTAAAAACGCAAAAAAAAACGCATTTTCGGGACAGTCTGCCGGGGGTTTGGCCACACTTAAAATGTCTGCCATTGGTATATTTGTTATCAGTGAGTGTGTGGCGTTGGTTATCAATAAATTTTAAGTGGTTACCCTCACTAAATCGATTTTCAGAAAAATGGTACTTTTGATGCGCTTTTTCTCGACAACGGCCCAAATAAATGCAGGCAGACTAAGGTATTCGTCATCACCATTACCCACGCTACCTCTGACATTCATATGAATCGGTTACCTCTCACGCAAGAAATCTGCTCCCGGCTCTCGGTCTATAATGTTTTCATATTAAATGTGCTCCACACTATCTGAGCATGTGAATAATCCTCGTCTGTTATATCTGAGGAATTTAAAGTGCTATAAAAAGCAGACTTGAGAGGTAGTTTTGTATCTTTCAATTTTTCAGCTGATGAAACATATTCATATGGGAAAACTCCTTTTTTCATGACCAAATTAAATTCTTCTTCTTTCTGAAAAGCTTTTTTAGTTTCAATAAATTGATTTTGATTAAGGTTCTTTGACAATTTGTCAATACTTGACGCCATAAATCTCAACGAATCTATGAATCTGAGCTGAATACTACTATTGTTTATACCTGTTTTGATGTGTTTTGTAAATGAAATATATCGTTCCTTGTTTGCCGGTATAACATCGATTTTCTCATCACTATCACCAAATTCTTTAACAATAAAGTGAGAATCATAACCACTCAAGTTATGTAAAATAACTGGAATAAAATCAGGTATTTGATATTTTAAATTGCATTCTGAATGAGCAGCACCTCGAAATTCCCCTGTTAAGTGATCATGATCCCTAACACGATTTTCATTTAGGTTATCACCACAGATGGAACAATGTTTAGTATTTTTAAAATCAGTTTCTTCTTCCTTACTTAGCGTTTTCATTGGAATTACTAGTTTTAAAATTGAACTGATACGCTGCGCATCTTCTTTTAAACTATTCATAAAAACTTTAGCACAATCATCACCCCGGTATAATAAAAATTTACTTAATGAATCATCATAATTACATTTTATATAGTATGCAAAGCTAAAAGGTTCATGCATTTGAATATTGGTTGAAAATGATTTTAGAGGGTTTGGTAAACATGTATCAAAAGGCTTTAAAGCTGCTTCAAAATCAGCATATATTACAAAAGGAACTCGCATTTTTTTATAGAAGCTTTTAAATTTTAAACAATTATCAATGTCAGTTGGTAATATGGTGTGCACTTTATTACAATCATGTTTTAAATGCTCATTTAATTGATTTTCGTTTCGGAAATATAATAAACATCCATCACAAATCCACTTTGTACAACGATGTTTTGAAATTTGATTGCTTACTAATCTATTTAAATTTTTAATCCAACAGTAATGTCCGTTTTTCTCGTTCTCTAAATATAACAAGTTAATATGTTTTTCTTTTTTCTCACTAGTATAAAATAGAGGTCCAACAAGGGTATTATTTTCTAGACCATACACATTAATACTTAGGTTATTTAATTTCTCAAATTTTGAAATATTTTTCATACTCATTGGAAGCTCCACACCGTTTAAATTCAGCACTTCAGTGTAGTGAGGATATGATGAAACTCTATCTGCGTGTTGTTCAGGAGGATAAAAAGCAGATACAATCGCCCATGCAAAGCATGCATCATCGTTGTTCTTAACATTTATGATGGCATGTTTCAATTGAATGGTCCTTGGTAATTCAATATAAGATGCTCCACGCATAGGATTGTATTTATTGATATTTATTTCTAGGTATAACACTTCCTGCAATGCCCATCCACTATCGCGTTCTTGGAATTCTTCGCTTTTTGATGTGATGTCTTCAGTAAACTTTCGATACATTTTTCTTAAATCAGTTGACTGGTTTATTACTTCATTTTTTGTATTAAATGACTTAGTATCTGTAACTGTTTCATCGCTGTTATCCTTAACATATAGTCCAAACATTTCGAAATTAACTTTTAAAACATTTTGCGCCTGTAGAACTTCTGTTATTAGTTCCAAAATTGTACACTCTTGCTTTTTCATAAAGTCTTTATAGTCGATATGACGATCACAATCTCGAATTCTATAACTTTTGATACGGCTCTTAAATGCGGTGCAGATCACTTCAACGTTATCTATATGCTTATTAGAAGCATTAGTTTTATGCAAATTGCTGTTAAGATGTCCTTGGAACATAGATTTCTTTATATCCAATCTACAAAAAATGCAGTGTTTCAGCTTATTGTTCAAATCATTCTCGATTTTAATTCTTTTCACTTGGATGTCAGATTCTGAATTTTTTCTTTTGTTTGACATCATATTACATGGAACTGTCATTTGGTGATATTTTTTTAAATGATATTGGTAGTTTCTAGAGTTGTCGAAGATCATACCACAAACATCACAAAGCACCGAAAGTTTATTCTCATGATTTATTTTCATATGACGCACATAGTTATCTCGTCTTGTGAAGGATTTCTGACATTTATCACAACTGTACATTTTGAATTTTATGAAAGTTGAACACACCGCTTCGATAAACTATACTTAATTCAAAACCCTTCTTCACTTGGTAGTTTGAAAACGAATGTTCTTTTGTAAAATTAAACCAAACTCTTATACATTTACCCCCACCACTTACCTTAAACATTTCATCTATAAACCGTTTACATTATTGTTACTATCTCTATTCTTATTCTAAAATTTACATCAAAAACGTGTATGAGTGAAACAACAATAGTGTCGGCAATTACACTTAAAAAATATGACCGTAATAAAATGATCGCGCATCCCATACACAGGTACATTATATTGACACTTCCCCCACCACATCACCGAAATCATAATATTATCCCCAACAAAATGTTTATATATCTATTAGAGATGATCCTAATTCATTTTTCTTACTTCATGTTACAACATGCAACGCTAATATTGAACTTGGATATTTTACATAAAACGATCATGATCGTTCATGTCGATACATATGCTCACAATTTCTTTTCAATACAACTATTGGTCCATCACAAAAAAAAAAAAAAAAAAAGAAGAAGCAAATAGATGTCTCTCCATAGATTGCAGGTGCATGGGTCCCTATATAATTTTCTACTTTTTGAAATCAATGACAATGTATTTTCTAATTGGAAGTATCAAACTCCTCCCGTTTTGCTCTTCTTCTTCTTGTTTAAAATACTACACGCAGCCACCAAGAATTGTGAATAATTTTCTGGTTGGATTTCTAGTAGGTACCATTTGTATTTTCAATGAAATTATTGGTTGTGGGATTGGATTTGCAGTGATAAATTGGTTGTGGGATACACTTTTCTAGCTGGATTTCTTTGATTTGTGCTTGGTACCGGTTGTATTTCCATGTAAAAATTAAATTCTTGTTGGAATAGTGCTTATTTGGTTGGGTAGCTCGTAAATTCAAAATCTATGTCACTCCCATTCCACCCAATACAAAAATGATGTGTGCACCGATGTTAGAGTAAGTTCAGAAATTCCAATTGGTAGTAATTGTCACTGGTTGGATTTCTAGATCCATTTGTATTTTCATTGGAATATTGGTTGTGGGATTGGATTTCTAGTGATAAATTGGTTGTGGGATACACTTTTCTAGTTGGATTTCTTTGAGCTGTGCTCACCTAAAAAAAAAAAAAGTAATAGATTGGGCTGCATGGATTGTAAGTGTATGTGTGCATATATGATTAGCCTTCTCTTTCAATCAATGTAAAGGTATTGTCTAATTGGAAGTATGAAACTCCCTCATAAAGATCTAAATATAGATTTTTTTGTCATTCTTCCTCTTTTTCTTCTGGTTTTAGATGCTACACACAGCCGCTGGTTTATCAATTACCACGGAATCTGTTAAAAAACACATACAAAATACCTCCCAAAATTTGGTAATAGTCACCATTAAATGTAGTAGATTACCTATACCTTCCATACAAATTTTTGTACGAGAGCTTGGGAGGTTGGGAGGGTCCAGAATCCCCCAAAATACACTACTGGATTACTTGGTAAGTTTTCAAACAACTTTCAAAATTGGTAATTAGAAGAAAAATTGCCAAGAAAACAAACCTAAAAATGGGATTTCAAGCATCTTTATTACATAATATCAGTGATATCCCTACCACCAAACCTAGAATAACGACTTGAGCAACTTATTATATATTTAACAATGGAAACTATTGTCAATAATATATGCACAATTAGGTCGAACGTACTTGCTCTTACATAATGTTGAAAGCTGCTTAAAATATTAGCTCTTTAGAAATAAATAAAAGATCTTTTTGAGACATTTAAAAATAAAAACTTTCAAATCAATACAAAATTTGGTTTAAATTTACAAAAACATCCCTTTAATAATTGGTTTTGACCTTAAAACCAAGTATGCCATTTTTTAAATTTTGTTATGATAAAGAATTTTTGAACAAAAATAAAATTGAAAATCTTTAGAGCTATAAAAAATATATAAAAAAATATCAAAATTTTTTTCAATAACAAATTTGGTATGCCATTAAATATGTAATATTTTTTAAGTGCTTTTTCAAAGAATTGATTTTTCAAAGAAAAAAAAAAAGAACTTGAAAATGTTTTTTTTTTTTGTTTTTAATTTTTCTTAAGTTTAATATTAAAGCTACCTACTTTCTTATTTTTTATTGAAAGCGGCATGACCTTATTTTCCACATTTCCATGTATTTTTTTAGTCAAAATCGTTAGACCTGTTTTTGATAAAAAAAACAACCATTTTCACAGCTACAATAAATAATTTGTATTTTGTTTTTAAATAAAATGCACGACTGGGGTCGCACGTACTTGCTCTTATGCTTTAAGTTACTCTAATGTTAAAGCTTTTTATTCAAGAAAATTAAGAAATTTTAAAATTTGATATTTTCAAGAAATTAAAAAAAAATAAAATGTTTTTTATAATTAATTATATATCGTTTTAAATGATCTTTCACAAAAAACCAAGTATGCCAGTTTACTTTTTGTATAAAAGGGAATTTTTAGAAAAAAAATTTCGAAAATCGATAGAGCCTTCTCAAGTAGCACAAAAGTCTAAGATACACCAAAATATTTGGTGTATTTTTTGCACTTTCGTGATATGCATTTTGAATATAAAAAATACACCATTTTCTCGTATAAAATAAACTCCGGTGGTTAAAAAAATATACCGATTTTGGTGTATAAATGGCACTAGTGGTATATTAAATGATCTGTTTTTGGTGAAAATTATCCCTTTGAAATTGAAAAATACACAATAAATCTATGGATAAAATACACCATTTAAATTATTCTGATTTAAAATTTGAACCAAAGTTTATTTTTTATCTCAAACACTTTGATGAATTCTAATTCACACCATTTCTTATGAAATAAATGAAAATGAATTTTTATTCACTTTCATAATATTGCCATAAGAAACCAATGGTTAAATATGATTTTGTTTGCCAAATTTTAAAACGTAACACATTCTATCTACTAATTTTAGATGCTACCCCCTCTAAAAATCGAGCGCCTCAAAAATGTCAGTGAATTAATGATTTTTTTTTCGATTTTAAGAATCCATTTTTCAAAAATTAAAATTTTTTGTGTTGTTTTACATTTTTTTAAGAAAAGTTATTTTATAATGAATCGAAAAAACTAAGAATGCGGGACTATTAGGTCGATAAATATACTATTTTAATAAAATAATTAATCGCTGTCTTCTATTTTTAAATGGCGTCCATTGAAAAATATGGCGTCTCCCACATATGCATTTTGGTGAATTTTATGTCCACAGGGTGTGCTTCCTACACCAAACAGAGTGTACAAAATAAACCGTTTTGGTTGATTTCAGAATCAAATAATTTTATGCACCATTAATGGTATATTATAAAAACAACTGAATATCGGTGTATTTTTTGCACGGAATCTCAAAAAAATGTTGAAATTTTGTACAGAAAAGACAGTGGTATAATTTTTATACCAATAATTTTGAGAAATACACCATATTTTTTCAATTTTCTCAATTTTACACCAAAATTAATGAATTTACACCAATTTATACACAAGTGTGCTACTTGAGTTTTAAAAAAAAAAATAATTTTTTATATATAAAAATTTTCTAACATTTTTCAAAAAAAAAGTTGGTATGCCATTTTGAAGTAATAATTTATTTACGCATAAAAACGAAATTTCAAAATTTTTCTAAACACGTTTTCAAAAAATTGATTTTTCAAAAAAAAATTTTCTAAATTTTTAACATTACCTTTACCTAAACAATTTTGTATAAAAATTTTCGTTGAAATCGGGATATTCTTGAACGAGATATCCATAAATAAAAAAAACCGTTATATGACAGGTACCGTTAATAACGGTAAAAAAAATATTTCTTTTATTTAGAATGTTGGCTTTTATGTGTACTACTACACTCAAAAATTTTAATGAAAATCGTTAGAGCCGTTTTTGAAAAAAATGTACTTTTCTATTTCCGTTATATGACAGGTACCGTTAGTTTTGGTCCTAAAAAAAAAATTTCAATTTGTCCCCTAGGGAATCACCCAAAACTCTTAACTACCAAGTTTGAACAAAATCACTCGAATAGTTTAGGCTGTAGCTCGAGGTACATACAGACAGACAGACAGAATTGCCGTACCCACTTTTTTGGCATTCTCCATCATCGTAATGTCATGTAAAATTGTTATCTCGAGTTCGATTTTTTTTACGAATCCTAAACTTGCCCTATAGTACCTATATCGCAAGTAAAAATGTATAAATTATACTCCTAAAGAAGCCGAAAAAAGCCAGAAAAACGTTTGGAAAATTGAAAATAATGAATAAGTTTTTTATTGATTGCATTCATTTCTGAAAGATCATTTAGCCCAAATATTAAATTTATATCATTTAATAACCATTTACATTTTGATAACGAAGAAAAAATAATAAAAATTATTTTTATTTTAAATGGAATGATTGAATATAATCCAAAGCGTTTTGCCCAGTTATCTGGTCAAACCGTTAATTTTTTGTAAAAACAAAATTTAAATTACCTCTCTAGGAACAACTAAAAACACTATACTACCAAGGAAAATTGCTTTATTTTAACATGGTTCGTAATAATTTATGAAAGAAACGTGTATGCTCAAGATAAAGATCAACAAAGACGGTTTTAAGTTTCTTTTCAGAATGTTCTAATACCTTAAAGCCCGTGTTGTCTTTAAGAGCCATCGATTAGGAAATTTGGGTTTTTTTTTATTGTCCTTAAGCTTTTTCTTGTCATGACTATTAAATACAATAATTACTGAACACATTTGAATATTATGTATTTCTACTAAATTACACATGTTTTCAAAATTAAGCCAAATCGAGATATCAAAAACTAGACTTACATTTTAATAAAATATACATGCTTTTTCCATCTGTATGCCATATTTTTATTTTGAGAAGAATTCATTAAAATGAAAAAAAAAAAAATAATAAAAGTAGGTAACATGCGTAAATTTCTATTAAGCATTATTATAAAATAATACCAATAAAATATATAAAACTCTTAAAGACACTTTGATATGCTCAAAGTATTTAAGTTCAAAAACATACACCTTTCAGATCAGAAAGGCTTATTCTTAACTACTCCTTCTATAAACAAATTTTCATATTATGCTGCGCATTATACACAGTACACACACATGCATATTGTATGTACCTATAGGGTAAATTAGGGCATTATGGCATACCTAAGCACAAACTCAAATAACTTTACTACGGACTACAATTTTTACTTCAATAATTTTTTTTAATTAAATTTCATAAAAACGTAGCATAAATAAATTATTTAAGAATAAAAATTCAAGCTTTTTAACAAAAAATAAATTAAATTAAAAGTAGTCAAAAAAAAACCATATTGCCCTATGTACGGGCAATATGGCGAACCCCATTTACTTCGGAACCCTTTAATTTTTTTACGTATATTCAGCATTTCTGAAATATAATTGTAAATAAGTTTCATAAAATTAACGTTAAATTGAGGTTATTTTCAAATTTAAAAAAATGCAGAGTTACTTTTGAAATTAGTTTTACATAAGGGCATTATGGCGCAGTCGGGTATAATATAGCGCCATAATGCCCTTATTAAATCTGCGCCATATTGCAAAATATACACATATTCACAAAACTCCAAAAACTAAACACAATTCTTACTTCAGTTAAAATATAACAAGTGATATAACCAAACCAAAACTGTACTCTGCGTTTCACTCTTTACAACAAACACGTGCACTGTATACTTACCGAGATACACACAAACATAAACAAAGCGATATTATATTGGAACCCAGAACCGGTATATTTTTTTTGTTTTCTTTTTTGTTTGGCACAAAAATAATAGCACTGACCTGCGGTCGTCACAAGGTTAGTGTTCTACGAAGGCCAAAGTTTCTGCATTGGTTTTATTTAAATGCGAGTATTGGAAGTATGATAGTTGAGAGGTGCGCCATAATGCCCGGTGCACCATAATGCCCGAAGTTACCCTACCTGCACAAAGCCAGAGCTCTCTTAACGAACTTTTAGTTTTGGTTTGTCTTCTACCACCAGTCGGTTAAGCAAGTTTAATTTTAATTCGAACTTCATCTTGCTCGTTGACTTGCTAAACCCACACGAAAAAAAAAGGAAAAACACACGCACACATACAGATAGATAGCTGTAAAGAAAATTAATAAAGTCAAAATGCAAAAACAGCTTATCTCGAATCAAGTCGTTTGCATTATTATCCCCCACTCTCTTTTGCTGTCTTTGAACTTTAAGCTAAAACTTTGTCAAGAATTTCTAAAGACCTTGGCTATTAGATATGAATATTTCACAAGAAAATGTTTCCTTTTCCTTCCAAAGGGAAAACAACAAAAACTCAATCCTTGCATAGAGAGAAGTTTCAGGAAACTGCATGAGTGTAGTTTAACTATATGCTTTTATGTTTATTTTATAACCATATTATGGTTTTTGTATAAATATTCATCTGCTATCTATCGATTAAGTTTCTTCGAATAACGTAACAAAAAGCAAGTAGCTAGGTAGTATCTATGGGAGGAGCACTCTGAAAGTATGTTTTTCTGAGAATATAATTTTGTATTTTATTATAAAAGTGCATTGAAAATCTATATTTTTGATACTTGGTATGGAATACCTATCGCTGATTAAAGTTTTAAAATTTCTCGCAAAAGTAAGAATTTTTTAATATTTGTAAAACAAAATTTTTGAATATGATAATCGAAGTTTGAAGTTACTTTATAATGACCTGAAACACTGAAAAAATAACAGTTTTTCTTATTCCTGAAAATTTTAGGAGATTTTTATCTAACTTTTTTTTATGGTCAAATTACTTGTTTGAGATTTCCATAAATAAAAATCATATTTAACCCCTTAAATAGTTTAGTCCCCTAAATTGAACTTTTCATAATGCGGTTATACTTATGCAAAGTAATGTTTGTAGTAGATAGAGATACCTAAATACGACTTGGTGGGACAGTCATTTACAAAGAAGAGAACCGAGTTCAAAATACTACAACACAAGATGAATAGGGTGACCTCCGCACCACGCATAGTAAACAAAAAGGTATACAATAACAAAGCTTCTTATGAACAAAATTTAAAGAGAAATAGTTTTAAATGGACGCACAGTGTGTCGTCCCCTTATGAAAAATCACTTTTTTTTTTTGTTAAAAATTAATATTTTTGCTATTAAAATATAATTTAGAAGTGTGAACTCATATGAAAACATATTTATCTTAGAAAATAACCCAGGTTATATAATCAAAATATGCTCCGAAACATGAGTACCTCGGAAATCGAAAATATTTTGAGGAATTTATGGGAATCTTTGAGAGTGTATATTTCACGTTTGGTAATTGTTTGAAAAATTTTGTTAATGTTATTTTGTTCATTTGAGTGTTGTTGTAAAACGTATAACAAAAAAAAATTAAATTTATAAAATTATATATGAGTTATTAAAATTTCTTTGATAAATGGCAAAAAAAAAAAAATTTAATTTTTAAACTTAATTTAAAAAAAAACATATAAAATCATATCGATCATTTTTTTATATTATTTTGACTTAGGCCTATACTTAATATTGGCAAAGTTTCGTCTGCTTCTGTTTGCGATTACCAGAGATATTCACATTTATGTGCTACGAGTCAAGTACTCAAAATAATTCATTTTTTGAGAAACATCTTCAAGGGGATCACAAAAATGAAAAAAATCGATGTTTTTAATAATTTTTAGCCATACACAAGTAACAAAAAGCTGTTTATGTAATTAAAAATATTTTAAATAATGTTTTCAACAAGAAAAAAATTATATTTTTCTGCATACTAAATTTTTAATATACATAATTACTTGACCCGGCCACGCTCTACTGTGTATTATAGCGTATTTACCAACCTCGCCGATATAAGAATTTACGAAAATGCAAATAAAACGTTATTTCAAAATTTGAAAGCGATTGACAAAAAACTATTCGAGATTTGCTATGAAACGCAAATAAACATACGATTTTTTTGTATAGAGAAGATAAACAAAACAAGTTGACTTCAACTTAAGATTTCTCAAAGTAGAAAAAAGATATTGAAAAGATTTAACGGGCTTTAAAAGAAAACATTTAGTTCTTTTAGAAACTGTCACAAATTTATTTAAAATAAATCACCACGTTCAAGAACATAACCTCAAAAACTTTTAAAAAACCACATTTCAGATTTTCTAACGGGAATATTTTAAAAACGTGATATGATAGAATATTTATGACTTCGGATTCGAGTTCAGCACACCAAAAACCTTACGAAAAGTATATTTTTGTTTATATATAAAAAAAAAAAAAAATTAATTTTGCTCACAAGTGGCTTCTTCAATAAATGTTAATTTCATAAACTATACTAAAAAAAAAGTAATAGGTTGTTTTATTTGTTAATTTGTAGTTTTTTTTTCTATTCCTGCCATAAAAACACAAAAAAAAAAGATATTAAAACTCCAAAAACTTAGCTGCAAGTATTTATGATACACTTTTGTATGGGCTCGACACACTGTGGGACGTTTCAATTTCTTAAAAAATTAAAAAAAAAAAACAAAACAAAAAAAAAACCATTTTAGGGAAAATATTTTTATCAACACTTAAAAACAAAAATTCATTGAACCGTTTTAAAAAAATTAATTTTTCAGAAAAAAAAAAGTTGCTTTTCTTTTTTCAAAAATCTGGAAATGTATTTTTTGAAAATTATACCTTTTTTAAGTTCAGGTTTTCTTAAGTGTTTTTGGGTCGCATGTACTTGCTTTCCCGGCTTTGCTCTTACTTTAAAAAATGCTTATATATGTATTAAAGTTTTTTTTTTTTAATTAAATAAAAAATATTCTAATTTTAAGTTTATAAGAAATTTAATTAAACTTAAACATTTGGTTTTGACCTTTAAACGAAGTATGTCTTAAATTTCTTGTACAGTGAAGAATTTTTAGAAATTTTGTTTCGATAAATCGTTATCGTTAGAGTCATAAAAAAAAATATATTCAAAATCTCAATCAATTCTCAAAAAAAAAAAAAATAAATAAATATGTAGCTATGCCAATAAAAAGAAAACATTAATCGACACATAAAATCAAAGTTTAAAAAAAAATTATTGATTCGTTTTCAAAAAATTAATTTTTCAAAAATACATAAATTTAATCTTTTTTTTTAAATTCTTAATTTTGACAGTTTTTTTTTTTACTGAATAGTTTTTGTACAAAAATGTTCATTGAAACGATTATTCATTTTTTACGAGAGATCAGGCATCAAGAAAACGGTTCTTTGGCAGGTGCCCTAAAAAAAAAAACGGTCCAAAAATATGTACAGTTATCAAAATGTTTTATCAAAATTAGGACCACATTTGAAACAGTAGATGTTCTTTTTTAATACAAATCTGGAGCGCAAAATGCTCCGGTCCAGAAAGTGTTGAATTACGATAAGTTGTTTAGAAGCTATGATGCCACAGATGAACATACTTACAAAACACATAACGCTCTTTTTGGCTTTGTTGTATAGTCGGGTTATAAGGAATACCTATAACATATTTTACGGAATTACAAATTTCACAACGTCATACACAAGTTTATTTGTACATAATAAAATTTTAACCCGGGTTTAAGAATTTCACAAAGATTATCTCGCTATAAGTTTTATAGGCAAAAAAAAAACTTATAATGTCGTAAAAAAATATTATCAAGGTATTAATTTAAGCTCTCAATAAGGCTTAAACTTTCTGCATGCATCCCACAAAATAAAAAAAAGGAAAATTGAAAAAAAGCCCCTTGAGATGCAATCAAGTTAATTAAATGCATCCTATTCGAATTAAAACGAACATAAAACCGATTTTCTTCTTTTATGTGATTTTCTTTTTTTTTTTTGTTTTCTTTTGAAATTGCAGTATCGTCTCGATAGAAATAGACACTACCGCACACGGTGGTGAATGGTGATGAAAGAATCAGGATCAGGAGCAGAACTCAAGAGAGTCGATGTCTATTGTTTTCCCAATTGCACCCTCATTCGTTCGTTGTTTCTTTCGCTTGCTTGCTCGCTCGCGGCCTTGCAGGACAATTCATGAGTACCTACATAGTATAAAATCTCAAAAACTAAGTCGACTGATATTCTTTTGCATTGTGTATGCCAGCTTCAGCGTCTATGTGCATTGTATGAAATTCTATGGACTTTTCCTTTATAGTCTCTTGTGCATTTTTTGTTGTTGTTGTTGTTGTCGTTATCCTTCAAAATTAATTCTTTTTTTTTTTTAGTCTAGTGTTGCCGTTGCTCGTTTGATTTCTCTATTTTGTGTCCTTATTGCAAAATGAGAGACAAACATTGTGAGAGCATCAGTGGGGGCATCCAACATAAAAGCTTCACAATGCCCTTAGTCTATTGTGCTTATTGTCGACATTGCACATTTTCTATTTAAAATTTTTGTTTTCTCTTTATTTTTTCAAATATTTAGGGGTGGGTTGGAGAATGGAGCTTAAATTCTTGTGAAACTAGCGTAAACATAGAAAGATTTAGCTATAGAGGAAAAGGATTTTGGCAAGTAGAAAATATAAAAACAAAACAAACAGAAAAAAAGAAATTGAAAGGGGACGTGTTCAAACAATTGAGAGAAAAACCATGACCGACTGAGCGTAAATTTAGCAGGAACTGTTAATAGACTGCCATTATGCTATCGGTAAAAACAACAATTCTAAGAACATTGTTCCTTTTTAATATATGTATGTGACCTCCATTTGTTTGAAGAATATAAAAACAATAGAAGAGTTTTCCACAAAACTTATGTTTAATACTAACTTAAAGACGGTATATGTTTGTGTAAATACCAGCTATTGGTAGACTTCTACTTCATACCTACATGGGTAAAATAGAGAATAAAATATTTTGGATCGGTACAGTCACTTGCCTAGGAGCTTCTTAAGCTCTTGCCTAGAAGCCAGAAGCTTTCTCTGAATCTGAGATCTTATTTATGTGGGTGGATTTCTGGACAAAAGTTTTGGCCTTGTCTGTCATAGGTAGTATCTTTTTACTGATCTTCCTTCAAGTGCAAGTTCTTGCTCCATTGCTTTGAGTCGCTTCTGTAGCTGAATATTACTGTGGGCCCTGATCTAAAAACCGGTTCATATTCGAAAATATTGACGTGGGGACATTAGGTCCAGGGACATAATCCTCACAAATAAAAAGTGGGAGTTATGTCCCACTAACAAATAATTCACAAATTATAAAATTATCCTCCAACTTGGTGGACATAATATAGTTATGCCCCACCTAACATTTCCTACTCTAGCATTTCCTAGTAAGCATCAAAAATAAAAAGTTGGCGCTATATACCCGAGCTTTATGTTTCTACGCCGAAAACTTTTACCTAAACAAATGAATTCATAAAAATTTGTTTTCGAAGTTAATAAACCACTTATCTAACGCTTATTTTATTATTGATGCATTTGCTCTCTAATACAAATTTTTAAAAAAAATTTCCATTGAAAAAAAAAATATTTTTTGTAACTGAAAAATATTTACATTAAAAGAAAATTTTTGCATTAACAGGTGAAAAATATTTGCGTTGAAAAAAAAAAATATTTATTGCAACTAAAAATATTTTGCATTAAAAAAAAATTTTTACTGCAAATGTAAAAAAAAAATTGCATTGAAAATAAAATTTTTATTGCAAATACAAATATTTGTAATCGTTCGTAATTTTTTGAAAAGAAAATGTTATTGCAAATAAAAAACTCTCTGCATTAAAAAAAAAAAAAATTAATGCAAAATGTGTGCATTAAATATTTATTTTTTAATAATCGTAGAATTTCTTAAAATTTTGACTATAACATTGAATCTAATGTATTCAAATATTCAAAATTGTAGGAAATTCGACGAATATTCAAAAAAAATAATATTTAATCCACACACTTTGCATTGTATTCTTTTTTGTTTCAATGCAGAAAATTTTTTATTTGCAATAAAATTTTCTTTTCAATGCAAAATATTTTTCTTTGCAATAAAAATTTTATTTTCAATGCAAATTTTTTTAATTTGCAATAAAATTTTTATTAATGTAAAATATTTTTAGTTGCAACAAATATTTTTTTTTTTTTTCAAAGCAAATATTTTTAATTTCAAATGCATTTTTTTTTTTTAATTGATATATTTTTACAACCCTGCTTATATTATTAAAGTATTCACGTAACTCAATTCTTCAATCAGTATTTCTAAAAAGTTTCTTTTAAATCAACTAAAATTATAATAATTCTACTAATAAAGCTCTCACTAATCAATGTGTGAAATGTGATTACATCACATTAACCGATAAAATCCCAGTTGGTTCTTTTTTTAGCATTTATTTTTATTTTGAAGAACTTTTTTGTGTAATCGTTCGTAATTTTTTTTTTTTTACAAAACTGACCCAAAAGACCACTTAACAATCTAAATCGTCCTTTATAAATCAGTCCTTGAATCCAAATCTTGATTAATAGTTTACAGTAATGGGAAAAATTCATTTGTACCTTACAAAAAAAAAAAAAAAAAATCCAGAAAAGAACTCTATAAAACACTCAAATTAAACCAAATCAACAAACTGGAGCAATTTTTATGTAGCATTGGCGTAAATTACCTTCAACTGCATCATTCATGTCCAACATTGACCAAAAAAGCCACATATACACACACACACAGAAGTACTTCACAATGGTAATAATTCACTCTCTCTCTCTACTCTGTCCCACCATCTAAAAAGAACTCGATGTTTTATTTTTTTTTTTTTTTTTTTTTTTGTTAAGTGGCTCCCTCTGTATATAGTTGTTCTACCAGATCCTTAACGAACATTATTTAAACAGAGTCCAACACCGAATTTAGATGTGGTATCTTAAGCACCCATGGGAACATGAGAAAAAAAAAAACTGGCGAATAAGTGCAATTGCGGATATGTTCCTTTTTTCTCGGTTTGGGGAACAAAAGTAACAGTATCTCTCTAGAGGAACCTTATCCTGAAAGCAGCGCGTTGTCGGTCGGCGGCATGAGTTGAATTCCAAGCATCACACATTTATTCACCTCGAAAGTAGCATCTCAGCAGAGGGACTTTATATGTACTTTTATACCAGAAAGATCTCACGAAAATAACTAATTATTCAACGGTAATTAATTGTCCATTAGGGCCAAAGAAGTAGTGAGTAAACGGTTTTTTTTTTCGGTCTAGTTCTTGCCAGTTAGAAAATTACATATCTCAAGAACTTGCCGTAAGTTGGGCGTAGGAAGGATACTTTCAAAGTTTCCTGATGCATATGGAGGAAGAGAAGGACGATAAAAAGAGAGTTAGTCCTTCTTTTTTTAGACCCATTGATTCAAAGATCTTTGGTCAGCAATTCAGCAAATAAAAGAAAGAAAACAAAATAAAAGAAAAAAAACGCTCGTGTGGCAGCAGCATTGCCATGCCTAGAATATGTAAATTTCACTCACTTTTTTGTAGGTATTTGCCTTTTTTATTTTTGATTCAGTTTAAGTTTGTGAGGGCTTGAGAGAGAGAGAAAAAAAAGTGTAGGTACAAAAGAAACATAAATATGTACGGACGTTTGTTCTTCTATTGTCCCTGGGCGGAATTCGCTTTCTCTCCTGACATTTCATTAAAAGTCGTTATGCAAATTAAAGCAGAAGTTTAAAATACACGCCAAGCAGGTGTTCGCTTTAGCCCAAGCACCATCACCATCAGAGAAAGGAGAATGGTTCCGCATCCGCAGCATCTACACCGCATTTCACCAGTGATGGAGACAAATTCCAGTTGCCCAGGATGACTCTCGGATGATAAAGGAAAAGGAACAATTTCTGGCAAGAGTATAAAAAGAAGAAGAACAACAAGAATGAGGGACCTACTCTAAAGGGGGATAGGAAAAAGTTTCCGTTTTTAATTACTCCTTCACTATGAGCGGTCGTCGGTCTTCCGTCGCTTTAAAAGAGGCGGTCGGTCGGTGGTGGTGAATGTCTCTCGGCTGACATGCGGCCTTATTTTTTTTTTCTTTCGTTCCTGTTTTTATGTTTTTTAAGAGCTGCCATCCATCTCGGTGTATTTGGTTTGGTGTCCGCCTTTGGATCGATATGGCCAGTGCCAGTATCACAAACAAGAGTAACCACATTCTCGTTTCTATGGGAGATCTGTTTTCGAAAAAAAAGAAGACAGTTCGGACTTGGTTCTGGGCAGAAGGAAGGAGTTGCTGGGTGTGTGGGTTTGTCGGAAAAGTCCAAAAACCTAAAGACACCAAACACCGGCTTGAGGAATGACTTCTAATGGTATTCAGGATATATATATTTTTTTGTTTTGTTCATCTGTCGTCCTCTCACCAGCTGCAGTTTTCTTCTTCAGCTTCCACAGGACCTCATGTTGGCTTTCTTTCTTGGCTTCTTTTTTTTTTTTTAATCAGATTCTTGTATCTTGACATTAACAAGGGCAAGTTAGAGGAGTCGTGGCAAACGTGAACGTGAGTTGTGTGGTTGTATAATTTTTTTGTACCGGCAGGAGTTGGAGGTTTTCATTATCGATTCTTTATATCTCTTGGTCGGGATGGTTTGTGGCTTTTATTTAATTTTCCCTTCCAGCATCCTTCTTTGCACCACATTGCTATGGATTCCTTCTCTCTTTCGAAGTATAAGGATTTTGTTTATTTAAAAAAAAAAAAAAAACGAACTCCCAGTACCATCCTATACCGATATTATAAAAGGGAATATGGAATATCTCAAGCAGCTTTTGTGGATCTTAATCTTAATCTATAAGATTAAGTTGGTACAATTGGAAAAGCTTTGGGAAGGAATTTATCAAGGAACATAATTCCAAAATAATTGATGCCTACTGGCAATGGCAAAAATAAGTAACTTGATGAAGGTAAACACGACAACGACGACGACGAAAAAGAAGACTTGGAAGCGAGCTATAATATAAAAATATATACAAGTGAAAGAGCGATGATAACCTAGGTTACGCCGAATTGGAAGGTAAAAATGTTTTTTTTTTTTTTTTGCTTATTATTGGCTGTCGAAGGGATTTGTGGTTTTGGTAGGTATATTTTTTGGTGTAATTTTTTTATTTGTTGTTGTTTTTGTAATTTTTGGGGTATAGAATCAGAAGAAATCTCTCTTGTAAGATTGTGATATCTTTAAAGCTTTTGGCAAATAAAATTGTTTAGGTAAAGATTTCTATGTTGATATGTCGATTTGTATTTGATATTTAAAGGGGATTTTGGAAGAAGAAATTTAAGAGACGTAATGACAAATCAGATGAAAGAAAAAGTATTAGATTAAATACTAAATGAAAAGAAAGGGCCCCGGGGCAAGAAAAATTTATTTTCTCTAAATAAAGTGAGACATCAAAATTAAGGTCTTTTCAAGTTCTATTCATAGTTGAAAACCAAAAATTTCTAGCAGGTCTGGTTGCTGAATTATTTGCAACCAAATATGTTTTTTTTTGCATTCGGAAGCAGATATTTTCGGATGAAAGTCTCGAAAGAAGTTTAGATAAATTCACAGTGAACAAACCAATGCATTAACCATTAAGGTGAAAAATAACAAACCTTTTCTTGCAGCTCTCTGAAATTCAAGGGGTAGGAAAAAAATGTATTTTGAAAAAAAATTTTCTCTTAAAATTCTAAAATAACGATTAATAAGATGTTCGTGAAAAACATTGTCGTCATAAAGTGGGTTCAAGTTGAAAAAAAAAAAAAAAAAATTGTTCCTAAAAATATGTGACCCATTATGTGAGTAGAAGAAAGAATCAAGTTTCTTAAATCCTGTCTGTGAAAATAAAGTCTATTATTAAAAGTTCATACAGCACGTTTGTTACAAAAAAATCTAAAACATTATTCCTTAAGGGTTTTCTTTCTTTTTTTTAACGTGAACTTTAAACCCTTCAAACAAATGACCCTTTAATGTTAATACCCCCGTTTATGATGAGACACAAAAAAAAAGGGACTACAAATTTAATACTTCGATCTGCCTTAATGAGAATCACTTCGCAAAATATCCTTTTTCAAATTGTCAATATTTATCGAAGGGCTTAGGACTAAATGCTTTTGGCCCTGTTCCCATCGCTCTCAATCAGAAAAAAAAAAGACAAACACAAATTTTTGAGAGGAGGCTAAAGTAAAGAAGAGTGATTTTTCTCTATTTAAGATCTACCCAGCCCCAACTTTTTGAGATAAAATACATAATTATAATTAATTGGCAAAAAAAAAATGAAAAAAAAAAAATTGGACAGCAAAATTATTTCCAGTTTTAGCTCGTTACCGCCAGGATTTAAGATTAATGATGAATTCTACTCCGTGCGTCTGCATTGCGTAATTGTTATTTTTGGACAACCGTCCGTCCGGTTTTCTCTCTTCCTTCGCTATCCTTCGTTATGTTATTTTTGTCTTCTTGTCCTTGTCATTTTGATGGTGATAGGGAGAATTAAATGTGATGTAATATCCCACTCCTTCGTCCTTATCCTCGCCACATCACATAACAGCAGCCGTCTGGCTTCTCATTTGTTTGTTTGTTTGTGTTTTTCTTGTGATGTTCTTTTCTGAATAAGAGACATTTAATTAGAGTCAAATATGCAAACGCATTTCCTGGAACAAGTCAATGGTGTCCTTTGCTTAGCTGATCTGTTTTGTTTATATGGAGGGGCCAGCGAGGAGGGTGTTTAATATAAAAAAAACCAAAAACATTTATGATGTTTATAAATCTGGCGACAACGAAAACAGATGAACAGTTTGTCGTTCTTTTTTTTTTTTAAATTAATGCAAATTAAAATGATTTTGACAACATGCTCATAAAGTTTTAAATTATGTTTGAAGAGAGGCAGCAGCAAAATGTTTGATGAGATGAGATCTTATGACATAATTCGACTGGGCAAAGTGAATCTCAAAATTTCACACTTTGTATTAAATTTTATGTCAATATTTATGTAAGAAATTTTGTAAATGTTTACAGGATATAGTGAAAACGCTTTGATATAAAATCAATATACGGATGGATACTTGTGGATTGTGGTCTCTTAGTTTCTATACATTTTATAAGAGTTTCTCTATGTTCTATTCCGAACAGGTGACCGTCTCACTTTGACGTGATTATTGGTGCATTTAAAAAAAAGATGGGTCCAATTACTCCCCCCATCGCGATCGTTCCAAAATGGCCACTAAATTTATACTGGCTAGCGTTAGATGGAAACTATTTTTTCCCAAATTCAACAATTCTGTTAGAAATGCTTTTATTTGAAAAATTTGCTTTTATTTGGAAATTACCAGTTCCTGGTCTTGTTTCCTATCCAATTTTTCTTTTTGCAAAAAATCACTGATACTTACTATCAAATTCCTATTTTACTGAGGCTTGGAAACATATAAATCAAATCCGTCTATTAAAAAAATTATATTATTGCGTGACTACATAGGTACACAATTTTTGTAAACGATGGTAAAGATCGTTATCATTGCAGCGAGCGTTTCCATTACGTATACGAAACTTGTCTTATATCTACCAATTTTGGAAAAGTTTAATGTTTTTAAAAACCGTCTTCTACGATTTTGATTTAAAATTCAAGTATTTGTTTATAGACAAGGTCTATCTCTAAGAAAAAAGGTTTTTTTTTTTAAAGCGTTTTTAACGGACCGTTTTTTTTTTTAATTCCTGACTAGCTATCTCTCAAATAATTATATTTTAATTTTAACGAATTTTCTTATGCAAAAGTATTTACCTATTCTGCCTTAATATTTATGTAAGTATGCAAATAAATCAAAATCAAAATTTATAAAAAAAAACTAGCTGACCCGGCGGACTTCGTTCCGCCATTTCTTGTATTTATTTCTAATTTTCGACTCTGTAATTAGTTAATTTTCAAATGATAAAGAGGATCAAAACTTGAAAAGTTCATAAAATGAGTTTAAAAATATTCACTTTTAAACTTTTAGCAAATTAAAACCTACTATATTTTCTATAAGTTTGAGATTTTTTGCAGACTTTAAAAAATTCCAAAAAAATAAAAGACCACTCAAAAATGTCCCTAAAAATTAGTTGTTTTTCAAAAATTTGTATTTCAAAATACAGGGCCTATGAAAAAAATCCGTATTAGACCCCTAATTTTTTTTAATATCTTTCCAATGGTGTGACTCAAATTAAGTGGTGTGACTCAAATAAGTTTTTTGTCGAAGGTCCATTACTGCAAAAAAAACCTTCATAACTTGGTTTTGAAATTTTTTTGAATGTTTTCAATACTTTTTTACTTGCGATATAGGTACTATATATCAAGTTATGCATTCGTACAAAAAAAAAAGTTGAGATAGCATTTTTCCATGACATTACGATGGTAGACAATGCCAAAAAAGTGGGTCCCGGAAGTCCGTCTGTCTGTCTGTCTGTCTGTCAGTCTGTCTGTCTGTCTGTATAAGGAGCTACAGCCTAAACGGATGGACCGATTGATGTCAAACCTGGTATGCAGCGTTATTTGGCGACTCTCCAGAGGGGTTTTTGGAATTAATTTTTTTGGACCAAAAATAACGGTACTTGTCATATACCGATTTTAGTAAAATTGAAATATCTCGAAAACGGCTCCAACGATTTTGTTTAAAAAATTCAAGTGTTAGTTTAAAGTTTAGGTCTATCTTCTAATGAAAAATTTTTTTTTTGAAAATCATTATTAACGGTACCTGCCATAGAACCGTTTTTTTCAAATCCGATTATCTCCAAAACTGCTTATTCGATTTCAACGAAACTTTTTGTGAAGAAGATTTTATATAATTTAAATATAAGCCAAAAGTAAAATTTTTTAAAAAATAATTTTTGGATTTTTAAAAAAATTTTGAAAATTTTTTTTTGAAAAATCAATTTTTCGAAAACGGTACATTTAATTCTTTTGAAATTTTGTTTTTAGATGTTGATTTGTGATTCCTACAAAATGGCATACCAATTTAATTTTTAAACTTTTTTTCCAAAAAATTATTTATAAAAAATTAGTTTTTTAAAAAACGGCTCTAACGATTTTGAAATTTTTTTTTCTAAAAATGCATGTTAATATATCAATCAAAACTGTATACTTGTTTTGGAGGGCAATTTAATTTCAGATTTTATTTTATTTTTTTTTTAAAACGAATTTTATTTTTTTTTCCAAATTTCTATATAAAAAGTCGTAAAAATTTAAACAACTTTAACTCTAAGAGCAAGTTCGTGCGACCCCAGTCGTGCATTTTATTTTAACTAGGTATACAATAAATTTGTCTATTATTTAAAAAAATTCAACTCTTTACGACATACCGTTTAGAAAATAGCCTCTTTTTTCAATGTCGTGTTACTCCTATTAACCCTATAAAACCTTAAATTTGTTTTTGCCTTAAACCTTCTCCTCTTATGCCTCTTTGATTAAAAAAAAGAGGCTGTCTGTAAAGGCGGTTTACGGACGATGATCTTACGTGATAACGTCGTCCGAAAAAAGGTTGTGTGGTTTTGTTTAAAATGAGTCAATTGAAGAGTTTACTTTTTCAAACAATCATAATTTACAAGAAAAAGCAAAAAAAAAAATACCTTATTTATTTTCTCATTATATTAATTTTTTAAATTTAAAAGCTTACAAAAAAAATTATGCAATTTAAAAGCCAAGTATTTTTTCTCGTATTTTTAAATTTAAAAATAATTTATTGAAAACAATCATTTTCATCAAAAAAAGCAAAGAAAACATGAATTTTTATCTTCTCACGTCATTAATTCCATTTTTTTCCCTAACAACCTATAAAAAATTGTATACCATCTGAAAGCTTATTGTCTTAGCTCAAAATGAGACATCTACAAAAAGAGCTAGAATTTTTTGAGCTCCATGTATTTTCATCAAAAAAAGCATGAAAAACATTTATTTTTATGTTCTCATGCTACAAAAATTTTTATAACACGTGAAAGCTTATTGTTTTACCTTTCACATGACGGTTCAATCTTATTTCCAAGTTGCCTAGAAGAAAAGTTAGAATTTTTTAAAGTCAAACCATGTCGAATTTCCAGACTGAGATTACGGTACTTCCCACTTCCCACACTGGTGACTGTTCATGGGTCAACAGATCTCCACTGGTGTTTTGAGTGTTTTCGCAAGTTTCTTGATTTAACATTGTGTAGCTTGTAGTTAGTCTACCGTTATGTGTATTATACCAAATGAAAGGTAATTGTATCAGGATGCTCAATAAAGTTTAATCAAATTTCTATGTTATCTAAATCAAAAGTTATAACCTGTTGAATTCCAACATTTTATTTTACCGTTATCTCAAAATTGTGTTTTTAAAAACGATTGAACTTTCGCAAACATATAGTCCTGGCTATACTCTATTAACTCTCCATATACTTTATTTCTCTATCTGTTAAAGAAAAAAAAAAACGATGAAAATCGGTTTTAAACTTATTTTTTCTGTTATTCAGTCAAAAATCATTTTAGAACTCCAATTTTGCACATAGCCTAGGCCTACATGTCCTATAAATTCGAGATTTTTTGAACGCTCCAAAAAAAAATCTAAAAATAAAAAACTACCCAAAAATACCCCTAAAAAATAGGTGTTTTTCAAAAAATCATATTTCAAAAAGTAGTGTATTTAAAAAAAAATCCGTTTTAGACGCCTAATTTTTTTTTCCCCATCTCTCATCTGACATCTTTAGAATTGTCAAAAAAAATTTCCCCTACCCATAATCATCATTTTGTCATAGCCCTAACACGTGTGCAACGTTTAAACAAAACGTTATAGCTTAGTTTCAAAATTTTTTTGAATTTTTTCTCAAATGCAATTATTCTTAAATTAATCTCATCTATCTACAACAAAAAAAAAATCAATTCTTTACAACTTCGCGTTTAGATTTTAGCCCAAATTTCATCTTTCCGTTTTACCCCTGTTTACCCTATTAAATGACGGAATTTTTAAAAATCCTTCATTTGGATTAAGCTTTAGGTTATTATCTTTCAAATAAGCTATAGAAGATTTTTATATCTCTAATAGTTTATAATAATTCTGAATTCAAATTTTTTTTCCGCACTGCGAAAGAGCGAGAGTGTAACGTTAGAAAATGGCGTCACTTTTTTGTAGTGGCTGCCAATTGCCATGGTTCATCGATTTATAAGACGTTATCACGTCAAAAATTAAGAAAATAATTCACCCGGTGTGGCCGGTTAGCGAACGTACACAAAACCAAACTTTAATATATATAATAGATAAATGTATGAAAAATCTTCGAAAATGAGACATTCGATTTTTTCTGAAATTTTGATTTTTGGGTATTACTACAACCAACCAAACTTATCAAAAAAATTTTAAAATCATATATGAAAAATTATTTTTTTTTTAAATCTAACTCTCAAACGATATTAATTTTTTTTGCTAAAAATGCATCTTTTAAAAAAAATCAGATTGCATACTTTTTGGAATTGAAATTTTTATATTTATTCAATTTTGAATATTTTATTTCAAAAAGATTTAGGTATTTCATTTAAAAATATTCATTTTAACATTTTAAACATTTTATGTAAAAGTTTGTAAGCTCTGTAGCTCAGAAAATAGACGGCAGTTAGATTCCGATATTTTGAAGTTTTGAAGTTTTAACACTAATTGTAATGATGAAAAAAAAGAATATTTTGAAGGCCCCCTCTCGTTACCCATTTTAAAAAAAATCTCGGCTTGAATAACTATTAAGAATTCCGCTCTCAAACATTATGAATGGAATCAAATATCATTTGGTAATGAAAATACTGAATTCCTAACTGGCTATATAAAAATGACAATTCAATTAAAAAATTATACTTGTTCAAATGTGAGCGTATAAAATATTTCTGTATAATGCTTTGGTATTCAAATGAACTCAATGGCTGTTGGCTTTTGTTCTTTAAAAATAAAGATACTGTAATTTTTTATCCAGTCAAAAAGACAAATATAAATGAAAGTTTAACGAGGTCCTTTGTTGAGTTTACAATCTCTTTAAGTCACAAGCTAACAAATTGATATTTTATCTGCATATCATTCTTTCTCATAAGTCATAACAAAAAAAAAACTCCTTGCCATGAGTAGATAATAAAGAACTCTTATCTCCCATAGCAGCGTCAGTAATAAACTTGAATCTAAAAAGAAGACAAAAAAAAAAAAAAAAAAAAACACAATCACCTTTTTGTGTATATAAATTGTTTCTATATTTTTATTTGTAATATCTTGTGCTACTGTCATCATGAATATTACAATCAACGAATTTCTTTTCTTATTTTTATTCATTTTTCTTTTTTTTTTTTTTGTGTTTCCATTTGTGTCAATTTTGTTGGCCGTAAAATTTACCAATCCCCCGTGCATACTATATAAAAGGTCTTTTTTTTTTTATTTTTTATTTTGTTGACTATAACATTTTCCACCTTTAATCCAACAGAATACCTATCCCGATTAATTCACAGGACAACGATGAGAACGATGAAATTTAAGTATAATTTTTTTTTTTCTTCTCTGCTCTGTATAACAACCGAGCAGCCATTTCGTCACAAAAATGTAATTTAATTTTTGTCATAAAATTTTCCTTCACACTAAAATTAATAAAAGAGCAAAAAAAAAAAAAAAAAGAGCGAGAAAGAAAATTAATTTACCTCGCTCGCAAATGAAAATAAAAGATGAAAGGAAAACCCAACATAACAGAAAATATCGCACTAAACCAGCAGCCAGCAGAGAAAATATTACATTGATAAAGGTAACAGCAGAAGCCAACTTGATGGGTTGGCGTTGGCGTCTTTTTTTCCCGCACCATCACACCAAGACCCTGTGTCGAGGGCAACTCGACTCAACGCACTAAAGCCATCCAATGGAGAAGCTGTACATAACACCTAAGAAAAGTGAGAAAGATTTTTATCCTTAAGCGTTGCTCTGGCATAAACCGCTCGCAAAAGCTCCGTTTCGATGGAAGAATATATACATTTTTGAATTTTTATTATTATTTTTTTTTCTGAGAACAGAAGATTATTAACTTGGATTAAAGGCCAACAATGACAATAAGCAGCTGAAAGGATATTTTTAACCGACCCCTAAGTGTACGTTGGCGTTGGTTCATAGATATAATAGGGCAGGTAATTGCACTAGCTATATGTATTGTCTTTGGTTGAGTTTTACGAGGTATATAATTTACTAACGGAAATGACAGCTTTAAAGAAAAGGAAAAAGGGTAAAAGTAGGATGCAATGACCAAACGATTTTTTTGTAGGTATCTAGTTTTTTGAATAGCAGTCTTTAATGGCTGAAAAGACTTTAAAGGAGTCAGTTTAATGAAAAATTCTGTTGAATTTTTATTGTTGTAGTTTTCCTAAATATCAGTTTGGACTTTTATAACTGAGCGGGAGTTTAAGTAAATTGAAATTCTAAGAACTCTTTACCTCATCAAATTTTACGGAGTAGAACTTTGTTCACTTACTTATACTTGCCTTAATTGAATGGAAGTTCATTTGAAACATAAATATACCACAAATTTTGTGCTTCATAGAATTTCTGAAAGGCCACTATAATGACAATTTGAAATAACAGGAATCATGATTGTTTAACATTTAAGGAATTTAAAAGCTATTTACAGAAGCAATAGTAAAAGTAATATTCTTTTGTAATTTTCATATTGTATTAAGTTAAAAAGCACTTGACACGGGAATGACACATTCTATGGATGAAAACTCAAATTCATATAAAAATTAATTTTAAAAGAAATGAAACAAGCGGAGTTTTTAAGCCAATTGGGTTTACCATTATTTTAATTCACATTTCCAGACTAAAATTAATCGTTTTAAAAATACTTAAATTAACATTTTAACATAAAATTATATAAATTCTGTTTAAAAAGTTTATTCATCACTTGTATGTCTACTTAAATCATTTTTGACCTTAGGCACCTTTTTTTCGAAAATGATTCTTAAGGCGCATTGGTTAGTGTGATGGACTATTACGCCAGTGCCCCAGTGGTCTGGGTGCAAATCCCAGACTTTACCATCTAAAAAGGCGTATTACACTTTTATCATTTAGCTGAGGTAGAGAGAAGGTGGATATTTTTGCTTTTCTTGTAAAAAAAATTAATTTTAGTTGTTTTGGACTAGAAGTTGGGGCTGGAAACTCCCTTGTGGCAACCCTATTTTAAACACTAAATGTTGGTGGGAATCAAAATTCGTTTTTTGTACGAAAATACATTTTTTTGTTAATAATTTTTTTTTATTCTACTGAGGAATTGGTTTTTGAAAATTGTGGGGATCTGAAAATTAAGGTCTCAAAAATTTGATATGGTAACATTTAATTCTGTTTTATGAGCTGAAAGACTTGTTGTTTGAAATTATAGTCAATTTTCAAAACTTAAAATGTTTTGGCACATTTTTGTTCATTAAAATACAATGAAAATCAGAAAGTTCACAAAAAAAAAAGCCAAACGCCATTTCTTAAAACTTAAAAAAAAACACCTTTTTTCAGGAAAAAGAGAAGTAAGGGTTGCCTCATAAAATTTTTGAATAACTTTGATTTTAAGACGCACAATGATAGTTATGAAGTAATTTTTTGAGGAAAAATTATTTTTTTTTAAATAGGGTTGCCACAAAAATGTTTCTATTTTAAAAGTGATTTACAGTATTGTTTAATTTCAATCAATTTTTACGTACAAAAAAAAAGTTGCGATAACATTTTTCCATGATATTACGATGGTAGAGAATGCCAAAAAAGTGGGTCCCAGAAGTCCATCTGTATAAAGAGTTACAGCCTAAACGGATGGACGAATTGACTTTAAAATAGTATGTAGCATTTTTTGGAGACTCTCCAGATTGGTTTTTTGAGTTAAAAATAACGGTACTTGTCATATACCGATTTCAGTAAAATTGAAATTGCTCAAAAACGGCTCTAACGATTTTGTTTAAAAAAATTTAATTTAAGTTTTAAGACAAGGTCTATCTTTTAATGAAAAAATTTTGTTTTGAAAATCATTATTAACGGTACCTGCTATAGAACCGTTTTTTTTTTTTTTTAATCCAATATTCTCCCAAACGGCTTATTCTATTTCAACGAAACTTTTTGTGAAGAAGCACTTATATAACTTAAATTTCGAAAAAAATTATTTTTGGATTTTTAAAAAAATTAAAAAAATTTTTTTTTTTGAAAAATAAAATTTTCGAAAACGGGACATTGTATTTGTTTGAAATTTTATTTTTAGATGTGCATTAGTGATTTCTGCAAAATGGCATACCAATTTTATATTCAAACTTTTTTTCAAAAAATCATTTAGGTAGGTAGGTATAAAAAATTAGTTTTTTTTAAAAAACGGCTTTTTTTTTTCCAAAAAATACATCTTGATATATCAATCAAAACTACCTACTTGTAGATACTTGTTTTTTTTTTTTTAAACGAATTTTATGTTTTTTTTTTGCACCTATGTATTGTATATACAATGTATATTTGGTATACATAGTACCTATATTTCCCAAATTTCGTAAAAATTTAAGCAACTTGAATTCTAAGAGCAAGTTCGTGCGACCCAGTCGTGCATTTTATTTCCTTTGGTCTAATGAGTAAAGTAACTCAACGATCTACTCTTCGACATTTCGATTAACTCCTAGTCCATAGCTCTTATATCCCCGTTGATAATTTTCACGAAAGCCATGTGAGTGATTTCACTGATCATGGGTAAAGGCTTTTCTGATAAAAGAATAATCAGACTATCCGCCAATATTGTTATAATTTTTTTGTGTGGCTCGACCTTTTTCAAACAAAAGTCAAAAAGACAAGTTTTTCAATCACTATCATTCAAAATATACAAAAATACAATCAAAAAATAAATCTCAGAAAAAGGTCAACAACCAATATTTTGATTCTGAATTAAATCTCTCAGATTTCATTTCCATTTCTATGACTACAATTTACAATGGATGTCTGGCTTTTTGTTATTCAAGGACTCATATTTCTACTTTCACTATATAAACTCCCAATAGTAAAGTTTTTCCAAATCTACCAATATCCTTCTTTCACATATACATTCACCTTCATAGACTCCTTCACAATGTATCCCTCTTGAACGCATGTTTATATCCATAATATTGTTTGGGTAACCTTCGATTTCATTTGATTGAAAGACAGTATTTACAGGAAATGCTATTCAACGTGAAAATCGAAATTAAAATTAACCCAACCATCATCCTCTTCTATAGTCTAATTCCCAAACTCGTCCTTGTCGTTTTGCGCGTCTTCCTCTCACTCTGTGTGTGTGTATAAAAATTGAGGACGTCCGTTCTCATACATAAATTATTATTAAAAAAAAAACTGAAAAAAAGGGATAATTCCTTCCTCTCTAGAATGTTCATAAATTTTCTGAAAAGGTTCACAGACATTATAGGCACACAAAGATAGGAAAAACATTTTCTTGTTTATTTTATTTTTTTTTAATTTTGAAAAACAAAAAAATCAACATAGAAAATGTGTGTATATTGAATGTAGAGCAAGGGCAGAGCACCATGCCAGAATGTAAAGTATACCTAATACTTTACTAGGAGGAAGAGTAAAAACTTCATATACCTAATATAACCCAGCCAGAGAGCCTACACTATTAGGTACTTTAGAAAATCTCTTGAAATTACTAATATAATGGCCTATAGCATGGAATATAAGGGTTTTTAAGGAAATGAAGTACACAAAACTGGGTCGTACAGAGGATAGCTTGCTCTACCAGTAGATACTAGTAATACCAACTTGTAGAATTTTCATTACTTATCTACTTCATTTGAAATATGAATTGATTTTTCTTTTTTTTTTTTTTCATTTTTCATAAATCATCAAAAGCAATAAATCTAATGATAAAATATATGAATTACTCAAGTGAAAGGTGTTTAAAGTAGATGAATACCTTCACATAGAAAAATTTTAATGTTCTTGATCTGAATTATAAGCATAAAAGCTTACTTCGGAATTATATAAGAATTTTGTAGAAAAAGCTAGTAATACCTAGAGTGTACTCAAATCTTTTTGAAGTAGCAATGTACTGAATTATTTTAAATTTCCATGTACATTTAAACGTACCTCTACATAGATTTACAGCAACTAACAAAACCGAATTCATTTAATGACTCATATAGATAAGTACCTATAGAAGAAAAGGGTTGAATACTCAAGTACTCTTTAATAAAATAGATAGCCAATGTAGGTATTTAAATAAAAATCGTTAAGTCATTAAATAATTAATTCTAAACTTCTCGGGCACAATTCAATAAAAGAAAATATTCATACGAGACATTTTTTTTGAAAGTCTGATACTTAACGGTACCTGTCATAGAATCGTTTATTTTTCAGTCTGATTTTCATTCAATTTGAACGAATTTTCTTAAACAAAAGCATTTTTATACTTTAAATATAAATCAAAGATAAAATTTTGCAAACAATAATTTTTGAATAAAAAAAAAATAATTTGTTTTTTTTTTTCGAAAAATCAAATTTTCAAAAATGGTACCTACATTAAATTTTTTTGAAATTTTGGTTTAAGATAATGATTAGTAATTGCAACAAAACGGCATACATATATACCATATCATTTTTTTTTTTGTTTTCTTTTAAAAAAATTATTTAAAAACTAAAAACGATTTTGAAAATTTTAGCATTACGATGATAGAGAATTTTAAAAAAAGTGGATCTTGTAGTTCTGTCAGCCTGTCTGTGAGTCTGTTTCTATCTCGATCGGCAGCTCAAATCAAAGAAGCGATTTTCTTCAAACTTTGTAATTAAGGGTTTAGGACCAAAATTAACGGAAAAAAATGAAAAAAGCTTGTTTTTCTAAAAAAAAAGCAATTAAGGCCCTACTTTTAAAGTAAAAAAAAGTGTTTTTTGAACCGTTATCAATTGGGAATGCCATAAGACCGTTTCCTTGATCTCTGACTTTCCCATAAACGATTTAACTGATTTAAACGGGATTTTTTTTACAAAAACCTTGTGGTAACATTATTGTTAAAATTAAGACAAAAATTTAAAACAAATTTTAGATAGGTATACCTAAAGAAAGTTTGATTTTTTTTTTTGAAAATCAATTTTTCAAAAACGGACCAATGAATTTGCTTGAAACATGTTTTTTTTTTTTATTTTTATGTACAAAAAAGTTAAGTTAATGAAAAAAATTGTAAAAAATAATATGGAAATATTTTTTGGAATACAATTTTCTTTACTAATAGCTAAATGCAATTTGATCTACAGGAACTAGTATGCACTGATTAATTTTTAATTATATGTGCGGATTATTAATTTCTTCTGTATGAAAAAATATTATTTCTTTTAAGACAAAAAGAAAATGTTTACGAAAACCTTGCATTATTGTTTAATGGACGAATCAACCATATGAAATCCTTTGGGTTTTTAAAAATTAAAAACAAAACGTTAGAAAAATCAAAAAGTTTTGTTCTGTTGTATTTTAAGCTTCTTTTTATTAAATCAGTTTAAGTTGTTATTTTGATGCAAAACAAATGCTTTGATAACGATATAGATCAAAGCCAAGCGAAGCTCATTTATTTACTTAAATGGGAACTTTAATTTTTTTTTTTATAGTATGGTAAAGCAAAGGTCCTTAAAGACAATAACTCCTCAGTTCAGCCATTGTACATGCTTTCTTGCAGCATTCATCAGCAATACCAAATCTCCTGCGTCGACTCTTGGCCAAAGCGTTAGCTTCAAATTTTGAAATGAATGGAAATTGATCAAATGGCAATTGAATGCCTTCTTCAATGTCATTGTAATAGTCTACAGGATCAACTTAATAAATAAAAATTACCTTTTTAGAAATTTATCAAGTTTTTAGAATATTTGAAAACTTACTTGATTTTTTTGTTTTTGTTCCAAAACCATTTTCACATATCAAATCCAATGTATCTGGTAACTTTTTTCCACATAACTTTTGAACACCCTCACAAGATGGCGTATTAAAGCCAATGATCATTAATAAACAAAACCAATTTAGAGCAAAAAGGATCTTTACCGACGAATTAAATGACATAGTTATAGTGTTTTTTTTATCGATTTGGGTTTTCGTTGGGAGCTAAGCTCTTTTTCGGAGATGTGCAAGCAATGCTGCAGATGAATCAATTCTGATGCTCATTACTTGCGGTCTTCGGGTATTTATATTCCTCGAGATGTAAATAATCAAATTCTGGGAATTGATTGGAATTACTAAGTATTGCCCTCTTTCGTATATAAACGCGCATTAGCAATTCAAATTCAAATAAAATTCCTTGCAGAATTAATTATTCAGACTATGCGCGCAATAGTAATTGGAGCAAATGGGTTATTTGAACTTCTTCATGCAAGTTCCTGATACACTGGTAGAAAATATGTATATTTTAGCAAAAAATATACTTTGAATGAATACATTAGTAACAAAAATCTAACCTGGTAGATTTATCTGTCTTGCAGAATTTCTTAGCAGGATTTTTCACTTGATATTTATAAAAAAATGTTTGTTTGAAGATGAAAATCCATGTTGTTCGCGTTGGACTGATTGATCATAGTTTAAAGCTTTTACTTTCCTAACACTTGGAGTACCACAAGGTTGCCATTTGACTCCAACACTATTTTTTTTAACAATGAACACCGTTTCTCAGCTCTTCTTTCCTTCTATTTCTGTTGTGCTATTCGAATATGGAAGCTTTTATAATGAGCTACTTCTTTTTCAAGAATTTCAATTCAAAATTCCTTCTCAAAACCTTTAAGAATTAATTGAAAAAGTTTTCATCAATCAAAAGTTTAAAGTTTTTCGTTCAGTGTATACATTCCAACACTCTTACCATAACCAAGTTTGCTTATTTTATTTTTTCATTTCAAGGACTCTACTTAGGGCGACGTTTGTCTAGTCGATTGAAGTAACCTCAGCTGTTCAAAATGAGTACAAAGAATGTGTATAGTGTGTAGGCGTCGATTATTATGCTCTCAATATTTATTCTTTTAACCAGAGTTTGAACATTTGAAACACAAATAATGTCAACATCAATCTTTCAAAATTAAATTTTGTTGCCATAAATTAGAATTGAATAAACAGTTTTTTGGAGTAAGTTTAAATAAAAGACTAATATAAGAAATCCCCAAGAGCTAAATTTTAAAGGATCAAAAAGTAAACATTTACTTTAATAAGTCAAACAAACAATATTCTATAAAAGGTTTATTAAGACATAGAATGTGTTTAAGTAAATTAAATTTACATAAACTTTAACTTTTGTTCAAATTCAATACTATTTTTTGGAAAGGATTATTGAATAAGGGTAGAATTAAAGTAAAGAAGAGTAAAACAGTTAAACTCTAATGAGTCAACCTTAAATTTTGTATAGTCTATGAAAATTGAGCAATGACTACAACCTTCCTAATGTCTTAACTTTTGGTTAGTTTTTGTTCTAAGGTACAACACAGGGTTGCCCAAATCTACTTTTAGATTTAAAATTGCCTAAATTTTTTAATATACAAATTTGCTATTGAATGTAAGTAAAAAAAAAATAGTAAAATAAATAAAATTTGTTCTTCAAAGTAAACAAAATTTACTTTAATTTAATGAATCGCAGCTTCAGGATAAGTAAAAAGTTGTATTCCTTTTACTAGAATGCATACAAAAAAAGTGACATGGTGACATAGCGACATAGCGACATGACGACAAGGCGACATAGCAACATGGTGACATCGCGACATAGCGACTTGGCGACATACCGACATGGCGACAATGCCACATAGCGACATGGTGATTCTGAGCTATTTTATTTTTTTCTAAAGCTTTAATAAAATTTTTTGTTTTCAGAGTTTCAATATTCTTAGTACTGAACTTAAAGAAAAACAGTATACATACATATGTATTAGGGTGGGTCAAAAAAATCGAAATTCTTTTTTTTTTTATTTGGTACTACGAAAAATCGATTGCTAGACCCCTCTAGAATATACACACCAAATATGAGCTCTTTATATTAATGGGAAGGTCCTCCGCTTTGCAATTTTCCATTTTTACATCAAAATAATTTTTTTATTAATTGACTTTTTAGCAAATTTCTTTTCATATTCTTGTAGGAAATTGAACGCTTTACAAAAAAAAGCCTTATACACTTTTTTCGTTTATCTAACAGTTGAATAGATATTTGAGGTCCAAAAATCGAGAAAATCTTTAAAAATTCGTTTTTTGTTCTTAATTTTGTAACAAATTGAAAAATTATAATAATCAAACGCCCAAGACATATTCTTGTTGGAAATTGATTGTTCCACAAAAAAGGTCTTATTAACTTTTTTCATTAATCTAACCATTATAAAGATATTCGAGGTCAAAGTTAAAAAAATTATAAAAACATTTTATATTTTTAAAAATTTTCCAGATCACTGAAAATTCATTATTTTCAATTTAGCAAGATATATTCTTGTAAGGGCTTAAACGTTCTACAAAAAATTCCTCGGCATCAAATTGATTGCTTTAACCGTTAAGAAGATATTCGTATCCAAATCACAATGCATACGGGTCATAAGAAAACTATTGAAATCAGTGAGCATTGGTTTGGATACGAATATCTTCTAAACGGTTAAAGCAATCACTTTGATTCCAAGGAATTTTTTGTAGAACGTTTAAGCCCCTACAAGAATATATCTTGCTAATTTGAAAATAATGAAGTTTCAGTGAATTGGAAATTTTTTAAAAATATAAAATGTTTTTATAATTTTTTTAACTTTGACCTCGAATATCTTTAGAATGGTTAGATTAATGAAAAAAGTTAACAAGACCTTTTTTGTGGAACAATCAATTTCCAACAAGAATATGTCTTGCGCGTTTGATTATTATAATTTTTCAATTTGTTACAAAATTAAGAACAAAAAACGAATTTTTAAAGATTTTCTCGATATTTGGACCTCAAATATCTATTCAACGGTTAGATAAACGAAAAAAGTGTATGAGGCCTTTTTTGTAGAGCGTTCAATTTCCTACAAGAATATGAGAAGAAATTTGCTAAAAAGTCAATTAATAAAAAAATTATTTTGATGTAAAAATGGAAAATTGCAAAGCGGAGGACCTTTCCATTAATATAAAGAGCTCATATTTGGTGTGTATATTCTAGAGGGGTCTAGCAATCGATTTTTCGGAGTACCAAATTAAAACAAAAATTTTCGATTTTTTTGACCCACCCCAATATGTATGTGTGTGTGCATCAAAAATACCTATTTATTTTTTATTTGCCAAGTAGCAATAAATCAATTTGTTTGTAAAATCAAGAGGTCTAATCAAAAACAACTTTTACTTTGTGGTAATTGTCAGATTTAATTGAGTAATATAAACGTGACTAGCCTTATTCTCCCTCTTTTAAAGAAATAAAATAAAACCATTTTTATTAAGACTGCAAAAGACGAAATATATATTTCTGTCCTTTTTTGTTTTCAATTTAAGAGAATTCACAAAAAACTGAAAGGACAAATCCACTGGAATCGTTTTATTTATTTTGTTTAAATGATTTTATTTTCATTTTGAAATTAAACTCAAAGTTGTTTAAGTCGAGCCTTTATATCCTTAACACAAACGACTTTAAATCCACTTCAGCTATTTTCTCTTCCTTCTGTGTTGACGGATAAAATGGGAGGACGACGAAAAAGCATCCTTCGCAATCGCACGAGTGGAGTTTCAAAGCACCAGAAAGACTCGAGTTAAAAATAAATAAAAAAATATAAAATGAAAAAAAAAAAAAAAACACCGAATCCTGGAATGGAAAAAGAAAATGAATCCTGTCATGTACATACACCAGCAAGGGATTTTTCAGCAATTTTTCCGGTTCTTCCTGTCGATCTGCCATTTTTTTTCATTTTTTTTTTGTATTGTGTGTGTCTCTTTCGCATCTTTTGCCGAATACTTTCCTGTTCAGCCGGAAGTATTTTTTCATTGCGTGTCGCTCCTAAGGGATATTATAGTTTTCTGGGTGGTAGCTGGTATGGACTATGCATGGGATAGGTCAGAGGACGACCTTTTGATTAAGGCTGAGTAGTACTCGAATGAGATTGAAAGCATTGCTTCGAGTGTGTATTGCAACATGAATAGGAAGCTCTACGGAAGGTAATTGGATATTGAGGTAGATGATGGAAGGTGCTGAACTGAACAGAACAGAACAGAAAACTGCAAAACTTCTCTATAATATCGTATATAGAGAGTACGAGAACAACATGCCAGTAGGTACGGTACATATCTATATCCATCACTCAGAGAGATGGATAACGTTTTGATAGACGAAAGCTGACAAACTGTCAGAGTATACAAGAAGTTTCATTCGTGATGATGGTTTTTTTTTTTTTTTTTTTGTACGAGTTTCCTCATTTCACACAGCTGAAGCCATCAGAATTAGAGTTGGCTTACATTGTTGACATAGACGTTAGCAAAGCATTGTGCGTATTCTACCTACAAACCTACAGGAAGAGCGGAAATATCTGTAGAAAAGAACTTTTAGATTCTGGGGTGTTAATTGGTTTTGTATAAAAGTGTTTGGCAAATAAATTGCACCACCACGAGCACGAGATTCCAGTGGAGTTTTATGAGTTTGCTTTTATATTGAAGTGGATAGCAGGGCACACGCAAAAATTCTAAATTGCGCTATTGATAGCAATTCAATTTTAGATCGATTTCTAAGTGAAAGCTATAACTCGAATAAAAGGAGAATTTAAATTAAAAATTTGAATTGAAAAGTGAACATTTTGTGGTTATTTTTCTTCATTTACCTAAAATTGTTTTGAAAAAAAAAAAATAAGTTGTAATTTTTATGTAGGTAGGTACTTTATTCAAAACTGTTGTTAAGATGTTGACGCAAAATTGTATTTGTATTTCCAGGTTTTAGACCAAAAAAAGAACCGAAAAAAATTCGAAAAAATATTTTTGACGGTATTTAATAGGACTGAGCGGGACACGTAGATGGAAAAAAAATTTTAAAGCAAGTTCTCAAAACTACAAAATTTCAGATTTAAAATAAAAGTTTTTTTTTATGTACACCAATAAAAAGGACCGTAAATACTTCGGAACATTTTTTTCTATATTCAGTAAGATTGAGTGGAACACGTAGCTTGATATACTTTTTTTCATCGTAAGGTCTGAATACTAGAAAGTTCTAAGAGATGATTAATAGAAGTCAAGTAAACAATTTTTAAGTGCAAGTGCCCGTTTCTTGGATTTCAAAACCGAGAAGGGTAAGCTAACCAGGCAGAGAATACAGGAAGAAGTTCAATAGTTTCTGTAGAAGTCGAGGTGTTTGAGAGCGTCTCCGAGCAACGTAAACCAGTCAAAAATAGAATACGTATACACGTCAAAAACTGTGGCAAGAACAAAGGATTCAACTAATTTTAAAAAATTGCTGATCAAGGAACGCAAAATACTCAAAAAGGTTTAATTAAAATTCTTTAGGCTAACTAATTATTATAAGGCTAACTAATTCTTCACAGTTGGCAACCGTATTGTGAATAAAAATTTTCCTAAAAATTGAAAACCAATCGCACCCTATTCAAAATGTATTTTTGAACTCTCCAAGCTTATTAGCGATGACCAAATTCTTAATCAGTGAAGGAAAAGAGAAGGGAAACTGCGATTACTTCCTGTCAGCCAGCGATTATTAGATGGTCAATTGGTTAAAATAGGTAGTAGGTACGGCTAACTGAGGACCATTTCATTTTATATAATTTTACGGGATCTCAGAAACTCATTTGGGATTTTGGGTTTTCGAAATCCTGAATTTTCGGAATTTAATGTTTTCTTGATTTTGGATTTTCTGGATTACGTGTTTTCAGAATTTTCGCGATTTTGGTTTTCGGTTTTCAATTCAATATAATTTATTAAATTCAACTGAACAAATACGACAAGTCTTTTATAGTACCTAAGATAATGGATAATTTTTAATTCAAAATAATTCGAGATTTCAAATTTTTCATTTTAAATAATTTTTCGGGAATTCGAGATCTCATTCGGGATTTTCGGTTTTCAGGAATCTTGATTTTTCAAATATTGAGTTTTCCGGATTTTGGATTTTCTGCATTTCGTGTTTTCTAGGATTTGAATTTTCAGAGTTCTGGGTTTTCGGTATTTGAGGATTTTGACTGCAACCCTATAAGCAAGTTTAGGCTATTTTTCGTCTTATGGATTTTTGGTCAAGTTTCGCCCAATAACGAAAGTTTTCGATAAAAGTCTGTACTGCTCATTTTTATGAGTCCTTAAAAAAATACGTTTTATTCTTTTTGCCGCACTAGCTGAAGCAATAACGTTTTTATTAGGAGAGGTCTTTATTAAGTTGGCTCGAACAATTGTTGATCCATATATCAAACATTAAGTACGTTCCCATAAATGCCCTTGTTAATGATGTAAGTAACACCCTAATTAAAGAGAATGGTCGTTCTTTAACAAAGATGAATCTGTTATTTATTATGTTTTTCAATTAAACGATCCTATACTTCTTCTACCGAGAGTAAAATTACCTACTTGTAGTGTAATTCCATTCCACAAATAATTTTCCTTGCACTTGTAGGTACTTCCTGTCCTCCCCTCTAATTTCAATCTTAGATACTACATCTATGAATAGACATTTCGTTCAGCTCAATTAAAGCTCTTTCGCATGTACAAAGCCAAATGCTATCCGTCATACTTTTGCTTATACTCCAATATACGCCCCCCAGCATCAACAATCATCACCCCCAAACCATCATAATCCCGCAACCATCATTTTTATATCACATCACATCCACTTGCCAAATTTGATGCTCCACCACACACACATACACACATCAATGTTATTCTATTTTTCGTCCTTTTGAGCACCATCCCAAGGAAGGGATATTTGCTCTATCTCATTGCCAAACAAAAATAGCATAAGCTTCAATCACCAAACCAAACATACCATACAAAACGGAAGAAGATCCCTATGACGACCCACGGAAAAGACTATACCACGACGACGATGACGACGAAGTTGTCTTCGTTCGTGGTTCTATACCGTCATCATCGTATTGACGTCGGCGGCGGTGGAAGCATTCTTACTCTCATTCTCATCATTCAACCAACCATTCCACCCACACCTCTAAGACCCACGTCGAGATCGGGTAAATGACATTAAGGATTCATTCGATTATGACAGCACATTGCTTGATAATGTTATGTAGTTGGTGATTGATGAGGCAGAATAATGATCCTATCGTTTTGACTTTGTTTGGCACGCGTGCGGTATATGTATGTATATCTCATGTATGTATGTAGCCAGCAAACGCAAACCTATTCCTATTGTCATGCATCATTTCTATATAGATATGAGGTTTGGTTGGAGTTAGAAATCATAGCCAATGTTGCCACTTTAATTGAAATATTTTTTTCTATTTCTTTTTATTTTAGGACAAAATTGAACAAGCTGATACTTATACTTTTTCAATTCTTAAGACATCTCTGTTTAAAACTTAACGAAACTCAAAAAATATAACGAATATTGAAAAGGTGAGATTTTGACACTTTTAGTTTCAATTTTTGAAACTAAAAGTCTCAAAATCTCAGCTCTACAATATTCGTTATGTTCTTTGAGTTTCGTTAAGTTTTGAAAAGAAGAAATTCAGAACCTCAATTTCCGGACACATATTTTGAAATAAAATCTTTTTGATTTTCAAGTGGCAGCACTGGTTTAAATTCATATTTCTTTGTGTTGTTAGTGTGCACCTCTCTATATCTAGTTCAAATATTTTATGTATGGGTTTTTTTTGGCAAATGACGGTGATAAAGGAGCGAAAAGTTTTCTTTTTCTGTTGCCCTCCACCTCTCCAGTCCAAATCATCCTACGGCCCACCACCTCCAACCGCATCGCGATGTATGTATACGTGTTTTTGTACATGACGTCCGCTAAAAACTTTGGTATTCACCTCGCACATACGAACGAGTTCCTTCCTTCTGTCGCCATTGTATTTTCTTTGGATTCTTCGTGTTTCATTCAAACTTGGGCGCGCGATGTGACTTTTTCTTTGTCGATAAACATCTAGTATCCTCGCATTTGGGTGGATCTTCTTATCCTTCCCTAAAAAAAAAAGTCCTTTTTTTTTCTTTCTCTTATTTAACCCGAAGTGTATACATAACGAAGTTTTTTTTTTTTCTCAACTTTGATTATAATATTTATTCTCCTTTTCTGTGGTTTTTTTTTAAGCGATGAAGGGATAACAAGAAAAAACAACAACAATGCCAAAAGTGTAGTAGCAATAGCAGAAGGAGTATTATACATAGCTTCAAAACCCAGCATGTTGCAAAGCTCCAAATAAAAAAAAAAAACAAGAATAAGGAAAAGTTTTATTTTACTTTTTTTTTTCTTGCAAAAGAAGAAAAAAAAAAGTCTCACATAACACGTCTATGAGTGTGATAAGAAATATGTCACAACATAATCATGTGTGGAAAATAAATTGTTATAAGTTTATTTTCAAATCCTTGAATGCAAATTTACGAGCTATATTTATATCCAAAGGAAGAAGACGTCGAAGACGGTTTAAAGTTGCAAAAGATACATAATCTTATCAAACAAACAATTTAATGTAATCATGTGGAGAGAAGTAAAAAAGAAGCAGTGAATGACACAGTTTTGTTTGACGAAAAATAGCGCTTAAGTTGGAAGGTTTTTTGTTTGGGATAAATGTGTTGACTTACTTGGGGAACAGATAAGAAACCGAATAATAGTGATAGTTAAATTGATTTTTTTGCATTTACAAATCTTTTGTTCGAGGAGGGCTATCCTTTCCTAACACACATGCCCGCTGATGAACAGTGGACTTGGTGAAGTAAGGAAAATTTAGTAGAATAATTTTGCTTTCCGCCGACGAATTAAGCAACCAGACCTAAAAAAAACTTCTGGTTTTCAGTTATGAATAGAACTTTAAGAGACCTTTCTTTTGATATCTCACTCGATGGATTCGGAGGAAATTTTTGAAAATGTACTTTTTTTTAGGTAAAGGGGTTAACCTTGATTTTTTCGCGAAAATCCGAAAATAATTGAATTTTATTTTTTTCTCCCTAAATGCATAGGCCTGATTACTCTGATCTCATATCTCTGAACCAAACCTTATTTCGAGTTTTTGATCGGAAAATATGTGCGTCCGAATGTGAAAAAAAATATATATTGAAATATTTCGATTGTACCTACATAAATTAATCAGCAACCAGACCTCCAAAAAACTTTTGGTTTTCAGCTATGAATAGAACTTTAAGAGACCTTTCTTTTGATATCTCACTCTAAGGATTCGGGAGAAATTTTTGAAAATGTACCAATGTACCTACTTTTTTTATGCAAAGGGGTTAACCTTTATTTTTTTGCGAAAATCCGTAAAAAAATAATATTTAATTTTTTTCTCTCTAAATCCACAGGCCTGATTGCTGTGATCTCATATCTGTTAACCAAACCTTATTTAGAGACTTTGATCCGAAAATACATGCATCTGAATGTTAAAAAAAAAATAAAAACATTTCGATTGTAAAGAATTCAACAACCAGACCTCCAAAAACCATATGGTTTTCAGCTATGAATAGAACTTTAAGAGACCTTTCTTTTGATGTCTCACTCAATGGATTCGGAAATGTACCTACCTAAGTTTCAAGGTCACTGAATAATTAGCTGAATTTTACCTATTTTTTTGTTTATCAACGATGTGATTTGTTGTCATTAATGATTAAAAATTTTTAACGAAAAAAAATATTACACATACGCCATAGTGACCCCTAACGATCGAAGTTACTAAAACTGTATCTTTAGCAATTTTTAATGAATTTGAAAGACAGATATATTTTCAAATGAATACATTAATAAATTATAGTTTTTTAATGTATTCGAAATATATATACATAATATGTAGGTACATTAAGGTGGTGCTTATATTGCTTTTTGTCACAATTCCATGGTGGATGGGCATCAATTAGTTCTAAATAGCGAAAAAAATTCTTTAATTTTTACGAATTTTTATTTCAACTTAGTCTCCCGGTACAATTCGGAAAACCCTACCTAAAAAAGTCGAAGGAAATGATGATTTACATGGAAATTTCACGTTGATACCGGGAGAGGAAGTGAGTCAAATAAAAATTTTTTTGGAAAAATCAGTCTAAATAAAATTATATTAACAAAGATAATAATAAAGTCAAGTTTTAAAAGTTGGCACCATAATTATTTTCAAAAGGGATTATTAATGGGAAATACTTTATTATTAATATGAGAAAAGATTCGCCATTATTGTTTTAGTTTTTATTTATTTTCAAAAATTCTCCTTTGAAACTATCTTATTTCAAAGCAATTTTTTTTTTCTATTTTGTGTGTACTTGACTAACATCCGATTTAATTTAAGTTAATTAACTCCTTTTCATAGAATTTTATCTATTTATTCATTTCGTGGAATACTTGTTTAAATTTATTCCTTTCAGAACTACTTGCTGTCATGCAAACAGAAACTGCTGAACAAAAGATCTAAAAGTTTTCCCTTTTATAGTTTCGTATTCTTTGACCATAGAACGAAACGATACCCAAAAACAATAAAATTCATCAGAATAAGAACAAAAATAAAATCTGCACAAAACTACTTTGAAAATAATTCAATCTACAAAAAAAAAAAAAACTCAAAGAGATTTCTATGCAGAAAAGAAATACGATTTTCACTACTTTCAATAACACCAGAACTTTAAAAGGACTTAGTTCACTTTTGGGAAAAAAGGGTTTAAATATTCCAGGAAACTGTAGGCTTTCAGCTCGCATCCAGAATCTAATGTGAATCATAAAAACAAATCACAATTCTCGTATAACGAGCAAATCCAAAAATCAATAAAAACAAATAGCAGATAAATTATATGTTCACGTTCTACCCAAATTTAAGGATATTCATCGAAGGGCCAACCTTTTCCTTCTCCAAAGAAAATAAAACACACAAATGTGTGAGTAATATGGTTTTGTTCGATCAAGGACATAAAATATACTGTTGTTATCCTTCGACAACATACTCGTAACTATATACTATTTTTTGCTCCTTTCTGATACCGCAAATATATATATAAAAAAATATAAAAAACTTGAAAAAAAAATATAACTTACCGTTTCCTTGTTATTCTTTGATTTCGAAAGGACATCCTCCAACCAAATCCATTGTTTTTCCGTATCCTGATTTTCGTATTCCGATAGAGCACTAACACGTCCGCCACCATCCACCACCATTCCACCCACAGCCCCAATGCCACTATTACTCCCCACCCTATCACGGGACATATGGTGATGTGATGTACCATAACCGCTGCTGCCATCACCATGGTAATGATGCTGATGCACTCCACCATGGTGATAGTAAAAGTTTTTGTATTCCGTTGAATCCATGCTGCCACCATTGCTGGAGCCACCGCTACCACCGCCATTTGGCTGCCTTTGCCTAACTGCAGCCAAGTGGCTTTGTGAGTATTTCGGGTCATGTCGCATGAAATTTGTATTCAAGGCGATTATCCTTAGACGACTTTTTGTTTGTTCAATTGAATAGTAGCCACCTATAGTAAATATTTTTTTTTTTTTTAAGAGAGAAATAGAAGAAATGACAAAAATACCGTTAGCATACAAAAACATGTACAGACAATAAACATACAGATATGAAAAAAGGGCAGAATGCATAAAAGAGATCAAATACAAAATACAACCCAGGATCAATATCAATGGTTTTTTTTTTTTTTTTTTTTGTTAGTGGATAGCATCTAGAGAATTTTGGCCATTCGAGAGTTCATCGATGTCTGACGTGGAAATTTTTGAGGGATATGACATGCCAATCCAGCCATGAAGGGAAAAAATGTATATAAAAAGAAAGTAGAAAAATTGAAACTTTTGTGACGGTTGTGTCTGTGGGGATCAGACTGAAAATAAAATATAGAGAGTCGTTCCTCTTCTTTAAATCCGAAATGGTATTATATTAAATATTTGGTACGATTGTTCTGAATCCATCCATCAAATTCATTTTGGGTGCTTTTTTCCTTTTTTTTCGTGCAAGCACAACATATACAAAACAAAAAGTGTATGAAAATGAAGAGGACTATAGGGCTTGGAATTTGATGGTAGAAATACTGGTAATGCCCTCTTAGCAATAGTCTAAGAACGTCCAGTTGAAAATGGTAAACTTATATTGTTTTATACTTTATTTTGAACTAATGTTTCTGGTTCTTGAGGCTGAATTAAACCGATTTATGATGAATGTCTTTTGCTGACAAAGTTAACCCTAAAATCTTCAATAAAGTTTATGTTACTAAAGTGAAAATCACTTCATCAAGAATAAAATAAAAAAAAATATTTTCACTAACCCGAAAGAACCAATGCTCTTCAATTTTGTCTTTCCGTAGAAAAGGCTGATTTTGAACCTGAAGCTCTGGCTTGATAATTCAGTCCACCAACGTTATATCGACTACTTTCAGAGCTTCAGAGAATGAATAGAATTTTGAAAAACTTTTGCTTATTCTACTTTTCTTTGATTTTAGTTTGAATAGGTATACTAAAAAAAAAAAGAGGTCCAACTGGACATTAACAACGATTCAATAGATCCCCATTAATTCAAAGTCCAAATTTGTGGAAATAGATTTCGTATTTGATTTTTTGAAACAACATCCATCACAACATCAATTACCAATCTGTTTGTTAAAAAAATAGATTCATCCCGAAATTCCATTCAACTATTCAGACTATAACTCTTTCTATGCAGACTGCCAGCACTTTATACATATAGGAGGTACTTTTATTTTAAACTTTATATACAAACAAACCTTTTTCAAATGTATGCAATGCCTCGGATGGCAACCAGTGTCTCCAGAGTTCACCCATCCGTCGAAAGTTTGTATTTGTGCCATCCTCATGGCCCAAAACGGGAAATACAAATTGTGATGGAAATGTTCGCCCCAGTAAATCGGTTATATTTCGCAGGATTTCCAGTTTTTTTGTTTCGAACATTGGATGCGCTGAATGTGATAAGCCATCACTGAAAAAAAAAAATAGAAAAAGAAATAGAATTAGAAAAAAAAAGTTAGAAAGAAAAAATATATTTCGATGAAGATGTGGATGTGAATTTGTGAATTTAAATAGAAAAAAATGTACCTAATAGAACTAAGGCTGGTGCAGAAAAATGTTATCTCTTTTAAACCTTTACAGAATGGATGGATTTGTTTAGTTTTTTTTTTTAAAGAACTTCCAGTTTTGTAGAAATGTATAAAATTTGGTTTTTAATTTATTAAAATCAAACAATTTTTGACAGCTTTGAATTTGTTTTTCGAATAAATTTAAAACTAAGTAGAATTTAAAATTGAGTAGAATAATATACATAATGTTTTAAATCAATACTATCCTCTCTCTTTCGATAGAAAGATTATTGAAAAAGATAAATGTATTTGATTATGTATAAGAAAATTCAAAATTATTTGGAATTTTAAAAATTAAATAAATCAAAAGCTCTCTTTTAACAAAACGATTTTACGTTTATAATTATTTTTTTTGTTCATAGTAAAAGACCTGTATCCAATGTATTGTTCTGAGCAGTAATGAAATAAAAATGAAAATTCAGATCCCTATAAACTGTTTGCATATAGTTGATATCGCAGTTAAACAGAAGTTATAAATAATTTAAAAAAAAAAAAAAACTGACAAACAAAAATAATACCTCGCTTGGGGTATTGAAAACATTCAAATTCATAAATACATTTAAGTTTTTTATAGTTAATATAGATTTGTAGAATTCAATATAATATTGGATTTAGGATTTTTAGTGGAAATACGAGGCTTATGAATATAATGTTGCATGCAAAATAACGAATAAATTAATAATATATTATGAAAACAGAACCATTCAATTGATCCTTTTTGAAAATAAAACAAAAAAAAAAAATATCTGGATGATTGCATACAATGATTATTCAAATAAAATGAATATTTTTTAATCTGATTTTCAAACAAAACCAAACATAATTTTCAGGGCATTATCGAGAAAAAGTTGATACAGTACACAAATTGAAATCATTTTATATTTTCCTGTTACTCATATGCTTATATGTATATAAAAAACATAAAACATAAAACATAAAACATTAAACATAAAACATAAAACATAAAACATAAAACATAAAACATAAAACATAAAACATAAAACATAAAACATAAAACATAAAACATAAAACATAAAACATAAAACATAAAACATAAAACATAAAACATAAAACATAAAACATAAAACATAAAACATAAAACATAAAACATAAAACATAAAACATAAAACATAAAACATAAAACATAAAACATAAAACATAAAACATAAAATATAAAACATAAATCACTCACTCTATTGGTTTAAGAAAAACACCCTAAAAGGCAGTTAACACTTAATAAATTTGTAAACAAGCAAATAAGATTAAAAAAAAAGGAGTAAAGAAGATTCCAAAAATAATAATTAGAAATAAAGGTTTCAAAAGAAACTACTTATTAATATTTCAAAATTAAAATGAAAAAAAGTCTTGATAGGTACCCCCAAAAGTCTGCAATTAAAACATCGATGGTATAACAAGAAGAGAAAAAAAAAAAACAAATATCCTGCTCTTACTCTCTAATATAATATTTAATTACACTAAAAGAGACGACTTAATTTACCTTCGAATATTTTTAGAAGTCTGTTTAATTTTCAAATAACATGTAAATTATTTAACCCCATTTTACCCTTTTCTTCCATTTATTAAAAAAAAAAAAAATGTATACACAAAAAACACCCACCGGAACGTTGAAGTTCATTAATTCCGTTATTTTTCAATGTGGTGGTATCTTACCCATGTTATTTTGCTTTGCCATATTTCATACTTTGTGAGAGGTAAAAAATATTTTGAGTGGGAATTTTGCTTTTACATTATTTTTGATACTAGGTTCATGCTTGTGAATTTAATTTTGTTATAATTCTTCTTTTTTTTTGTGTTGTTTTCAAACGAAACCAAGGTCAGGTTAGAGTAAGTTAGAGTGAGTGGTTTAACCCGAAAAAAAAAGGAAAACACAAAAATTACACGCTCAACCTCTTGTAATTATTATCCTTTCAGCGTGTGATGTTGATATACACGTCGTCGTAGATCTTCATCACCGTCATTATATCGACAAGGCTACAAGGATAATAAAAAAAAGTTTAGGTCGTTTTGTAGAAATTAGTTGATACAACAACCAGACTGGAAAATAATAGATGCAGTCCTTACAGCGTGTAGATACCCTTCTCGCTGTCTACGATATAAAATACTTCTGCCAACTCTTTCAGAAAAAAGGATCGGTTTTTTGCGTAATTTTTATGAGCATTCTATTTCTCTCTTGTATTACCTATAGACAATTTTTTTTTATATTTTCAAGAGGAAAATGGTATGAAGCTGTTTTAAAATAGGGTTTCTTGAATTTTCTTTGTGTTTTGAAAAGTGTGTCAATGGGTGGAGTTTGAGATATTATTTTTATTTATGGCTATTAATGCCAGAAGGTATCATATTATTTCCTTGTATAGTAATAGATTTTTAAGTTAATTTCTTATTTTCATAGCTATTATGTATTGCCTTTAGGCAATACGTGTGTATGAGATACATCAATTTACTTCTTTTATTTAAGTAAATTAAGGCAACTAATTATAATAATTGTATTAGGAAGGAAGCTTTCTATTTCTATTTCAATGAAATTTGTTTTATATTTTATACTGACAAGAAAAACTTTCAACCCTTAAGCCAATTACAGTAACCAATATCTAGTTATGATGAAATTATAATTAAAACACAAAAACAAACAAATTGCCAAATGAAAATTTACCGATTAAATATTGAATATTTTTTAATTAAGGTTTTTAATTTAATTTAATTTAATTTTTTTTTAATTTTGGCATGTATGGCCTTCATAAATACAATGACAACAGGACTTGAACAACCTGAGTTAAAAAGCTTTCAACAGAATTAATTTTCAAAACCAACACAATGACAATTAACTGTAAATTTAGATTAAAAAAAAAATCAATCTGTCAACATATTCCTTCACACAAAAATCACCCTTTTACCTAAAATTATTCATTTATCTAATTTATTGGTTCCAATGCAAAACTGAACGTCTAAGCTGAAATTCTTAAACGTTCACTTCACAGGAATCATTGACTTTTTCGAACTTCGAAAAAACACACAAAAATATTTTATAAGTCTCTTTATTCTTGCTCTCTTTCCCAGGGTATCCCATCAATCTTTTCCTCCAATAAAAAAAAAAAAACACCCTTATAGCAATAAAAAACTACTTTTCACATGTTGCGATATTTTAATATCTAGGTATCTTTTTAATTTTCGAAAATTTAATTAAAAGTTGTTCCTTACAATGCCCCGTATGCATAAAAATAGTACATAAATACTTGTACAAGAGAATTAATAAGAAGTATAACAAGAGTTCTTATACCCACAAAATGTTGATATAAAGATAGTAAAGATAGAAATAGTAAAAGAATTTACTATTTTTTATTCATATCACCCAATGTTCCAAATTTTTGGACCTCTAAGTTAAATATTTCCAAAGAAATGGGCCGCAAACAAAAAAAAATCTAAAACCCTTTTTTCGATTTTTTTCGAATTTCTTATTTTCGGCTTGCTTGTAGATAAAATAAGAACTAAAACCTTAATTATCTCGCCTTTCCCATGAACGATTTCTAATATATTTCACATACATAACAAGCTTAACGGCACCTTTCATTTGATACCAAACTCGTCCCTGTACACGTGGGGCTCTGACTCCATAGTAAAATATGCATTCCCTTTGTATTTTTAAAGATAAGTTTTTATCAAAAAAACTAAAAGCAAATTGAATACTTCAATGTTTTAATGTATGAGTATCTACTCTAAAATGCAATTTCAAAGCACATGGTCATATTTTTACAATTTCAAAAATCACCATACCCCTTTTGCGAATTCAAAAAATCTAAAACTTTTTCCAGGTTTTTCTAAGTTTAATGTATTTTATGAAAGACTTAAAAACAAATCGAAAATCTAAAAAATTTCCAACTTTCCAAGTGCAAAATCACTTAAATCGTAATGTTCCAATGATTCATTGAAAAATATTCAAAACCAGCAACTTTAAGAAAAAATTTCACAGTTCATGGATGAATCATGTTAAAATTGTTCTAGGTAACCTAAATAATTGTAAAATTTCGTTTTTCTCTATAACAAAGATTTTTCGGTGGTTTTCTCCAAAATTAAAATACTTAAAATACATTAAAAGCATTCCCCAAGAACGAAAAATTATGAATCTGTTTTTTTTTTTTAAGAAAAAATAAAATTTAATAAAATAAAAACACATTTCATCAAAAAATGTTTGATTTTTCAAAAAAAAAAAAAAAAAGATTATCTTTCTCTTTGGAAACTTAAATCTTTTCCATTCCTGGCATATAGAAAAGACCTACATAGCTAGATTAAATAACCTTAAAAAAATTTATTTCTACTCAACATTGTAACTAGGAGTTCCCGTTTTATTTTATTTTTTTTTATGAAAAATGCCATATTTAGGTCACAACAAATTAATGTTCATCGTATAACCCAATTTTCTATATTTTTTGTTTTATTTCAATATGAATTTTCACATTACAATCTTCAAAAAAGAAAAGCTACCCATATTATATTGTATTCTGTTATTATTGTGAATATACTTAAGCAGCTTAAATGATTACAAGTGTAATTTTATGGAAAAGAGTTAACTTGCAATAAGCTACTTTATTCCAATTAACTTAACAATATTTTCAAGAATTCAATACAATTAAAAATATATTTATTCTCATTTTGGCATCAACTGACGACGGCTTTGGCTGGATTGGTCGATAATATAGCTTGCCTTCTAATACCACATTAAAATTCCTCAATATTAAGGTTGCTTTTGTCCGTTTTATATTACGCACTTTTACACTCTCCCCTATAGCATATCCCCCACAGAAACATAGCCCTCAAAAGCATTTAAACGATGCCGCACAGTGGTTCCTCCCATAGGTCATAAGTCAAAATTTTAAGGTTTATCAAATTGTTTATTTTTGATGCAGTAATTATCTATGATAACGGGACAACTAAGTGACAGTAAGATTTCTCATTAATAATTAGTTGTTGGTTCTCAGTCGCGTCACGAAGTTGAGAGTTTTTCGCAGTTTAGAAAAAAAATTATATCTGAAAATACGAGTTCGCATTAATCAATTTTTTAGAGTGTTTAAAGTTAATTTTGGAAAAAAGGTGATTGGAATATTAAAAAAATATATCATGAAGGCATTTTGATAGTTTTTTTTTTATTTTGTTTTTTTTTTTTTTTTGTACATGCATTAGAACTTATCCATTTTTTGTGTTTTTCTCATTTTTCGTGTTTTTCTGAGGAAAAAAAACAGCATATGCCGCTAAATGCCGGTTATCTCTTACACATCAAAATTTAGTGCTATTTTTCTTCTTTCAGAATATATATGACTTATTGAGCGCAGATTGGCGCACGTCTAAAAATTTTGACCCGTTATAAAACACTGATTTCCACTTTTTTTTTAGATTCAATCAATATGACCAAGCGAATCGATATTTTTAATATTTGGTACTCGGCTAAAAAAGTTGGCAGTGCTGCAAAAGCCAACGAAACTTGGACGGTTTTTAAGCAAACTCATAAAATTGAAGATTTGCAAGCTAAGAAAAAGATACTTAATCTTTGTAAATGCTTTCAAAGAAGGTGGGAGGCCTGCTCAAAGAAGAAAAACGTACTTTTATCTAAAAACAGTGCTTGGCTTGATGTCGAGGAAGATTTTAGTGCTGTACAAGAACAACAAGATGAGAATATCTCACAAAAACCTCATGGCAGACCAAAAAAGCCATTTTTGGAAAGCTCATCAAGGACAAAAAGGAGACGTATTGCAGAGATCGTTGACATCGTAGATGAAGATATCGCTTGTGCTTTGAAAAAATGTCAGTCCAAAGAAAATATTCAAATTAAACAACTTGACACGAATGATGCTTTGAAGCTTTTGGTTGAGGCAAAATTGTCAAAACATCAGTACCAAGTCATCAGGAACTTGGTAAACCAAAAAACTGAAGTCGATGTTTTTCCAAGCTACGTTAAAGTTCTTAAAGCCAAACAAGATTGTTACCCAGAACTTCAAACAATTAAAATAACGGATTCATTGGCTGAAGTTTCGCTTCAAGGGCTTCTTAATCATACAGCTGAACGCATCGTAGAATCTCAACAAGAAATTTTTGAAAATTTGGAGAATGATTTCGGTAATAAAAAAATTTAAAAAACAAAGTTTTGTGTTATGTTGTAAAACTTGTCCCTTCATTTTTTAGCTGTGTTAATAGAAAAAGTGTTTCGTGATGTTTGTTGCAACCGATAACTTTAGTTGCCAATATATAGTGTCGCTCGTCTGAATAAAACCACATGAGGTAGAAAAAAATTGTGTTCGTCTTTTTAAAAATATAATTTCATTGTGGCTTAATGAATTCTTGATATAGGTCATCTTACTCTAATCGGCAAATGGGGCTTTGATGGAAGCAGTGGACAGTCTGAGTACAAGCAAAGAATATCCGGCGAATTCAGCGATTCGGACATGTTTATAACTTCATATGTTCCAATACAACTTTATTCGCAAATGGGTTCTGAAAAGAAAATTGTATGGCATAATCCTCGGCCAGGATCAACTCGATACTGTCGACCAATACGTTTTCAATTGAAAAAAGAAACGGCAGACTTGAGCCGAACTGAGCAAGAGTATATACAGACCCAAATAAATGAACTGAATGAAACAGTTATAAAGATATCCGACCGTTTTATCAGAGTAAAGCATATACTTAAACTGACAATGGTTGACGGTAAGGTATGCAACGCTTTGTCTCATACGGCTTCACAACAAGTTTGTTATATTTGTGGAGCAAAACCTTCCAATATGAACGACATTGAAAGCTCGTTAGAAAGAACGATAAATGAAGATTTCTTAGATTTCGGCATATCTCCACTCCATGCATGGATAAGGTTTTTTGAGTTCTTCATTCATTTAGCCTATAGGTTGGACTTTAAAAAATGGCGTACGGGAAGTGTTGAAAAGCCTCTTATGGACGCACAAAAAAAACGTATCCAAGGAGAATTCAGGCAAATTGGGTTGATAGTCGACAAGCCAAAACAAGGTGGAGGCAATTCCAATGATGGAAATACTGCCCGCAGATTTTTCGCGAACCCATCTGTATCTTCCCAAATAACTGGAGTAAAACAGTCAGTAATAGAAAGATGTGCTGTAATTTTGAAAACTTTGGCAAGCTGTTTTGCAATAAATGCTGAGATATTCCAGGAATACACTCAAGAAACAGCCAGAGAAATTGTTGCGGAGTATCCTTGGTACCCATTGCCAGCTTCAGTGCACAAGGTTTTAATACATGGCGGCCAAATAGTAAAACATTCAATATTGCCTATAGGGCAATTTACGGAGGAGGCAGCTGAAGCCAAAAACAAAGATGTGAAGTTTTTCCGTTCGAAAAACACCCGAAAAACATCAAGGACGTCAACAAACACGGATTTGTTAAATAGGCTATTATTAACTTCGGACCCATTGCTTTCTAACGAAAGAAATTTAAAAAAAAATCAAAAATCGACTCTATCCAAGGAGATTTTAAATTTATTGTTGTAATTCTATTAAAAATAAAATAATTTATGTAAAAAATTAGTTTTTTAATAATTTAATTTAGTTTCCATCAGTTTTAGTTAAATTTAGAGTTTTGACCGCACTTCCCATACAAATGGAACCACTGTGTGCCGCCAACAACGCCGCCGCCGCCGATGCCGACTTATAATCCTCTTAAAAAGTTTTCAATTTATATTACCTATCAAGTGGATTGTGAATTAAATTCCTTGAAAGCCAATAAATATTCAGCAGATTTGTTTTCACAAGCAATTATAATTTTACACAGAATCAAAAGTCAGAAATCGCGAGAGAGACAGAGAGGAAGAGAACAGGGAGGATGGCTCCACTTTTAGCCCAATATCATAGCCCATATCCGTTTCCGTTTGTATATTGTACACAATCATCAGTAATCGCAATCGTAGGCTTATTTGTAGGGTTCATAGGTTCGAAGGCTATATTGAGCTTGTGTGTGCATGTGCACGTTATCAATTGCGCTAATTAAATTTTCTGATTACAACGAGCAATATAATCGCACAAGTCATAAACGCAAGCAATTAATTAAGAGAGAGAGAGTCTATATATGCACTGGTTCAGTGTTCACTGTTATTGCTTGCTTGCTTGTTCATTCGTTTGCTGCTAGATGGCCCTGTCGTTCGTTCTTACTCTATCTGACTCTGTGTCTGTGTGTGTCTGTTGGTTATGTGCACCGGAAATCCATTAGCCTTGTTTTTGTATAGTTCTCTGTTCTTCCTGATGCGAGCCTGAATATTAACCGCAATGTTATTGCATCGATAGCAGTGACAGAAACAATAACAGAAGCAACACCCAACGGTAAACAATTAAACTCAATTGGCAATTAGTTGTGAGTGTGTGTGTGTGTGTACGTGTATATGATGATGATGATGCTGTTTCTGCGGAATTGCTAGCTGAATTATCTGCCACTGCATCCTTGATGCTATTTCGGTTACCAGTGCTGTCGTTACCAAAGATACAACATTTCGATTTCAAAACCAAATATATTTTTAAAAAATAATAAAGACTTTGGGAGCTAATCCGTTCTTTTTGAGATATGACTGAAAATTTTTGAAGCTTTAATTTTAGTTACATGTCTTTAAGCCTGATGAAAAAAGTATCTAAACGAAGATTTTCTCTAACAAAAAGAAAGCAAATAGTACTTACTAACAAAATTTGGTACCTTCGACAGCACTGCTAAATAATCGTGACTTCAAATAGTGAAATAGTGGTGCTCTGTGTTTTAGGTTATAAAATGAATTTAAATCAAATGCAATTTATTGCAATCTAAAACTGTATACATATATCTACACATTTGTATATAAACGCGTTGGTGGATGCGAATGCACATTGCGTTCGTTGTTCGAAAATGCGGAAATGCTTCAAAATCCAATCAACCATTTTGAGAAAGCCATTATTTGTAGCAATGGCATCCGGAAATCTCAATTCCAAAACCTCAGCAGAATTCAGCACCAATATATTATTATACCTCTATGCACTTACACCTGTATTCTCCATTAGACAATAAACGTGCCTTATATAGTCACAAATTGATCAATTTTGCTCAAATGAGTGAATTCCCGATAAATTTTAAACCCAATTTTCTAATCTAAATTCAATATATTGGTTCGAGAATAACCATAAACTAGTTTATGATATTCTATTTTATTTTGTTTGTATTATAAAATTAATTCAATTGACAATTTGTATTTTTTCACAATGATTTTCTATTCATATTTCTTTAAAAATAATTTAACTACGTAAAGGGATTGGTGAATGAATATTTACTCAGTTGCTAATAAGGCTCTGCTATGCAAAACTAACACAACAGTTTCTGTTAATTAAGTCTCGCCTAAGTAGCTTGTAAAGAGCTTGCCTGAGAAGCAAATTGCTTAGGTAATAGGTATAGAAGTTAAAACTTGTTTTAAGACTTTTAAAAATGTTTAAATGCTACTAAGGAAACTTAGCCGAAGAAAGATAGTGTTTTGGTAAAGCTTTGGTTAATGAAATTATAGAAGTGAAGGGAAGTTTGATCTTCGACTTTTTCGGTAAGACCTTAAACTCTCTTGGCAAAGAAGCTTAAAAGAAATAACCAATTTTTGTATTGTTTTTGACATATTTGACATTGAATAATCTAGCTCAGAAATCCATTGTTCTTGGTATTTTTATTTCTTTTTTAACTGACGTTTTAATAATTTCGATAAGACTCGGTTTACAGAGCTGTACAAGTGCTTTCGGAGCTATCTTTCACATCTCACTTCGGTAATGCTTCGTTTAAGCTTATTTAAAAACTTACAAGGACATTTTTATAAAGGCACGAACTTTTATAACGTTGTTCTTTTGCCATGCCTAACGACCTTACTAAAGTTTAATAGAAGCTGAAATGTAGATTCTGTTATATATACATTTACCGAAGCTGAAATATTAGTTGGGTGGTTTGGTTTCAAACTCGGCGTTAAAGACTTTGCGGCCTAAGGGTTTTTCTTTAATGATCTGTTCGTAAGACCAATGAGAAATGATTGAGATCTTTTGAGAACTGGTAATACAGCTCCTGGATCCGATGCATGTTAATACTCTCGACATACAGAAGTATAGTCTACCTGTCTATGCTACCCTATGAAAATCACAATAGGAAATGGCCACAATCCCGAAATTCTGAGTCCAGAAAACCCAGAATCCCAAAAATCAAGAATCTCAAATCTCGTTAACCAAAGATCCCGAAAACCCACAATCTTGAAAAAAAAAAAAAAATTGGCCAAATTTGGGATCCTATTCGAAATGTAAGGTTTTCGGGTTTCTCGGTTTTTGGTAGATATTCTGGATTTTTATTTTCTAGATTTCGTGCTTTCTGGATTTCAGATATTCAGGATTTTGGGATTTCTGGATTTGGGACTTTCTGGATTTCTGGATTTTGGGTTTTTTGGATTGCATTGTTCGGGATTTTGATCCCAACCCAATCACAATATCTGCGCATTTTTTGGTGATTGGTGATTTACTGTTTGGGCTTCACACACATTCTCAATCCATTTTCTTAACCCGAACAAATTAAGAAAGATTTCAATTATCTCAACAAATGGAAGCTAGTTCAAATTTGAAGTTGGCATTTATATTAAAACCTGCCTAAAGCATAAGTGAGTTTAAAGGAAATTTTTCGTATTCACTACCTTTTAAGTATATTTGTACATATACGATATACCTTTCTCAGTGTAGAATTAAAATTAATAATATCAAATCACTCACACACATACATCATGAAATTAGCAATGATGAAGGATTTTCTCATATAAAATGAAATAATTGGGGTATTAAATCGCTGTTGCATAGTTGCATTTTATGTTTAACATTCATATAATTTTAAATCCCCTCTCGATGGATTCACAAAAGAACATTGATGAGCGAGCTGAAAGCAAAGTTGGATGAAGAAGAAAATAATATAAATTATAACATTATGGTAAAGAGAGAGAGAGAGAGAAAGCTTGTACTAGTTTAAATTATCCGGTACGTTAAACTGCCATGCTGTTTCCGGGATCTGGACAGCATACAATATTCGAAATGAATAATGATATCTGAGAGAGATTTAAATTAAAAGCCAGAATAAGCGTCCAACAGTGCGATATAGGTACATATAGCATATGAAAATGTATATATGGTAACCAGGTGTGTATTATTGCGAGTATTATTATATTTTGTTGTCTGGGGCCATGATTTTCATGTAATCCGTAATACAATCCCAAAAAGGGCTTCAGTATGCTTGTTGTACTCGTGTATTAAACTCAAACCTATACAATATCTTCAAAGGAACATGCCTTCAGGGAGAGGATATACCGGGATAAGAGAACAATATAAGGGGCGTATGTACTTATTCTGAATGAAAGACAGAGAGATATTGATTTTCGTATAGCTATAAGCAGCAAGCTATACCTACTGTTACAAGATTATTCAGAGTATAATTTTGTCGATTGCTGTCATTACATTCTTGTTTGCCATTTAATGACTTGTCTGAAATATAACATTAACATATAACATTATATTGGACTCTCTTCGGGTAAGGGTTAGTAGGTAGGTAGGTATGTTGATGAATATTATTTGAATCAGAGTGAGGGTTGTAATTGAGTGAAACCTGTTAAAAGACTTTTATATGAGGTACGAGATTTATGTCCAGACTTGTGTAGGTGTATGAAAGTATTTAAGGTAAAGATTAAATTTGATTAAGAGATTTGGAGTTAAAGGATTATGATAGAAAATGGAGAAACCTAATAACCGAGAGTGATCTGAATTCAATATGCATTTTGAAGGTTTCAATTGGATACATAAGGATGTAAAATAAAAAAAAAAAACAACAGTTGAAGACATTCTTAACATTTATGTCGTCGTTGCTATTATTTATTACTTGCTCTATAATGTAACTTTTTTATATATGTACGTCTAATTTGACTGTACTGCTGTTTTTTATTGGAATTTGTATTTAGGGTCACTATGGCGAATACGTAACTTTTTTTTCTTCAAGTCTTAATTGCTCTACATACCTACATAGTTCGATGTTAAAAAAAAAATTCGAGTTTTTAATCAAAACCATCTTACGATTATGATAGAGTAATCCAAAAATGTGGTTTTAGTCATGCGTCGTCGCATGCTTCACTAAAAAAAAACACCCCTTTAACCATGATATTTTTATAGACACTTTAGATTCTTGTTTCTTATCTTAAAAAAACATAACTGATGATTTTGTAGAGGGTATCATTATTATTACTAACTTTTTTTAATATACCCACATTTTCTCTACACCTAAAAAAACACTCTTTCACATGAATAAAATGTATAAACTTATTTTATTCGAAATAACCATGGGAAAACAACATTTTTAATAAATTTCGTTAGTGTAGGTACTTTTTATACCATTGATTTTATCGGACTTATCGCGAATTTCCCTTATTTAAAAAAAAAAAAAACACCCTTTCCCATTAGATATTAGTACAGACTGTTTAGATTCTTTGTTTCTGTTATAAACGAAAAATTTGTACCAATTTTCATTAGTGTAAAATTTTTTTCCAGTTTTTGTGGTACTAATTCCGAATTTCATCATTTCTTAAAAAAAACACTCTTTCACTCAAGATAATTTCTTACAATCTTTAGATTCTTAGTTCTTATAACAAACAAAAATTTTTCACCAATTTTGAAAAATTAATAAAATTTATAGGTACCTATTAGCTGACTTTCTGACACATCCCTCAACCTATCAAAAAAACACCCTTTCACCAAAAATATTTTTAAGAACTTTATGAATCCTTTATCCCTGCTTTATCCAAAACCTTCATCACGAATTTCATCAGTGTATCATGTTTTTCACAATCATGGGCTTTGATTATATTTTACCTGTTGAAGTAAAAAAACAAGCACTAAACACGGGAATAACTTTTCTAAGAGCAATCGTATTGACTTGATTTTTATGACATTACATTCAGCATCAAAAAATACCTTAAAAACATGTGTAATATGATGATATTCCATACAATTTTCCACCAAACTTTTTTTATTTTTGGTTCTTATCCCAAGAGTAAACTTTTTTAATTTTTTTGAAAAATTTATAATTTGGTGGATATTAGCTGTGCAAGTGTGCAACTTGTAGAATATGTTTCTTAAACACTTTGGCATTTTTACTATTTTAGCACTCACTGGGTTATTTGAGTCATAAAATCAAAGTTTACATTTTATTGTAGGTAATTAAATTGTCTATAAGATTGGTTATAACGACTTTTGCACATAAGTCAATTGTTAAAGAGTTATAGCACTGTTAAGTTGCAAGAAACTAAAAATATAGCAAAATCCAAAATCTTACATGTTTTTGGAAGCTTCATAACTTCGTTGTTTTTGGTTGTACAAAAATACTACTCAGGTCATTTTTGTGGGAAATAATTATTTTAATTTATTACAATAAAAACTATTTAAGTTTTGAATTTCGAACCCTTTTTTACTCTCTTAATATAAGCTTCACACAAATATTTTTAAAATCACAAACACGATTACGATTAAATCCTTTCTCTTTTAAAGTTATAGCAAAAAATCTAAGATATTCGTTAAAAGGGGAGTCTATATACTCACGTCCGTTTATTCTCTTCAACTACATTAAAATTAGCAGACACGTTTATTAATAATAATATTGATTAAAATGTCGAAGTATTTCGTCAAACATTATAAACATTAATTTTTAGATACCTATAAAATTTTGAATTAGTTAAATTTGAATTTCTCATTGGTAGGTACCTACATCAAGAAATCAATTTATTTAATTATTTATCTTGAAACCTTTTAAGCAAACTTTTGCCACACGTGTTCTAATGTTATACTTTTGTTATTTAACTACCTAATTTATTCAAAACACATCAAATAACACCCAAAACATAATATATAAACATGTCACGTTGATGTTCAGTTAGTTGATGTTTGGATTTGGAAAATGTCATTAATAATTAACATTTCAACACGTTTACTTTGAATTAGATACCAGATACTAGAAATACTTTGATATTTATGGTGTATTGAATTTCATTATAGTGTGAAACGAATTCTAGACTTTCCAACAAATATTATTTTACCATCAATGTTACTAAATAGTAATTTAATGAATAATAATCTTAATAAAATCCTCTAATTCGAAAAAATATATAATTTTACACATAACTCTGTTCTACATTTAACATTTTGTATGTCCCAGAAACTCCTTCATCTTTTGAATTTAAACCAAAATGTGTTTAATATTTTATTTTTTTAAATTTTAAAATTTTTAAATTACAAAAAAAAAAAAAAATTGTTCACCTTTTTTTTTCTTATAATTTTTCAAAATGTTTGTCGGCTCTAATATATATTTTTGAAGCTTCAACCTCAGCTTCCAATTAAACAAATACCTGCTTGAACGAACAGTCCTTGAGAATACCACATCAGAATGCTCCAATAAATTTCAAACCATTAATCTCCATGCTAATTCCAAAATGCAATAAAAACAAGGAACTCCCTTCAGCTATTTCACCTTACCTTTTTAACTACTTACTCGTACTCTACTGTACCATCAACCATTGTGTAGCTGCTACACCAAACCATGTCAGGACACAATCGTCGACGAAGTTGTTTTGCACAACGTAAAAACCAAGCCCATCACCTTATCCCGCACCACCCTCACATTCTATATAGCATATTCACGAAAAAGACCGAAAAAACCATTTTCGAAAAACACTTTGCTCATTAATTTCTCTGGAGATAAATTCAAGAGGAAACGGTTTTTGAATTTATATACAAGTAGGTACATATTCCATAGGTGAAAAACAACAACAACAAAATTAAATTAAATATATTTTGCCATGTCTTGTGTGCAAGCTCTCATGTGTTACTTTTGAAGGTAGGTATTATTCGAAAAATAAAAATATATTATGCATTTAAAATTAATTTTTTTTTTTAAATAAAATTCATTTAAACATCGTGCAGCTATTTTTCCGTTTATTATTATAGGGAAAAATAAGAAATTAAAATGAAAAAGAAACACATTAATCTTATTTTCCACGAATTAAATACAAAAAAAAAAGAAGAAGAAGAGGTCTCAAATGAAAATATGCTTTCACCTTAAAACATTCAAAACACTCCTAAGCGTATGCAAATCTTTTTCCTTTATTTTTCAAGCTAAAAATTTATATTCGCAGTCACAATTCATTGCCGGAAAGTTTTTGTGTTTTTTTTTTTTTGTTCTTGTTTTATCATCATTTTCTCGAATTGTCACTTTACATTTACAGAAAATATAGAATGAAAATCGGAAGTTTGAGGATGTAGCATTCCACCAAGCATATTATTATATTTTCAAAACAACGCTAGCACACGAAAGCAGAAAGTTACAGAGAAGAGTTTCCATCCCATCTTGGTATCGGGTGCCTTTTACTCCTATATTTTTGAAGTTTTACCACATAATCATCATCGTCATTGTCATATTGTATGTATGTATTAGGTGTGCGATTGTAATAAGGACCTACTACAGAAAAGGCAAAGGGAGACACGGGGACTCATTAAATCTACATAAAGGTGTTAAAATTTGTTATTCTTCTCACGACCACAGTATCTCTGATGCTGACAAAATGTCGTCGTAGGTAGATAAACACCTTAGTAGCAGTGGATTATATTTCTAGTTGCTGTTGCTGATTATTATTTAGGATGAATCCTGTTTTTCATATTCGTCCTTCTTGTTGTCGTCTGTATTTTTGCAAACAAAATGAGCTTATTCTGATTCAGTTTGTCATTGTCACTTCTTCGGGAATTATTTTCAAATTATTACAAAAGTTTTTGTTTAACTTATGTTGCTTCATTGTTCAGGGGTGGATTTCTAGAGTTAACTTTTCAGGTTGATTACAAACATGTAATTCAGCCCAAGTCTTTGTTTAATCACTTTACTTACAACTTCTTTGAGAATCTTTGAAAAAAAAAAAAATAAACTGGTATTCAACAGTGGTGAAATTTGACATAATTAAGGAAAAATCCAAAGAAAGCCAATTTAATACAAACTTTTGTAAAAAAAGCCCAAATTCTAATGGCTTATTTATCTATTCAATAACGATAAATCAAAATCCCAAGAGTGAAGGGCCAAGACGGGATGACTCTCCTTAATTTTCAAATCAAAACATTATATATATTAAAAATGCAGGCTCGACAAAGGCATGGCCGGATCTATAATTTAAAAAAAAAAAAACGTTTAATTATTTTTATTTCTTTTGTTGTAAAATTTTTTTTATTAATGCGAAAAAATCATTTATACTTTATGAAACACTCAATTTATTTTTAAACAAAAAAGTGAATGAATGAATGAATAAATTTTATTGAGCTCAAATAACAAAAACAAAGTTTTTTTTTGTTAACAAAAATTCTTAAAATTAACAAAATTACCGACGTAGGATTGGTCTGGTATAATATTTTAGTATAATATTCAATAGATAAGACGTGAATAGTTATTAATTTCCAAATAACATACAACATAAATTAGTAAGACAAATGTTTGCTCAATATTAACAAATAAATATTTTACATTTTTTGTAGAAATTTATACTTCAAACAAGGGAACAAATAACAAAAGAAAACAAAATAAAAAAGAATAATAGGTATTATTTATTATACAGTAAATTTTTTGTTACAATCAAAGTTTGTAGTTTTTAGTTTTACTTAAAGATTTGTTTTTTGTTGTACAGTAAAAATTAAACAAAATAAAATTATCAAGAATGGAAGTAATGATAGTTTCAACCTCTATGATTTTCAGAGCTTGCTTTTAAATAGAAGTGTTAGAGATGGGTGGGGTTATCATTTTCTGTTTCAAGAATTTCCACAGATCTTTGATTTAAAATGCTTACCGGCGAAATATAATATCTGTCTTGAATAGCAAAATTTATATTATCATCTCGTACTTTTTTTAAAAGTGGGTTGTCATGGAATTCAAGCCCAGATAATCTTTTCTTGGCAAAGTTTAAGAGATATGACAATAAGGGTACTATTTTTGATTCTGTATACAATGTTGCATTATGATATGCCACTTGCCACACGGACTTCTAGATTTTGAGATGCATTTTCTAATAATCACCCTTTCAAAACATTGAAGCTCTTTTGCGACCGAAGGAGATATATGAAATAATGCTAGGAAACCATATGCTATAATTTTCCTTAGCTTGTACAATAAACTAAAAAGTAATTAAACGAAAATAAAGTTTTTTGCTCAGCTCTTTTGTTTAAACGAGACAGTTTATGCCTGGTGAAAAGCGCTAATTTAAATATATTCAAGCTTGAATCATAATTACTAACCAAAAGTTTAATTCAAATTCTAGTGGTTTGAACACGTTTTATTTTGATCTATGTCGTTTTCTCTCACCTACATCGAAATAGCTTGAAATTTTTTTCAGATGTTTTTTTTTTTTTAAGGTGGGTCAAAAAAATCGAAATTCGTTTTTTTTATTTGGTACCTCGAAAACTCGATTGCTAGATACCTCTAGAATATACTCACCAAATATGAGCTCTTTATACAGGGATGGACAAGGCCACGTATGTAGAACACTTATAATAAAAAAAATATTGGAACCATTCACAGTTGTTTCTTTATTCTAAAATTATATAACCACCGTTAAAATCGATTTTAATAATGTCAAGTCAATGTCAAATCGTATAATGTAAAGCTTATTTAAAATTTCCAACCATAATTTGGTTGGAATATGAATATGAATCAGATTTGAATATTGATTTTTTTTACTGGGTCTTTAAACAGAACGTTTAAAATCAGATTTTTTTTTTCTTACAAAAACACTTTTTTCTGTCTTTTGATTTTTTCAACAAAATAAGTAACAAGTGTATGAACTTTTAATTTCTTTAACTAAAAAATTTCAACTTTGTTTACTTGATTTGAAAAGAACATTCAATTTTCTAAGAAATCCTTTAAAAGCCTTCATTCCGCCTATACATATAAATATGATTCCAAGAATATTGTCTCGTTACAATGTTATAACTTTTTGTCATTGAACTGATAATAATCACGTGTGTCTCATCTCCTTATTGTTATATATGTGTTTTTCTTTCAAATCACGATGAATTTGTTAAAAAAAAAAATAAAAATAAAAGAAAGAAAAGACAACTTTGTAACAAAAAATGTGACTTTGAAAACTTATATCTCCAAAAGAATTCTTAATAAAAAGACGTGCAGAGTGTGAAGGTCCTCTTTAACAGAAAGAACAAAAAAAAAAATTAATTTATCAAATGCGAGAAAAATAATTCTTTTGTCTGGCCATGTCTTATATTTTTTAAATATTATAAATAAATAAGACTTAAAGTTGGAATACTTACATCTTTATTTTCAATTTGGATTTTATTTTTGTTTCTATAAAAAAATATAGAATTCGCTTGATAATAATTTAGAAGGACATGAAAAATTTATTAAAGACCTTGCGTAGGTTAATATCCTTTCAGGAATTTTATATTATTTATGATTAAATGATGTTGCCAAATGCAAACAAAGGAATTTAACGTAAGACCAAAATCCATCAAATAATGATTTAAATATCATAATAAAATACAAAAATCCTTCATATTTTAACCAATTTTGTGAAAACAAAAGTCTCTCTCCTTTTTTATGAATTCAGTTAAATAATTAAGTTCTTATTTTTGAATCAAGAACAAAAGCCTTAAATGTTTTCATTTTTGTTCGATTAATAATAAAATCTTAAATCACCAACCAATCGTCCACCGACGTTGTAATTATAATATATGCTTTAAGTATGCATACTTCTCGATACGTATTCTCAGAACCCTTTCAAATTGTATATACAAAAAAAAAAGTTAAATCTACAAGAAAATAAATATCCAAGCCTCATGAGTTCTCTTTAAACACAAATTAAGTATTAATTAAAAGGCACAGAGTTTAATCGACATTCAATTTAACATTTCAGAGGACAGACATTTCTCTTTTCCATTGATCAGCTCTTTTCTTCGCTTCGTTTTTAAGTTCAATTTCACCATCATCGAAGCAGTTCACATACCCCTTAGCCCCTGCTCCTGCTGCACCTCCTGCAGGCTACATACAGTTCATCATAATTATATCCGATTCAATGTGACATTGTGTGCGCCTCAAAGTGAAAATCTGCAACGTAAAGTTGGCAAAAAGGAATCATTAATAATATAAAATGCAATTTTGCAATATTTTTTTTTTTTTTTCGTCTTCCTCTTTTTTTTAACTACAGTTGAGCTTGCACAATTAATTAAGAAATCATATAACATAGAGCAGAGTCTATATATATATATTGTGAATATATTGAAAGGTAGAGGTTGAACCTTAACGACGACGAAGTACAACGACGCACTTTAGCATACTTCAGCAAACTTCACCCGAAATTTATTTAAAAAAAAAAAACCCTTTTCCAACAAAGTCAAAAATTTATACATACAGGTATAGGAGAATACTGGGAGAAGAGTTTTGATTGGATCGCCATTCCTGGCGATAACAAGCATGCCTGGTTGAATAAATTTAAATACATTTTTAGTGAGGTACTGCACTGTACAGACTGACCATCATTCGTCAAGGTAACCATACTGAACCACAGTGGTTTAATTTATCATAAAATATTGGACAAAAATCTTAAAAGTTTAAATTCACTAATGGTTTAAAAAAAAAAAAAAAATTATATATAAAATTAATGATAATAATTGGTATAAATTTTGATTTTTTTTAAATTCATAGTAAATAATTCACTTTTCTTTCATTGGACTAGTTTATACCAATCATTGTTTTAGTTCACTACCGAAAAACCAAGAATTTATACCAATCAGGAAAAACAAAATAGATAAACAAAATATTTTTTATAAATTTTCCTTTATTGCCAGAAAAAAAAATGAGTTCTCTGTATGCATTCGACCACTTTATTTTATACCAATGGGCTTAATCCGTCAAATTGCGGTATAGACTTTTTTGGTGTTCATATGAAATGTTTCTAATTTCCTTAAAAGCATAACAAAATCATGCTACCTATTTATACTAATAATGTTAAAACAGGTACAGTTTTGGTTTGAACTTACAAAGTTTTTTAATTTTATACCAGTCAGAAACGAAAAAGTTTTCCTTATATAATTCGTTCAATTTCGAAACAAACAAAAGGCTGTTTCAACATGTTGTTTGTAAGAAAAATTGTTTTTAAAAAGAGTTTTTTTTTTGTCTCAATTTATTGATGATATTTCCCACTGTTCATTTTAGTTTTTGACCAATAGAGAGATAATATTTTTTGAAGACAAAAAAATTCTACTGCATTTCAGTAGTTCAGTAGAATTTTTTTTTCCTACTCTAGCTAAATTTTTTTGCTATTTTCCATTTTCGCTTCATAAATTTTAGTTGTTTTTTGATTGTGTGTAGTATCTAGGTAGATAGAAATGAAACTAGAACTCATCCTTGTTGAAGGCACTTCTAAATGTAGTTCGATATTTTTATGGCCAACAAATAAACATGTATATTTGTTTGTTCATAGGTACTATCAGCAGGACATTGCAATAACAGAGTCACACTTGCAACTTTTAACACTCAAATTGCACAATTGTATTGCTTTGATTCATTCAATGCTATTTCAACACAACACCATAAAATACAGAGGAGATAGAAATAGAGTGAGAATTTAATTATTTTATTTTGGATTCTATCTATCTACTTCTTTTACAGTAGGGCTTAGTGATGAAAGGGTTAAACAGAGACATTTTCTAAGGATATAGATAAAATAAATATATATCTTATATTTTGTAAAATATAAATAGTTAAAATTACTAGATAAGTGGGATTTGAAATCAAACGTTTTCAAAAGAAAAATATCAAGTTGGAATTTGATCAGAAAAAATATGAGTAAACTTTCATAACAAAAACCTTAAATTCTCAAAACAATACTTTAGACTTTAGAAAAGCAGCATGTTGTTTAACATATGTAGGAACAGGATACAGGATATCACAAAGTCGCTGCCGCAGATGAAACGATCAAGGAGTAGTTTTCTTGTTTTCATTTGGTTTCAATGGAGAATTTGCATTTTAGTACACTGCGGGAAAAGCCACCATAAAAAAAAAACATAAAATCAATGAAAACCACATTGATTTAACTATTATTCGGAATGATTTTGCGTTGAAGATGAACATTTTAATTGTTGATGGTTTCGTATCTTAAAGTCACCTAAATCAAAGTAGTTCATCTTTGAAATAAAGACGTTTCAACTTCAATTTATTTTTTCCCTCAGTGTATAAATCTAAAAAAAGAATTTGCATTTAAAACGTTCAGCGGCCATTAAAGAAATTTGTATCAAATGAAAGAACAGTACATAATTTAGGAAAAAACTTTTACTTTGGAAGTTTCGCTCTAACGCATTAAGAACGTAAGTGACTGTATTCGTTTAAAAAATTATCGTATACTGGAATTTTAAAAAGAGGATTTTAAATATTGTTCTTTAAAAATATGAAGACTGGGTTGCATTTTCTTGATCTCATGGAAAACGTTTCTTAGAAAATTAGGAAGTTTTTTGTGTAAACATTCATTAAAATTATTTATTTTTAGGCTTACTTACGCAAGTCAACCATTTTGGAAGAAAAGGAGGTCTCCTTAAGGCTATCTAGAAGTGTTTAGAAGAAGCCTTGTAAATATCAGTTAAAGACGACCTTTATAAGACCTGTGTTTTCAAGTGACAGAAGGCCTTTATAAGACCTGTTCCAAGAGTTTCTTGTAAGTATGCAATGTTTTTATCCTGCAGATATGCAATGTTTTTAACGCATTAGAAAAAATCATTGCATTTTAATGTTAGGTTTCAATTAGCTCCCTATTTTTCACTCATAATATTCGAGCATGGTCTACTGGTAAGGTGCTGGCTTGGTATGCAGAGGTACGTGGGATCGATTCCTGGCCGGGCCATGTGAATGAAAATAAAAAAATGTGTTCTTTTTCAATTAAAATAATATTCTCATCATTTCAGAACAACAGAAAAAGCAGTGGAATATCCAAAATAGGAGAAAAAACAAAATAGAAAAAAAAAATTAAATAAAATGAAATAAAATAAAAAGTAGAAAATGCAAAACAGAAAAAATCAAAAGAAAACAAAAATAATGAAATAAAATTCAATAAATTCTTTTTTTATGCATATATTCAACATCTTATAACAACTTCTATAAGGCCTCTTTATAAAATTTTACGCAAGTAATCCGGTTTGTGCATCAGATAAAACCTGTACAAGAAGACCTCCGTAAGGCTATTTAAAGCTTTTTGTAACAAGCTAATAGCTTGTGGATTACCTGTGAAGGAAAGTCCTATGCAATTTCTGTAAAATGCGCTAAAATGATTTGTATAAGACCTGTCGTTCTTCTAATGCAAGCCGAAAAATATGAGAGCTAAATTGTTACTTGTAATATGAACATATATAAATACCGGTCAAGCATAATATAATAACCCTCTTTTTGGGTTTGCCGTAGTCAAGTGAAAAAAAAAAAACATAAAATAGTATATATAACTCAATCCAATAGAGTAGGTACTTCTGAACATCAGTGTTTCCAAAAAAAAATATAAATATATTTTCTAAAAATTTTTTCCCTATACCTACAAATAAAAACACTTTAGGTACCAAAAAACTATGTTATAAAAACTGCCTTTGTTTCACACTATGATGGTGTAGCGTTGTTATATGCACCTAGATTGAATTTCTATAGCAATTGTGTTTAATAAATACCACCAGTGGCCCGTTTTAACTTTGCTTTTTTTTATTTATTTTTTTTTAATTAAAGGCATTGTGAAGGTAGAAAAACATTTAAAAAATCTAACTTCAAAACGGAAGTGGATTACAAAAACTGCAAACAACAAAAAACAAAAAAACGTGTCAATTGAAAATGGAGTGTGAATTTTTTTTATATTTTTTGTATCCTTTATGTACTTTACAATATAAACTTTTTTTTTAACAAAAATGTGTTGAAAACTATTGGTTTCGTGTTTGGTTATATATTTTTTTGTATTGCTCAACCAATCAGTGCTTGAAAGATTAATTGAAAAAGTTAAAAAAAAAAAAAATAAAATACATAGAAAAGCAGATTGAATTTTTTGGTTTTAAAAAATAAAGGGCTTTAGAGTGTTTTTGGATATTCGTTTGTGGAATAAAAATTTTATATTCATTAATTTCAAACATCTGTCCTCTCTAAGAGTCTTTGAACAAGATAAGCTTTTTGGTTTAGATAAAAAACTACCTAAAAAACTAATCTCGATTGACAATTTTTTACTTTACTCATAGTCACACAAATTCAATAACTTTTATTTGAATTTTCAACACTCCATTTTTTTTTTGTAAAAAAAACAACAACAGCAAAAAGTCATTAGTTTCAAACTCGGTCCTCGAAATTGCCTTTTGACTGAGATAAAACTATAAAAACTAGCAAACAAAAAATATATACCCAAACTAATGATTTGTGTGTGTTGGGGTTTTCGCCATTAGAAAATGCCCATTAAGGCATCCAAAGGAAATTATTTTCAAGTCCTTTCCAAATATTATCCCACACAAAACTAAATGTGCTTTTAAACGATGATGATGACGACGACCCCTACAACGACGGACAATGATGATGATGATGACGACACTGCCCAAAAACCCTCTTTATCTGATCACAAATGATGCAAAATTTGAAACTATTATATATGTATAACCCCTCGTTGGTATAGGTTAGGTCAAGTTGAATGCACCAGAAGCATCATAGCAATAATAATTCCACTGCCTCTAACTAACCCCATTCTTCAGATGAACCCTCAAGTGCTTAAACATCCTTTGTGCTTATGAAACGAGCTTCAATATGGCCTCCATGTCTACTTTAGTCGACTATATCGATTACCAGAATCTTCTTGCTTGTGGTCTCTGAACTTTAGGTTGATCCATTAAGGACACAATCACAAACTTTTTACCCTTCACTTATTCACTTTATACTCATACCTTAACACTTTCGTTCCATCCTACCTACTCTACACCATCACCTATGCCTTAGTTAAGTTAATATAGATAGAGATGAGTAAAATTGTATTCAAAAATTTCAAAAATAAAAAAAAGCATTAAAAACTTACCCCGTCCACAGAACGAATTCAACGTTGTCACCTTGTCTTGATTTCATTGCACGAGCCGCTGACTCGATTAGGCTCCATGGGCTATCGCAAAGGTAATCACCAAAACGACCCGGTGTTCGACCCGATGAACTCGTTTGTCGGTCCATTCGCCAACAACCTGAAATTATACAAAAACAACAAAAAAAAAAAAAATCAGTCAAAGGAAGTTCAAAATCACAGTTAAGCTAATAAAATTCAGCAAAAATGTCTACCTGCTATATACCAAAACCAAACCGAATCAACCACTACCCTAGACCGAAAAAGCCGGAACAAAAATCAAATTAAAAATTAAAAAAAAAAAAAAAGAGAAAACATCTAAAGCAGATTTTCCAGGGATAAAATGGAAAATTATATTCAGAGATTCTAACGTGACTCTGCTTTTAATTGGTTTTTATAAGAGAAAAGGGAGCTGATTTGGTGGTGCCACGGACGAAATTATGTGCCAAACAGAAATTTTTAATATAAAAGGTCGTAGACTGTTGCTTTTGCACAAAGTCAGTCGTTTTAATATAAAGTAAAATTGTAAATATTTTACTAGTCACATGAGCAGGTGTAGCATGTAAATGCTTAAAATTTTGTTTTAGTGATTAAGATAAAAATTCATAAACATTAAAAAAAATTAATTTTATTTAATAAGAGTAACTTTGAAGTTATTAATTTGTATAGCTTATTCCTCCTGACCAATGGCAATGATTTTTATTTAAAAAGTTACAACAGTTTTGAAAGTTACATTAAACTACTAAAGCCTTTAATTTTTTTCACATGGTAATGTAGGGTAGCTAAGACTTAATTCCTCGCTGAAGACACAATGTAAATATTTTTAATTAGTTAATTATTGTAAAAAAAATTGCCTCTGTTGCCGTATTGTTTAATTAAATTAAAATCAAAATTTTTTGTGAACAAAAGTGTTGTGTTGTTTAAGTTTTATAAATTAAATAATAATTACCATTGACCTCGAACATAACAAAATATTTGAACAAAACGGAAACACTTCCAATATTAAAATATACCTTCATTTTTAAAAACCATATCAAGGGGCACGGTAGTGCCCAGCCAAGTTCTCTAGCAACTTTGGCACTACACCCTTATTTACAGGAAACAACTCAGTCCATTTTCGACACCCCTCTAACTTCCACACCAAAGATGCTAGAAATTCCAAACTCGCTACATTTGTTGAGCTAGTCAAAACCAAACACCTCACAAAATTTCAGCCTTCTACGATGAGTAGTTTCTGAGATATAGGGCTTCAAAAATCGCAAAAACCGTAACTGACTGACTGACTCACTCACTCACTCACTGACAGATCATCAAAATTATGGAGAACTTCCCGATATCGTAGAAACTTGAAATTTTACACGGTGATAGGACTTGTGGTGTATACAAAGGAAAAAATCGAAAATTTGAGATTTTCATTTCAGGGGGCGTGGCATCCGCCCATTTCCACTGAATTTTCATCAAATATTATGGAGCGCTTCTGATTATCGTAGAATCTTGAAATTTAGTGGAATGGTAGAGCTAGTAGTTTATACAAAGGAAAAAATTTAAAGTTTGAGAATTTCAGCCAGGGGGCGTGGCAACCGCCCATATCCGCTGAATTTTCATAAAATATTATAGAGCAGATCTGATTATCGTAGAATGTTGAAATTTGGCGGAATGGTAGAACTGGTAGTTTATACAAAGAAAAAAATTTAAAATTTGAGAATTTCAGCATGGGGGCGCACAGTGGGGCACCTTGTATGGGAGACCGGAAAAAACTCAATTAAGACAAAACTACTGAACCAATTTTCATGAAATTTGCAGGAAAGGTAGCTAATAGCAAGACAAACCTACATCAATGACCACCCATTGCCACGTCCACTCAGAAAAAAATTATATTAAAAAATCTGAAATCAAGTTTTTGCAGCTGTAAATGACTTACTTCCAATCACTTTTTTACTAGAAAAATCAAATTCTTTTGAGTTTATTTGAACATTTTATTAATAAATACAGTTTAAATTTTACATAAATCAAAAAAAAAAAAAAAAAATCAAAAATTTTCAAAAAAAGAAAAATATCCAAAAACGGTAGGTATGACATTTTTTCCAAAATTTAACTTCTTTGGAAACTTTTTTTTTCTTGGTAAGTTCTATAATTTAAACGGCTACGAAGCCTAAACTTTTCCTTCAATTAACGGAACATTCCATCAAATCATTCTATCTTTTTTTGGAGACAAGTGGAACTAAAGATAAGAGAGGCTTCAAATAACCAGTTTTACTGTATTCCGATTCCGATAGTTATAAATAAAGTCAAAAAAGTGGCTTAGTGAAAAAAACATTTGTTTTAATACGTAAATGTGCAATATGCAGGTTTCATTAACACAAACTCCTGATCCCAACAGCGTCTAAATTGGGAAAAACTTTAAAATTATGGGTTTAAATTTTTTTTTTGCAATCTTATCAAAAATTTTGGGTTGTTTTTTCGCAAAACGGACTTCACATTCAGATTCAGCATACCAAAATATGTACATTTAGAAAGATTTGTCTGGCGAAAATAGCTGCTTATTTTTTTTTGCCTTATTTTTTTTTTTTTGCTTTTTTGAATGACTTTTTCAGATTGAAATTGCTATAAAAACCGAATACGGACGTCTTCGGGTGAGATTTTTTTTTAAAACTATTGCTGAGATTTAACACTATCTAACGAAACCTATCCGCCAACAGAGGCAAACAGAGGAAGTATAGTTAAAACCTTATGTGAACATAAAAAGTCACTAAAATGGAATGTTTTTTGTCAAAAAAATCGTATTCAATTATTTTTCGCTAAACTAATGTACCATATTGTTTGTCAATTTATTTTAAGCCTATTTACAAAAAAAGTTGGTTCAAAACTTAAAATTATACGGTAAATAGGTCATTTTGAAACTACTTGTATTTTTATCAGTTTTCACTATTTTTCAACTTTGAGCGATTATCTCCAGGCCCACAATTTTTTTTTTTGAAAAACAGTTTTCATTTTCTGATTCTTCAACTAATTTACTGTTAGAAACACGTGCAGTATCAAAATAAATCGTACTTCCGAAAGTTGGGTTTTTTCCGCCTTTTCCCCACTGTGGGGCGTGGCAACCGCCCATTTCCGCTGAATTATCATTAAATATTATAGAGCACTTCTGATTATCGTAGAATCTTGAAATTTGGTAGAATGGTAGAGCTGGTAGTTTATACAAAGGAAAAAATTTAAAATTTGAGAATTTCAGCCAGGGGGCGTGGCAACCGCCCATTTTCACTGAATTCTCATCAAATATAGAGATTATCAATTCTACAGCCATACTTTGCAAAAAGTAGTGAAATCACAACAAAAACATTACTGTTAAAAAAAGAGCCAAGTTCTCCTATGTTGAAATTATGCTGGCACAAAAAGTATTGAGATGTAAAAGTGTACCAAGTTCTAAAGTTTGGGTTCAAATTCGTATCAATAAAATTTTGATTGTTTACTTGGCAATTTTTGAAATAACTTTAAAAATCGGTAATTAAAAAAAAAAAATTGTCAAGTAAACAATCAAAATTTTATTGATACGAATTTGAACCCAAACTTTAGAACTTGGTACACTTTTACATCTCAATACTTTTTGTGCCAGCATAATTTCAACATAGGAGAACTTGGCTCTTTTTTTAACAGTAATGTTTTTGTTGTGATTAATTTTTAAATGAATTCAGAAGAGAAAAGATCCCTTGCATAACAGTTTATATAAAAAAACTCAAAATAAAATTAAAAATCATTTTCAAAGAACTTTTTTTCTAAAATTTTTTGAAACAAATTTCAACTTATTTTAATTTAAATTTTTTTTTTTTCTTGATTAAATATCTACTCTTTATTGTTGAAAGTTAAATAGAAAAAGTTTGAAAGTCAAATTTGTCAAAATCTTAGAGAAAATCAAATAGTACCTATTCATTATAGTGATGGGAACTATCGAATAAAAACTATCAAACTATCAAAAATATTCATTCATTCGATAGCTGTAAATCATTCATTCATTTAGTTACTATTTTCATTTGAATAGTTTTTTCTTTCGATAGTTTAGTTACGAAATGGTAACGGAGTTACGAATAACAGAGTTACGCGCGACAGAGTTAGGGCCGTCAAAGTTACGCGAAACCGAAGTTACGAAAAACTAGAGTTACGAATTCTAAAGTTATGTTAAGCTATGACATGTGATTTTTGGGTTGGCAACAATTGCAACAACAGTTCACCACACCAAAATAACGTCTGTAAAAAAAAGGGGTGGTTTGGTTATTATTTTAATATAAATAATAACAAAGTGGGTATTTCAAAATACGCTATGAATAATTATATTAATTAATAGAAAAAAAAAATACGTATTTACAATATTAGTTGGACAAATAAGAAGTTAAATTCAATTATGTCCCCCCAAACTTACATAAGTATACTTGTGTTTTTTTTTCTATTTCAACGTTTTTGCGATCTTCTCACAAAAACAAAACCATAATATATGTATGTATATCTATACCTATCCAATCAAAATTTTACAAGATTAAATAACACCCATTTTCGCTTTACTCATTTAGTTCTGACCAATGAGAAAAATGTTAATCTCTTGTTTGTATTTCCATAATTCCATATCGTTCCTCGCAATTGTCATAGCTTAACATAACTTTAGAATTCGTAACTCTAGTTTTTCGTAGCTTAGGTTTCGCGTAACTTTGACGCTCGTAACTCTGTCGCCCGTAACTCTGGTATTCGTAACTTCGTCGGTATTTTCATTCGAATAGTTTTTTTTTATACTACAGTTTTTTCATTTAAATAGTTTTCTTAAACGGTAGTTTTTTCATTCAAATAATTTTCTTAAACGATAGTTTTTTGTTTGAATAGTTTTCTGAAACAATAGTTTTTTCATTTGAATAGTTTTTTTATACGATAGTTTTTCGATAGTTTGTTCGATAGTTTTTATTCGATAGTTTTTATTAGAATGAATAAATAATGAATGAATGAACTATTTGATAGTTCAAATCATTCGATAGTTCCCATCACTAATTCATTATCTGAATTCTATTTTCATCAAAAGAGATCAATGAAAATGTGGTATTTTTTTAACTGTAATGCATAATAACATTACCTAACCTATAAACCTTTTTTTCAAAATTCAGCTAACAAAATTCTGCTTTTCAACATTCTGCTTTTTAAAATTCTGCTTTTCAAAATTCTGCATTTCAAATTTTTTCTTTTCGAAACTCTGCAAAAAATTTAAAAATTGTTTGGAAAATCTTAAAAGAATTTTGTAAATTATTTTTTTTTCTTAGAATTTGCTGCGTATTTGATTACTTACTCACGTTGTCAATTTTTTAATGTTTATTTTATTTTACTAACCAATACATTTAAAAATAATTAAAAAAAAAGGTACTAATTAAATGTTAAATATTTTCGAAAAGGAGTAAGTTTTTGAAATAAAAATTATAAATTTATGAAAATTTTTGTATTTAATTTTAAAGGAGAATGGGCATTTTGGACGTTGAGCGGCCATTAATAAAATTGGTATCAAATGAAAGGACTATAACTTACTAAACACTTTTACTATGGACGTTCCGCAGTATTGCGTTAAGAATGTAAGAAAATGCGGTATTAGTATAGTTAATGCATTAATCGATGTATGAACGACAAATTGGTTTATATTTTTATTTGGAACATTAAATATGATGCTCTGTCATTTTCCCTGAGTCTGAAGTCATTATTCTTGAAAATCCGACCAATAGAACTCATAATATAAGATTTTTAAGACAACCACTTCAAGATTTTGTTCGAAAGTTTTCAAACAATTTAAACTAACAAATAATTGAATAACGAAACTCTCAAAATAGTCTTTAAACTGTTGTTTTAAAATGCTAATAGTTTGGGTTCTAGTGGTTGGATATTCAAGATAAAGGCCTTCAGATTTAGGGAAAATGAGAGAATATCGTATTTTGCACTTAAAATACACACATAAGATACAACTTTGAGACAATCTGCATAAAGTGTTATATGCAAAAATGCATTTTATCCGTTTTTGGAGTACGTCACAAGGATAAAACTTCTCCACAATATACGTAAACCTTAATTACATCAAAAAATAACAAATTCATTCCTGACCGCGCCACGTCCACATTCCATACAAACTTGCCCATTCTCCTTTAAATGAATATTGAAAAAATTAAATAAAAAAAGAATATTTTGAATCACACAACATTGTTTCGAATTAGTTTTTAACGGTATTAAGATGTGAGCTGTAAGAAAGCCAGTCTATGCATTTCGAAAAATAGTTCGAAATACATTACATAGTTTGAATTACATTAATGAGGTGTTTAGTAAGCGTTGTGAGAAAATTGCATCTCACTGCTGTTCATTTTGTTTTAGTTAAATTGCATAGACAATCTTTTGATGATAAATTATTATTATTATTAAATGAAATTAAAAAAAAAAAAATTGTTCACAAAGCTTTTTATTTTAAATTAAAAAAAAAAAACAGAAGGTACGGCAACATCGGCAATTTTTACCCATTTTGAGGTTAAAGTATATTCAAATACCGACGTTTGAAAAAAAAAATCATCAAAATCAGAGCTGTTTCCAAATATTGCTATTTTGCTCAATATTTTATTTTGAGTGCATGCTTAATGAATTTGAAATACTCCTTAACATTGTATAGGAAAATGTATAAGTTTTCTTTGAAAATATCTTGTTTTCGACAGTTTAGAGAAATAAATTTTTTGTCTCATCAAAAATAATCCATTGTACCTAAGAATCTAAATTTTTAAAACAATAAATACCCTAGGAACTATTTTTATGTTTTCATGAACACAGTATGTTTTTTATTAACATAGTGTTTTTTTTTTGTTTTGAAAGAATGGATACACATGCTTTTCTCTTATTTTCTTTAAAAACAGATTTTTGAACGAAATTGAATAAACCGTAGTAAAGGACATTACCTATGCCAAATTTCAAGGAAAACCGTCCACCCATTTGGCAATGGACTTGATGTATAAATAGACGCACACACGACCAAATCCACTATATGAGATAAGCTACTTTTTTTTGTACTTCTCTATTATCGTAGTGTTTGAAACAGAACAAAAACATTTTTCTCACAAAAAAAAAAAATTGGCTTACAAAAAAAAAAAACACGTATACACCCTAGTGTACGTATTTTTAGTTCTCTCCGCAAAAAAAATCTTTTCGAAAAATGTATAAATTTTTTGTATTACTTTTCAAAATAAATCATGACTTTCATGGTAGCTAGATATCGTTTGCTAGAATCTTAAACCATTGATGAATAATTATTGAAAAGTTTCGAATTTCAATTAGCAGATTATAGAAAAACAGTTCAGTTTAAAATACATAATCCCACCCTGACATGCAGGATTATTTTATTATTTAAACTTATACCAACTTCCACCAAATATTTATATCTCGTTCAAGTTAAGATGTTAAATCTTTTCAAAACCCTTTAAACGGTTTTATCATCATCATCATCTGACAACAGCTCGGCAGTTCGTAAACAAAAAAATCAAAAGTTCTGTTTCGCACTCCAAACGAATATAATACCTCCCGCAAAAAGAAAAAAAAGATTTTTCATTAAATGTGGGCGTTTTGCGTTTTTGATTCTTTTTTTGTTAAGGCCTTTTCTTTGTTTGGTGCGTTGTCAAAAAAATTTGTTTTCAAAACAAAAATCATTATCATATCCATTGTTCAGTATCGCGGCATCCTTTTTGGAGTCATTCATTCATTCGTTCATTCATGGAAGCCTTTTTCATCGTGTCGTTGTCTGGTTTTGTGTACTCCTCGTATATTTTGTAAACTGAATTTTCAAATGGAGCAGGAGTTTGTGTAGGGAATAAGGCAGTGTGTTAAATACTCTGGGCTTCTCTGTACTTGTGTATTTTCCGAGATTTATATCAACGAACGCTACGGTTGATGCTACGATACAGCGAGAAGGTGGCAGAAGGAGGCAAATTTGGCAGTTCCCGCTAATGCTTCTGTCATCGTCATCCTCGTCGTCGTCGTCGTCGTCGACATAGTCCTACTTAAACATGATCAGAATACATGGATCAGTGTTTTGTTCTCTCTCTTCGTCGTCATTGTGGTGATTTTCATGCGTTATTTGTCTAGAAATACAGCAGCGCATATTGGTAACGATGGTGACGCTGATGTTGATGGTGATGGAAGTATTTTGGCGAATGACAGCGATGTCGTCATATAACGCCGCTGCTGCTATAGTGGAAAATTCCGATGAATTTTCCAAATCCATTGTTCTCTATATGGCTTTCACCTAATTGATGCTGAGTTTTTTTTCTCCAAGCCGCGCCGAGCGGATCGAATCAGAGTTGCGATGCCATGCATGAGTAAAATTTAATTGCTGAAATTCTTTCGCAAACCATTTGGCTCGATTAAGAGTGGTGCGGTCCTTGCCGCACACTCAAAAAAACTGAAAAACACACTTAAAAGCGAAAATCATCTCGAACAAGGATTTAAAGTGTATTCGTCGTAGTCAATCAAAAAAACGAAAAGGATGATGACGACGATGACCAATGACGACGCACACGTTGGATAACTCTCTTTGGCTGTTGCATATCCTTGATTCATCTGTGCGCAGATATCGTCCTTTTTAATTAAATTTAAGTTAAAAAAAAAATACACACACAAATAAAAACTGAATTTTCGTCCTAGAAACATAATTCCAGAAAAAAAAATTTATTCTGTGTTGTTTGGCCAAAAAGGAGGTCAACATACCGCATCACCGATATAATATGCAATTTCTGTTGACTTGTTGTTGGTTGCTCAGTAGTAGCAGTAACACAGCTGATGGTGGTTCCATTTGGTTTGGTTGCAAATAAATGATGCAGCATTTCAATCGATATATAGCTATATGAGTCAGGTCTTGCTTTTCTCTATGCGACATCATCCATCGGCCTATGTAATTTTATTCTGATTGTCATCGCATCTAAATCATTTTTCCTCTGACAGAAACATCGGATTTGACCTAGTTGTTGCAGGGCATAATGCAGCCAGAGCCAGCCAGCAAGCTGATGGTTGTGGCGGAAGTAATGTGGCTGTAATGTTGGAAATGGGAATAATGTTGATTCGCCAAAGCATCAGCTGATTGTTTTCTATAATATATATATTTGCAGGGCAATGGGTTTTTTTTTTTGTTTCTTATGTTACATCATTGTCAAAGTTGCATTTGTGATTGAATATATTATTTAAACCAGAGGGAAAGAGAGATAGATAATAATAGAAAAAGTCAGTTTCTATTCCAAATTAGCAGTTTTCAAGAATTTGGAAGACAGAAATTTCCTATGAACTTATGCATCCTTAAAATCAATTTTTCGGTTTAATTCAAATATTTTTCTAGTAAACTGATAGAACTTTGATATTATTTCGTTTTAATGACTTTGCTAGAAATTGACAAAGTGCACACATGAGTATTATCCCTTCTTCACTGCAACTTTTCCTAGACACTATAGGGTTTTTAATAAAAAATCATTGGTATTCAAAATAAATGCCTTTTAATTGAATAAATAATTTGTATAACTAAAATCCATAAAAAAGGTTAAAGTATAAGTAAATTAATGAATTCTTCAGCGATAGTTAAATTAACTCTTCAAATAATAAAATTAACAATTATCTAAGACGAGTTATTTAAATAATTGAATGAATAAGTTTACGTTCGAAATTTTTAACCTATATCCATTTTGTTCTGAACAAAACAAAAATTAAAATTAAATCTAACAGCAAAGATTTCAATCACATTTGATTTGTTTCCTTAAATTTTGACAAATTAGTTTAGTTCGCAGAATAATTCAATTAAAGTTATAGAATTAATATTTTATTTGAAATTGGTTTTTTTTTTTTTAATTTTAATTGCAATTTGTTGCTGTAATTCAATAAAGAATTTAATTTAATTTTAATGTTGAAACTTACTTCGAAGTACGTCTCCTTGTGTTGAGTAAATGGTATCCAAATGCAGATCTGTTATGTGCCAGAAATATCCTGAAAATAAAGAAAATATGATTAATGGTATGAAACACTTTTATAATGAAAAAAATATAATTCAATTAAAACAATAATTTTAAAAATTAATAAAAAGCAAAATCAATTTAAAAGGACGAAATTATTTTTACATTTGATTGAGAAGGGGCTGAAAAAATTTGAAGATAGTGCTAAAACACATTTGAAGGTTTAACGTTTTAATATTGTGTATAATGATTTAAACTATTATCACAAAGGTTTCGATATAATTTGCTACACGCTTTGTTCTAATATTTTTAGTTTTTCTCAAAAAATCATCATCGTTGATGGAGAATGGCAAAAAAGTGGGTCCAGTAATTCTGTCTGTCTTTCGGTCTGTATATACTTCGAGTATACAGTCCAAACTACTGGAACGATTTTCTCCTGACTGAGTAAGTACCAGTTTTGGGTGATGCCTTATAGAACAAAAAGAAATTTTTTTGAGGACCAAAACTAGCGATACCTGACATAAACCAAAAGAGAAAACCTATTTTTTTTTTTCAAACACGTTTCTAACAATTTTTGATTAAAATTTGTGTGTGTTGTATTTCACATAAGAGCTATCGAAAACGACTTGGGCGATTGCAACTAAATTTTTATATATTCTGTATAAGCGTAAAAATAATTGCATTAAAACCAATAAAAAAATTAAAAACACTCATTTTAATTTTTTTTTTAAATATTTCAAAATTATTTTTTGAAAAATCAAGTTTTTGAAAACAGTTCTGTTAATTTTTTCGATTGTTATTTTATTTGTATGTGTGTAATAACATTTTATTAAAAATTGCATGCAAACTTTTTTTGAAAAATATATAAAAATTGTTAGGTACCTACATACATACCTACCTATATAAATAAATAATTTAAAAAAATTGGTTCGTAAGTGTTTAAGTATAATAATTAGAAAAACCGATTTTATATTTTTTACATTATGATAACATTATGAATTTCACATTTGTGAAATTCCTTAAAAAAATCAAACTACAGAACATTCTCGATTAACGCAACTCTCGATTCACGCAACTCCTCGATTTTCGCAACACCTCAATTTTTATCATTGTTGACGCAGTAATCGCAACTCTTCTACAAAAATTGACTCGATAAGTGCAACTTTCAATATACAAAAATTCGATGAACTGAGCAAATTTTAACCCCCATTTTATTTATTTTATTTACGTTTAACCCTTTCGAACCCAAGGTATGAAAATCAATAATAAAAAATGTTTTTTCGGTATTATCGGGTCAAAAACATCACAACTAAGAAATATGAATAGCAAAAAGTTATTTTCTATACCTATCTTTTTTTCAAAATTATGACCATATTTAAAAAATTTTTTTTTGCAAAAAAAAAATGTGAATTTCAGTCCCTTTTTCTATAGAAAAAAATTAAAGGTATGATATTAAACTAACTTTTTGTAATAATCCAGTAACTAGGCATTATTATCTTTCAATTAAGCCATCAATTTTTAAAAATTTTTAAAAAAATGTTACATGAGAGTAACGCTGGGTCCGAAAGGTTTAAGCTGCGTTGTGACCAATTTAAATATCAGAATAAAAAAATTTGACATAAAATTCATACAAACAAAACAATTACCAAAACTACAATTTACCACAATTTTTCGAAAAAAATAAAATCATTAAATCACTTTCTGTGAAAGTATTTTGAACTTGTGTGAGTAACAATTTAAGAACGTGTAAGCCTAACATTTACCAAAATGAACTATCTCTTTTAACTTTTTTTTTCAAAATACCTAATTTGTTTTGAAACTTAAAGCTACTTTATTTCAAGTTTGTTTAAAAAAACAAACAAAAAAAGAACAAGAACAACACTTAATTGCCACGTTTTTCAAAAATATACTGCATTGTGTTAAATCTCGTGTGAATGTTTTATTTATGTTGCCATTTTATTGTTGCCACGTGTTATATGATTCAAGAACCCATATTCATATTAAATCCTTTAAATTCAACCACAAGCACATACACCTAGCTTAATGATAAATTCAAAAAAAAAAAAAAAAAACTCTCCCGAGTACACTTTAAAGCTCTCCATGTCACATGCACATCACACCATTGAACAGCAAACAAATGGCCAAATCCAACCCGAGCGCCCTTCGTCCTTCCTTCTTACCATAACACTGCTTTGGTGTATCCTTGCATTTGAAATCAGCATATAAAGGGAAATATGCGCATAAAATTACTCCAATTCCCCAGCTGTTTGCTCTTTTTCAAGCCACACCACAGCACCGAACCGAGTACCGAACCGACACCGACCGAACCTTTCCGCGCTACTCTACTGTGCTGTGTGTTTCAAGGATTGCACAATCGTGCACACTTGCTAGTAGATTGCATATACATGCGAATACATTACACAAACGTGTACAGATCCTACAATCTATTTTATGTGCATGAAACTGTTTTTACAGCAGTAGCTGCTGCTGTAGCATTAGCAGCAGCTTGTATGTAGATTGTAGAGAGATGGGAAAGATGGCGGTAAACTTTCATATATTTTATATTTATGAATAGAACCTTCGAAAATCTAATCAAACTGACATTGATTCGGGATGAAATATTGAAATCTATAAACACATCTCTGCCGGGGTTTTTGCGCCCAAACCCCATGAGGATGTAGATAAGTTTAATATTTTTTGATAAATGTTCAATGAATTTTTGAAAATAAATTAAACAGGCCACCAGCCCACCATCATCATTGTTTAGTCAGAAGAGAAAATAATGGGGCTTATTTAGCGAATGGCATAGTTTTCGAAAAATATCGATTTTATTTTAAATTTTATGCAAAAATAAAATTTTTCAATACTTTGCTATATAACAGAAGTCTCTTTATGTGATGAATGACTGATGATGGTTTGATTGTGTGTTTGCTGCTGCCGTGACGTCAAGAGCTCACACGTGAAATGCTATATGAATGTTACCTGCGTGTGATCTAATTAAAATGTTTCACAGCAACAAAAAATAATTATTTTGCTGTTACCAGATGACTAGTGCGCGATTTTATACTATCTTTAATCTCGATGGTAATTATTTTTCGGTTTTGTCAATTTGTATTCAGAGTTAAATTTTTTAAATCGAATATTTTGCAAAAATATTTATTGTTGATGAAAGCGGATTTCCGTTTTATAATAATAATAAATTGAACTGCTTTTGTCAACGGAAAAGCCATTTATTATTTTTACAAAATTAAAATTTTTGTAAGCAATTTATTTCAATTGCGCTGGAGTGATTGGTTAACAAAATATTATTTAGGTACATAAATATGGAGTTTTAAAAATTTAAAACCGAAAATCTAAGATTCGAGAAAATTTTTGGCTCAGCGAAATTTTATAACTTGTTTGTTTATTTCTTGCTCAAGTTTTATTTTTTAAGAAATCGAATATGGGATATTTTTTCAATATAGATTTTTTTAAATGTACAATTGTTCTTTCAATATTTTATCACAAAATTTTAAATAACTATAAAACTTATTGACTGATTCGCACGTACTTGATCTTATGGAAAAAAAATGTGAAAGAATGTTAAAGATTTTTATAAATTTCAAAAACAAATTATTTTAATTTAATTTTATCATTAATTTTGTCATAAATGTAAAAAAAAGTATCAAACGTTAATTTTTAAATTAAAAAAACACCTTTCAAAATGGTTTTAATCTCCATATAAAATTTGCCATCTGATTTTTTTTATAACAAAGTTGTTTTAAGTTGTTAGAACCGTATTAAAAAAAAATAATATTTGGTATTTAAAAATTTTGCAAAAAATATTTGGTATGTAGCTTTGAAGAAATAATTTTCAAATTTCAAGAAAACTCATTAATCTGTTTTGAAAAAAAGTTCTAAACAAACCGAGTTTAGTGCAAATCTCTAGATCTTTGTTTTTTATTTAAATATTCCACTTGAAAAAAAACTTTTGAATTTTTGTTTTTCCAAAAGCCGAGGCCTGTGGGAGTTTAAAAAAAAAATTCAAAAATGTGACAATGTACTTTGAAAGCACTTTTTTGAGTTTGCACTCGAATGCAAAAGTCTGAAACTCACTCATGATTAAGTAGGTATGTATAGGTAATAGATTCAAGAAAGATTTTGTGCCAACTTTTTGGTTTACTACCTTCACTGTGGAATGAATGTAATTCTATTCTATTGTTTCATACTTTATATGTATATCATAATTTTTGAGTAGGTAGTAGTGAATTTAGTTTTATAATATTCTTATGCCTAACTGATGATTGACAGATAACAACTAATATCCATTTCAATGTTCATAATTAAATAGTCTACTGAATGTGTAATCAAATAGTCGAATATTTAATGGTCTTTCATTTCATCATTTCCATAATCGCCAGTTAATGAATTTTAAAGGATAAAAGGGATTATTTCTCAGAATTTTTTTACATGTAGGAAGGTATTACTCTCCCATATTCAAGGGAAGAAGTTTTTTTTTTTTCATTTGCGTAAAAACCAGCACTCAAAATGAATGTAAAGCCCAATTTACTTTTAAATATTTTGCAAGCACTCTTTTTTAATAAACGAAAAGTTATGCACCTCCAAAATGAAAAATGTTAAGAGGACCTTAATAATTTTAATTATATTTTGCAAAATAATATTTGCGACTTTTATTTTATATATGTACGTAGTATTTTGTCAAAGCTTTGACTGCAAAAGTAATTTTCAAAAGGTTCTTTTGAAATAAACGTTTACTATGTACTTCTCGTTTGTCACAGAGTAAGCCAAATTTATTTAACAAATTTCATTCTTTAAAAATTATAAAAAAAAACTTCAAGTTACCAAAAAAAAAAACTACACCCAGCTGGAAAAAAAAAATCTAAGTTCATATTTTATGACCATGAGATGTAAGTTAGTAGGTACCTAATAGTACTGGCTGTAGAACAAAATTCTAGGTATGTGTTTTTTCTCTCCCTTTTCACTTTTTTTACTTCCAATTTGTATGTTTTCACTATAGAAATCCCCAAACTAGGTACTCAAGGACGTAAGAGGTAGAAAATTTCTCTTAAATGGATAACAATTTTTTATATATTATACAAAATATTAAAAAAAAGAATAAAAAAACAAAAGAAAGTTAAAAATAAAAAAAAAAAAAGTAGAAAAAAGTAAAAGTTACGAAAACACTGGAACAATTTTCAAACTTGAAGTATTTTCTTTTTTTCCCATAAATATCTACCTACTCTTGTGTGCCAAACATTATGCAGGTACAAGAATATTCTCAGATTCCTTCCTAAATAATAATGACCTTCTCACTGTGCTCCAGTTTCATAGCAGTTTTATTGTTTATTTATGTTTTTTTTTTTTTTTTTTAATGCAGAGTAAAAAAAAATCTACTACCAACTGTTGGTGTTTTTAAAACAACCCTTAACCCTGTTTTGAGTGGTTCAAATAAAAAAATATAAAAAAAAAAAAACAAAAACTCCTTGACGTTCTCGGCACCATTTTTCATTCGGTGCTTAAAGGTTTACAAAGCCTATATACATAACTATATAATATAGAAAGTAGGTAGGTATGTATGTGAATTGAATATGCTTGAACAGACTTTAAGCCCAAATAGTTGTTTCATAGCAACATCCTTCTCTCTCTTAGTGTAAGTTTCTTAACACTTCTTTCCATTTACTAACGTATGTATATTGATGTATACAACTTATTCGTCGTCCTTCTGCAGGATGTATATGGTATGACTTCCACTACTATTACTTCTCAGAATCACTACTTAGAGTTTAAGAATAAGAAAAAATAAAATGCACGACTGGAGCCGCACGTACTTGCTCTTGTAGTTCAAAGTATCTATATCTTAAATAACTATTGGAAATTAAAGATTTTCGTTAAATTTTGAAAAAAAAAATAAAAGTAAAAAAATTCCATTTAATTTTTTTTTTTTTTTCAAAACTTTTAAGATTTTTTTTTACATTTTACACTTCTAAATGACAAGAAATATCTGTCTGCAAATTTTGAATAAAATTGGCTTTGCCTTTGATGAAATATACGACATTAACTAAAAAATACATCAATTTGGCAGAAAACGGCAACGCCATACCGTTCTAGGAAATTTTTGTGAAAAACTAAAAACGCAGTTTTGTTAGACTCATTAAGACTATAACGAATACCAAATTTAATCGAAATCGTTAGAGTCGTTTTCGAGAAAATTGCAATAACTCATTAACGATACACGGGAAGAGCCGACATTAGCGATTGAAAAAAAAAGAAATTGTCATATTTCCACTATCCGTATTTTTTGAGAAAAACTAAAAACGCAGTTATATTAGATATACGTACAGCATTACTTGTGTCAAATTTAATCAAAATCGTTAGAGCCGTTTTCGAGAAAATTGCAAAACCTCGAAAAGTTTGTATGGGAGGTATACGTTCTAGGCGAGATATTAAAAAACAAAAAAAAACAAACCTTGGAAATTACAAAATAATCATCTGTACCAAATTTCAAGAAAATTCGTCCACCTGTTTAGGCTGCAGCTTCTTGTACACCTTTTTTTGACGACGCACAGACGCACAGACGCACAGACGCACCGACGCACAGACCGACGGACGTCATGACGAAAACCACTTTTTCAGACTTCTCCATTATCGTAATGTTAGTTTTGATTAAAACCTCGAATTATTTTTTTGACACGAAACCAATACTTGCCCTATAGAGCAAGTAAAAATAAAACTTCTTAAATATGTTTCAAAATTTAATACAAAAAAAAAAAAAAAAAAACAAAGCAAGATTGTTTTTTTCTTTTTTTTTTACAAAAACTTAAAGAAAACGCTTAACGAGAAAAGTTTTTTAATAGGATACCGAAGTAGGTGGAAGGAAGAATATAAAATAAAAATTTCAAAAAAAATAAGAAAAAACAGAAAAAGAGAAAGCTTTCCTTGTTCGCTTTCGTCCACAACTTTGCAAACACAATTAAACTCGCATCAAGCAATACACACACTTATATGACGGTTTTTTTAGTAGCATCAACATAAGGATGGCAACCAAGCAACTATACTACTGGAAAGGAGTTAGATTGCGGAACATACTACTGGCTGGCTGTATGTGCAAGGATGAAAATATCATCACATCAACAACCATTCTACCGTCTTTTTTTTTTTTTTTTTTTGATATGACGACACGGTGCAAAGAGAGTGTAAAAGTGCAACATGATTGCAGCTAAATGGAAGAGAAAATGCGGAAAGAAAAGCAATTTAACATCAACAAACCCCATTTCTTTGAGTTTTTTTTTTTTTTATAAAAAAATTTTAAGGTGACCATATTTCTTAGGTGTTATTTTTTCTTAAAGCCTAAAAAAAATAGATTTTTGAGATTTTTTAGTGGAAAGCAATGCGAAACATGTTTGTATTGATACATTTTTGACTCGTCTTAAGTTTTTAGGTTTTCTGGAAACTAAAATTCTTTAACGTAGGCAACCCTGTGTAGATCCAACTTTTAACAAGGCAACCCTAATCAATTATTCTTTCATTTGAAAAAAGATTCAATTTAATAACAGATGAGGATCTTTTCTACATTTTCTGGAAACCAAAATTCTTAAATGTAGGCAACTCTTTGTAGGATTAATTTTGAAGTAGGCAACCCTAGTCAACAGGGAATCATATATACTTTCAATTAAAACTATAACCAATTTAAACACATGAAATAAATTTTCAAGACTTGCTGGAAACTTTAATTTTTAATTGTAGGCAACCCTGTATTGGACCAACTTTTAACTTGGCAACCCTACTCGACAGGGAATCGTATATTCTTTTATTTGAAACAATAATTATATTTTCTAGATTTGCTGGAAACTAAAATTCTTTAATGTAGGCAACCCTGTAAAGGACCAATTTTAAATTTGGCAACCCTAGTCGGCAGGGAATCACACATTTTTTATATTTGCAACAAGAACCATAATAGCAGATGAAAAATATTTTCTAGGCTTGCTGGAATTTAAGATTCTTAAATGTAGGCAACCCTGTATGAGGCCAACTTTTTACTTGTCAATCTTAGTCGACAGAGAAACACATATTCTTTTTTTTTGAAAAAAAAGAACCAATTAAATAACAGAGGGTGTACTTTTTACATTTGCTGGAAACTAAAATTCTTAAATGTGGGCAAAACTGTATATGGCGGGAATTAATTACTTTTTTTATTTGAAAAAAAAAAATAAAGATGAGGTTATATTTTCTTCACATACACGCACCCATTCAAACCTGGCAACCCTATAATAGTGTCAGGATGAAAGAAGGCAACCAATTTTTTTTTTTTTTTCAATCATATCCAATTAGAACCAATAGTGAATCGATCTTTGAAAAGAAAAACTGAAAATGGTCACACTGTTTTTACTACTTTCCCAGTTTTGCACTTCAAAGCAGGAAATAGTGTTTTCGTCCTACCATACACATTATTTTTCTCTAGATAGGATGAAAACAACAAAAAAACAAATTGCAAAAAAGTACGAGTAGCCGAGAAATAAAAAGCAATACAGGCGGCGCAGGGAGAAGTGTGGTGAATGAAAATGGTGACATCCGTAATTAGCAAAAAACTTTTCCCCTTCTGACACACGACAACGACAACTGTTGGAAATCATAAAAAAAGGACTAATAGGAGAGAACAAAATTAAAAAAAAAAAAAGGAATTAAATTTAACCGGGCTTAAGAAAGAAACAAGCGAGAAAATGTGGAGTAAACTAAATTAAGAAAAAAGCAAAAGGAACAACAAAATGACACAAAAAGAAAAAGCAACACAACAACATAAGAAACCAACACAAGAAATTAAAAAAAAGAAAACTATAAACGAATCTAGTTAATGATTAATGAAAAAAAATACAAGATTTTTTGAAGAGTAAAGATTCAGATTGTGGTCTGAATTAAACGGAAAATGTGAAAGTACCTATGATGTCTTAGGTATCCAGGATGTGATTATGAAACAAAGAAGAGAGGTAGGGGACAATTTTTAATAATTTTCTTTTTTCATTTTTTCTGTTTTTTTTTTTCTTCTTTGAAATCCTTAAAATGAAAAAAAATCTCCTAGTACGCATAGAAACCAGGTTTTTCATTAATTTTGTTTCTTCTTCTTTTTCTTAGCTTTCTGGCTAATTGAGCGGATTTCCGAGGTGTTATGGCTAGACTATACTAAAATGAGAATGTATAATTAGAAAAAATGAGAACAAGTATTAAATTTTATACGATCTTTGTGTGTCGAACACCCACAAGAAAAAAGAAATGTCACATTTTTTGTATGGTAAATGACATTATGGGATTGTGTAGGAATTATCCACTACCCACGAATAGATTATGATGGTTTGTTATTTCCCAGTATCAGGAAACGTATAGATAAGAAAAGATATACAACAAAATCAGATATTCAGAACACATAGGAAGGACTTCCGATTTCGTGTGTGATGGATGTGTGTTTGTTGAGCAAAAATATTTATTTAGAATTTTCATTTTTAATAGCTTGGAGTATTTGATACAGGATTGGTTATTTTGGTCTCATGATACAAAAAATCATAACTTTTAACCATAACTCATTTCTTAGGTCCCAAGATATCTGTTTCCGAATGTGAAAAACATTACATTTTTTGGTTTCCAAGTACCTAACTCCTAAAAAATATTTGGGTTAGTTTCAAAAATAGTATCTACTTAAAGAAACCCTTGAGGTCTTACTCGATGGATTTGGGAAATTTTCAAAAGGCATTTTTTCAAAAACGGGGTTATCCGTTGTCGAAAAAAAAATGGATTTTTTTTCGAAAATTCAAAAAATACATCTAGATTTATAACCATTGTTCCTTATGGTTTTTCTTATAGTTTCTATAGCAATAACTAGACAAAATTGAAATGGAACCACACTGTAACAAAAAAAAAAAATTCAGACGAATTGAATACCTCCTCCTTTTGGAAGTCTGCAAAAATAATTCTTAAGACTGGGTTCCCTTTTTCAGCAAAGTCAAATCTCATGTAAAAGCATTTGTGTGTATTAGTGAATGTGTTTCGCTCTCTCGCCATCGAATTCTCTGGTTTTTTACTCTCAGGATGTTGGTTATGGTTTTCATTCATGTCTCTTTGTGAGATCGCCATCGCACTCACGCGTGCGGGGTGACATGCAAATGGATGTAGGTATACTGCCGTGCTAAGCAAAAAGGGCGCATATCCATTTTTGTAGTTTTGAGATAAATGCATTTTACTGACAAGGAAAAAGGTTGAGAATTGTAAGTGCGCTCAATTTCAAAATGATTTTAAGCAACTTGTAGTATGAAAATTATAATTTTTAGTTTGCACAATAATTATATATTGTTCAAGCTTCCCAAATGCGTATCTAATTTTTTTTTTAAATTTTTAGAGTTAGTAATAAATGCATTTTTCTATTGAGGAATACAGTGGAGTAATATTGTTGAGCTCATCTTAATTGACTATTTTGAGCCACTTGGAATTGGAAATGCGCTGTTTTTAGTTTACATATAAATGAGGCATTGTTTCAGGATGTCAAATATGCCTTTAACTCAATTTTGGATTTTTGGCTCATGCGCCCTTTTTGCTTAGTACGGCAGTATACTACATAGATCTTTATATGGATATGGTGTTTGTGGACGAAAACTGGTTTGAAATTCAACATTTTCATGAAAGATTTCTGGAGTGTATACCACCTATTTATTTTTGAAATGAAAACTTGTTTCCATGTTGCTGTTGTGGATGGCATTTGAGTTTTTTGTGTATCAGAGAAATTTTTTGCATTATAATAATAATTATAGTTGTTCAGCGGAGAAGCAGGTAGAGGATGTGTTATATGGGTGCATTGATATAATATACTTGACAGTATCCTTTGTGTAGTTTGTATAAAAATATGAGTAGATGCGCAGAAGGATTGGTTTTCAGGTTCTTGCTCACTTTTCAGTTGTTCTTCGTTGAGCAATTTTTTATCTCGCACACGCGCGTGCCGGCTGACATGGAAATGTATTTACTTACCTACAATATATAGAATGTTTAGGTTCTTATTTATATGTTGTTTGAGGATGGACTCGATATCAATCCAATTTACTTTCAACACCTTTTTAATAAAGATTTTTTTAGAGTCACCAATGCAATGAACTCAGTTGAATCGATTTTGTTTTTTATTTACCTATACCTACATTATTAGGAAACAAAAATAAGGCAGCATTAATAACACTGGTCAACAAAATTGAACTTTTTTTTGCCACAAGAACCAAGATATACTTTTCTATAGGTTTTTGATATGCTGAACTCGAATCTGAAGTCAAAAAAAATTTGATTGGCCTCCGTTTTTGAGATATAACCGTTATAAAATGCTGAAAAACGTCATTTTGGCTCTTTTCTAGCTTCTGTTTTTATGTGGGGTAGTTCATTATAAACAAATTTGTTGCCAATAGCATTTTTCTGATTGCGCATTCGAGTTCAGCAACTCAAAAACCTTTAAAAAAGTATATTTTGGTTCTTGTGGCAAAAAAAGTTTAATTTGTTTGGCCAGTGCTATTTCTGAGTCAAAGACCACTCCTTAAATTTTAAATATCTCGGGAAGTAAAAAAGATATCGGAAAGATTTAAACATTTTTTGAAAGAATAAAACCAGTTCTTATAGGAACCGTTACAAATTTTTTCATAAGGAACTACCCCACATAAAAACATAACCTCGAAAACAGCCAAAATGACGTTTTTCGGTATTTTCTAACGGTAATATTTCAAAAACGGATTCCAATAAACATTTTCTGACTTCAGATTCGAGTTCAGCATATCAAAAACATATAGAAAAGTATATTTTGGTTCTTGTGGCAAAAAGCTTGTTGACCAGTGTAACTTATAAGTTACTTTTTTTTAAACCTTGAAATTAATTTTTCAACTATGTAATCAAAGTTTAGGGAAGTTTTCAAAAATAATTTTCAAGCTCAACACTTTGAAAAAAATAAATGATCTATTTTTTCAAACTGATATTTTATTTATAAATTCAGATAGGCATTAGCTACTTTTTTGCTTGTTTCCTCAGTAGGTGTAATTTTAAAAACTTTGTTTTTGCTAAGGAAACATACTGAGCATCTTCACCTATTCAAAACTATTTCTATAAATACCATCAGGTGCATTCTAACCACAAATACACTTATATAACCCTTTACACATTCCCCCGCGAAAATATAACTATTATACCTACAAACCTACAAAAAAAAACCGAATCCGCAACATATAAACAAAGACAATGAAAAACAAAACGATATATTTATATTATATAACCCCGCACGCACGCGCGAGTGTAGTATAATAAACAATACAACCCAGAAATCAACCTAAATATAGAAATCAATCATTGTGCACAAGCACATGTCAAATGTCAATACACATTTTTACACACAAACAAATGCATACCACATATCTAATCCTTTACCTATATCCCCGCACGAGCGATGTGAATATTACACAATGCAAAGAATTTCGCTGACACCAAAAAAAAAAAACCCAAAAGTGTCAACTCGCAACCGCGGGTGCGATATTATAAACACGAAATGAATTGTTAGAAAAAACCCAAGAGTCAACAAGAACAAAACAACCCTTTTTGAAAACAAAAGATAATGATCTTGCAAAAAATATCTACTATCTACCTACTCTCTGCAGCATCTTCATAATTTCATGAATGATTTCTGCCTGCCTGAGTGAGGAAATAGGAAAAAAAAAAAAAAAGTACATATTATGTAAACACAAAAAACAAAAACAAAATATAACGAGAAAATGAGAGCGCAAGAGTAAGTTTTTTTTCAATAAATAGAAAAGAACAGAAAAAAAGAGTTCATTAGCGCCAGCTTATGCGTGGCATTCTTTTGAACTAAATTTGCATGTGTGCGTGATCAATGGAATTTTCAAAGTAAAAAAAGCTAAAATAGACACTTTTTCAACAATTTATATTAAAAATACTGTGAGCAAAAATATATATTTTTTTTTTGAAACTGATTTGAAATATAATGAAAAAAAATAATAAAAATAAATTGTGGATGCTTTGACTGCCCCTTCCTCAAAAACAGAATGCAAATATTGGTTTATTAAAATCAAATTTTTAGTGTGTAAATAAAAAAAATATTTTTTTTTGGCAAACGGGTTGCATG